>NC_091237.1:12515549-12588049 GCF_040958095.1 Procambarus clarkii | reverse complement strand
TACATTAACAACTAGTGTGAGTATTTTCTCTTCGATTTGCACTGTTAGTGTCGTCCCAAAAGGGGGGGGAAAAAAAGGTTAATACGCAAAGAACCGCTTCAAAATGCCTCCCCTCACTCCCCTCACAACAAATTCCGTCGACTACTCTGTACAGTATTTCTCCTGCCAGTAAACTTTCACAGTAGCATCGCGTCTACACAATAAAGGTGAAGGTTCCCCTCGGAACACAGCCCAAACATTTACGTGCTCGCCTCTCACATCGATTTTATATGCATCTTCACTCCTTTGGTTTCGTTGATTTTAGGTCTCAAGACCCGTCCTGCTCGGGAACCTCATCCATGCCCCCCTCATCCATGTCCCCTCATCCATGTCCCCTCATCCACACCCCCTCATCCACGCCCCCCTTTGCCACAGACCCCTTCAGCCAAGCCCCTTTCTGCCGCGCTGCCTCTGCTTCTCCCCTGCTTCAGTCTCTCTTATTTCCCTTCCAAATACGCACAAAATTTGCACACTGCAAATTCCACCAAATCTCGCTCATCTTCACATTCAGAGTTCCTTTGTAAATCTGTACGAAACACACACACACAAATACGTCTTTGGAATCGACCTGCCGAGCCTTGCCCGAGGACAGGTTGGGAGCGTGACACGTCCCAACCTATCTATCCCTCCTCATTTTCCCTTTCCTCTTTCCTACCTCCAAGGAGGGAGGTAAACTTTCTTTCTCAGCTCCTCGAGATTTGCTTCTAAATGGCTAATTTTCTATACTTTGCTCCAGCGCGAGCAGAGATTTACTCCTTACAGTCTCTGTGTTCGCGAAATCAAGTCATCTCTGTGGCAGGAAATCTTCCTTTTTAGCTTCCTTGACTCGTGGTAGACTCTGGCACAGCGAATATAATATCTGGCGAGTTTCTTAACAGCCGTCAGACCTATATTTGATTACATAGTTAATTGCTCGGTGAGATATTTGCAGAGACTTGTTATACGGCCAACTGTGATTTCCTGTGTGATTATTAGTGAATTTTACGTAGGTTATGTAGATGTCTTGTGCCAATTGTAGTGACCTGGAGCCGGTCGGCCGAGCGGACAGCACGCTGGACTTGTGATCCTGTGGTCCTGGGTTCGATTCCAGGCGCCGGCGAGAAACAATGGGCAGAGTTTCTTTCACCCTATGCCCCTGTTACCTAGCAGTAAAATAGGTACCTGGGTGTTAGTCAGCTGTCACGGGCTGCTTCCTGGGGGTGGAGGCCTGGTCGAGGACCGCGCCGCAGGGACACTAAAAAAAAAAAACGAAATCATCTCAAGATAACCTCAAGAAGATAACCTGAACGACTCACAAACATGTTGCACTAATACTGCCACTAATACTACCACAACATACCGAGACCCATAATAACCTGGAGATCCAAGAGTTCCAGCTGAAGTGGAACCATGACAATATTACTACGGCTGCTGAAGGCGACGGTCCAGATAACGTTATCCGCTAATTAAAACTGGAAAATACGAGTCTGGACAGGAAACCTCTCAGCATCCTGGAAGGCGGCGAACGTACTCCCAAGTCAAAAAATGGGGACAATCGAGTGGAACTATATTACAGGCCCGAGTCACTGATACTTATTATGCACACACTGCCGGAGAAAGGTGTCAACGTTAAGAGTACTGGAGTACATGAAGAAGGTAAACCTTAACGAAAAGGGAAGCACAAGTTAAGAGGGGAAAACATGCCTGATAAACACAGAAAAGGGGTAAAGAAAAAAGGGTGAAGAGGTAAAACGGCCTATTGACATAGCTCGAGTGCATGGGGGGGAAAATTGTGTAAAATCCTGGTTTGAGTCTCGGAGAGGCTGCATGATCCAAGTAAATTCAGTAGAATTTCTGGTTGCAATTCTTATACCATGTCATAGCTCAGTCGATTAAGGCAGCGTCTGGGATGCTCTCGGACGTAGGTTCGAATCCTCGTCACGGCCCTTGTGGATTTGTTCACACCTGATAAAAGTTATTAACCTCGTCTATGACAAGGTGAGCAAAATACAGGAGGAAAATGAAATCCGGACTGACTGTATATTCCTCGATTGTAAAAAAAAACATTTGACGTTTTTCCTCACGAAAGGCCGCGTACCTGGTGGCCACCTGGAGAGGGTTCTGGGAGTTGTTCTACTCCCCGAACCCGGCCTGAGGCCAGGCTCGACTTGTGGTCTCCTGATGTCCAAGATGGAGACACAAGCTGGCATAGTTTGGAAGACACGTCCTAAGGGAGTACCTGATTGACAAAGAGAAGGGGTGATAGTAAGGCAGTACCGAACTGGAGGGCTGCTACAAATGGGGTCCCACAAGGCTCGGTCTTAAATCTATTGTTGTTCTTAAATTAATTTATATTATTGGTATACCCGAGGAAATACGATCATATGTCAATGTTCGAAAACGTCGCAAAACTGACCAAGAATGTAAAAACCGTGTAAGTTTTCATAAAATTACAGGAAAGCCACCATGATAGAGAAAGATGTACAGCGGACACGTGAATGCATGATGAATCCTGATCCAGGAATAGACAAACAAATGGCTGCCAGAATTTAATCACAACAACTGCAAGGTAATGGAGACGGGAAGAAGAAAGGTGAGGCCAGGAGGTGTCTGCACCATAAGGTGAGGGCAAGTACAAGAGTAAGAAAGAAAACGGTGTGTACTAACCACCACTAGTACCACTAACCACCACACACACACACACACACACACACACACACACACACACACACACACACAAACACACACAAAACACACACACACACACACACACACACACACACACACACACACACACACACACACACAAACACACACACACACACACACACACAGCATGTCGTGTGTGTGTTTAACTGCAGCATGTTTAACGCTGTTTAACGCAGCATGTCGGAGAACGTGTTTAACGCTGTTTAACGCAGCATGTCGGAGAACCCACAAGGATGAGAGGCAATGACGAACCAGCGAGACTCGACCTAGTCTTCACTCTGAACGACTCCGACATAAGAGAAATCGGTTTTGAGGACCCAGTAGGAATGAGCGACCACAGTGTACTGGTGTTTGAGTACTTGATTGAAGAAGGGTTATTGAACTCGAGGAGGGATACCGAAACCAAAAGGTTAGCATACCGAAAGGGAAACTATGAGGGGATAAGAAAATTCCTAACAGATATAGCATGGGAAACAGAGCTCAGGGGAAAGACGGCCCAAGATATGATGGATTACATCACGCAGAAGTGCAAGGACGCAGCAAACAAGTTTGTCCCAGTCCAAAAGGAAAACAGAGAAATGAAGATGAGAAACCCATGGTTTAATCAAAGATGTAGGCTAGCTAAGCAGCAAAGTAAAAGGGCATGGAGAAACTATAGGAATAACAGGACACTGGAGAGCAGAGAAAGATACCAGAATGCCAGGAATGAATATGTCAGGATGAGAAGAGAGGCAGAAAGACAATACGAAAATGACATCGCAAGCAAGGCAAAGACTCAGCCTAAATTGTTGCATAGCCACATTAGGAGAAAAACAACAGTAAAGGAACAGGTTATGAGATTAAGGATAGGGCGGAAGGATTCACTACAAATGACAAGGAAGTGTGTGAGGAATTGAATAAGAAATTCCAGGAGGTCTTCACCTTAGAACAAGGAGAAATTCCAGAGGTAAGTGAGGGAATAGCTAACCAGGAACCACTGGAAGAGTTTGAGATTACCAGTGGGGAAGTAAGGAAGTGTTTACTAGAGTTGGACGTGACGAAGGCTATAGGCCCAGATGGAATCTCCCCTTGGGTTCTAAAGGAAGGAGCAAGAGAACTGAGCCTACCACTCTCCATAGTGTATAACAAATCACTGGCAACAGGGGAACTGCCAGATATTTGGAAAGCAGCTAACGTAGTCCCGATATACAAGGGGATAGACAGGAGGCACTGAACTACAGGCCAGTGTCCCTAACCTGCATACCATGCAAGCTGATGGAGAAGATTGTGCGAAAAAAAACTAGTGGAGCATCTGGAGCGAAGGAACTTTGTAACACAGCATCAACATGGGTTCAGGGATGGCAGGTCCTGCCTCACAGGGTTACTTGAATTCTACGACCAGGCAACAAAAATAAGGCAAGAAAGAGAAGGGTGGGCAGACTGCATATTTTTGGATTGTCAGAAAGCCTTTGATACAGTGCCACACAAGAGGCTAGTGCGAAAGTTGGAGATGCAGGCTGGAGTGAGAGGGAAGGTACTCCGGTGGATAGAGGAATACCTAAGCAACAGGAGACAACGAGTCTGTGTGAGGGGTGAGGTCTCAGATTGGCGAGACGTCACAAGTGGAGTCCCGCAGGGGTCAGTCCTTGGACCTATACTGTTTCTGGCATATGTAAATGATCTCCCAGAGGGTATAGATTCGTTCCTCTCAATGTTTGCCGACGATGCAAAAATTATGAGGAGGATTGAAACAGAGGATGATAGTAGGAGGCTACAAGATGACCTTGATAGACTGAGTGAATGGTCCAACAAATGGCTGTTGAAGTTCAACCCGAGTAAATGCAAAGTAATGAAACTAGGCAGTGGAAACAGGAGGCCAGGCACAGGATACAGAATAGGAGATGAAGTACTTAATGAAACAGACAGAGAGAAAGATCTAGGAGTTGATATCACACCAAACCTGTCTCCTGAAGCCCACATAAAGAGAATAACGTCTGCGGCATATGCGAGGCTGGCTAACATCAGAACGGCGTTCAGGAACCTGTGTAAGGAATCATTCAGAATCTTGTACACCACATATGATATGATATGTACACCACATATGTACACCAGTAAGACCAATCCTGGAGTATGCGGCCCCAGCATGGAGCCCGTACCTTGTCAAGCACAAGACGAAGCTGGAAAAAGTCCAAAGGTATGCTACTAGACTAGTCCCAGAACTAAGAGGCATGAGTTATGAGGAAAGGCTGCGGGAAATGCACCTCACGACACTGGAAGACAGAAGAGTAAGGGGGGACATGATCACAACCTACAAAATCCTCAGGGGAATCGACCGGGTAAACAAGGATGAACTTTTCAACACTGGTGGGACGCGAACAAGGGGACACAGGTGGAAGCTGAGTACCCAAATGAGCCACAGAGACGTTAGAAAGAACTTTTTCAGTGTCAGAGTAGTTAGCAAATGGAATGCATTAGGAAGTGATGTGGTGGAGGCTGACTCCATTCACAGTTTCAAATGTAGATATGATAGAGCCCAATAGGCTCAGGAATCTGTACACCAGTTGATTGACGGTTGAGAGGCGGGACCAAAGAGCCAGAGCTCAACCCCCGCAAGCACAATTAGGTGAGTACAATTAGGTGAGTACACACACACACACACACACGGGGAAATACCTGGACTAAATGGAACGCTGTCACACATAAGAACGTCACTTAATATCTAAATAATTACTTTTCAAGACAATATAATCAATACATGACCGTTACTGCCATAGACCTCATTAAATATATAGGTTGTAAATATACACACATAGGTTGTAAAAATACAGACATGATTACAATATACAAGATATCGAGGAGAATACATGGACATGAACAGCTGGGCATAGGTGTAGCTGCCAATGAAACTGTCAAATAAATTCAAGAAAATGCTTGTACCCTGCACGGGTGGTCAACAATTGGAAAGTACTAAAAAAAAGTTGTGGAAGCCACCTCCATTAGCAACTTAGAAGCCAGATTAGAGAGCAAATTCGATCATGAAAGCTAAATTATTATGCAACTAGTAAAAGCCTAAACGTCGTTTCACGTTGTCGTTGACAGGGAAGTACAATACCTGCACCACCACTGTCTGCCACAGTAACACCACGCCACAGTGACCACGCCACAGTAACACCACGCCACAGTGATCACACCACAAGTAACACCACGCCACAAGTAACACCCCACCACAGTGACCGCGCTCGTGCAGGCGCGCAAAAAGTAACCGAATTAATAATTACATCAAATTTACATTTACATTTTCAATGGTATTAATTCCACAAATGGCGCCTCACACGCAAGCGTATATTACGCCGCCCACACCAGACGCGCGCCCACTCACGCAACAAACACACTTATACATATATTTGTTGACACATTTGTTTTTGTTGTCTACAGACCACGAGTTGCCAGGTCCCGTGCAACCTACCTTCTTGAGGTTATCTTGAGATGATTCCGGGGCTTCAGTGTCCCCGCGGCCCGGTCCTCGACCAGGCCTCCACCCCCAGGAAGCAGCCCGTGACAGCTGACTAACACCCAGGTACCTATTTTACTGCTAGGTAACAGGGGCATAGAGTGAAAGAAACTCTGCCCATTGTTTTTCACTGGCGCCTGGGATCGAACCCAGGACCACAGGATCACAAGTCCAGCGTGCTGTCCGCTCGGCCGAACGGCCTACGCACTAATAATATAACTAACCTTCAGCAATATTAATATATTATATAATAACATGCGTCTTTCGTCTAATTAGACGAAAGGGGTTAATATGAGTTAACGTATTAGGTTAAGGAAAGGTTAATACGCGTTTAGTTTAATCTGGCTTTAAGTTAACTACTGTAAGGAGGTATCTGTGTTTAAAGGTGCAAGACAGCTTTAGTTTAGCACGGCTTGAGTCTAAGATAAACCAGTCTAATACAATATAGGTTTAAGTCTGGTACATTAAGATTAGTGAGGAATAAGACAAATACCAATTTAAAGACCAATAGGAGAAGGTCTTGTGTCAGTAATTCATCAACTCAAAGGTCCCACCTCAGCCCTGAGAAGGTCAAGGCTGGTGCTGGGTAGTGGACAGCACACTCACCCGGGGTGGCTCACTCACCCCCGGGGGGGGGGGCACTCACCCCCGGGGGTGGCGGCCCCACTCACCCCCAGGGGTGAGTGGAGGTGGGGGGGGGGTGCACGTTTAAGTACATGTAGGAGCTGCTTGTTAATGCACATCTGTGTCACCATAGGATGCACTCAGAGTCAGAGACAAGCGCGTGACACTTGAAGCCCCCCCCCCGCCCCTCCCCTCTATGTCTCTACATCCCACTTTATTGCCACCTCTTCGATCCCTCTTCTTTCCCCACTCTCCACCCCATTTACACGCCATTTTCCCCTGCCTACCATCTTCACCGTAAAGATGGTGACAGTTCAGACTAGACTAGACTAGTGACTATAGATTAGACAGTACAGCAGAGGAAGGCCCGGACTAGGAGAGCCGAAAATAGCTCTATCACCCTCAACATGTTGTCCAGTCCCCTTTAAAGGTGATCACTCAAGGGTGTGCACACATCACGACCAAAGGTCACATTCATTCCAAAAAAATCGACCACTTACGGGCTATTCATACCCGTGCCACATCTTGGGTGGCTTAATCTTCATCAATCAATCAATCGTGTGCATAGTCTTCTCTGGCTAGCGTGTACAGGTACACACTATCCCCTAGCCACTTTAAACCCCTTCCCCGCTATCTTCAGGGGGGGGGGGGAGGGTAGGAACATGCTAGACACCAAGGGCGCGGCCCATGGCCGTCATGGGGGTCTCAGATCCCTTCTTTACTGGCTCTTAAACACCCCCCCCCCCCCGGCCCCACAACAATCTATCACTCGATGCTTAAAACGCCAATGGCTTTCTCTACTGCGATGCGGACACGCTAGGAGCACATAATACTATTGTGACGTAGAGCGCTGCGATTATGTTATGTAACAAGAACGGAGCATTAAATAAGGTACTGCTGGCTAGCATGTCTTAGTATGGTCCTATATTATCATTATTATTATTATTATTATACGTTAAGAAAGTTACTTTCTTAATTGACGTTAAGCAGAAACCAGCAGACAGTTCCCCGCTAGCCAGAAGAACCTACATACAGGGGCCTGACAGCTGAGTGGACAGCGCTTCGGAATCGTAGTCCCGAGGTTCCGGGTTCGATCCCCAGCGGCGGAAACAAATGGACACAATTTCTTACCCTAATGCGCCATTCACCTAGTAGTAAATAGGTACCTGGGAGTTAGACAGCTGCTACGGGTTGTTTCCTGGGGATGTGTAACAAAAAGCAGGACTGGTCGAGGACCGGGCCGCGGGGACACTAAGCCCCGAAATCATCTCAAGATAACCTCCTTCACCCTCCAGGTGCACCAGGGTGGGTCCCGGGGCCCCTCCCTAACCCTAGGGTGTCGAGGGCTTCAGGGAGCGCGAATCTATCTGCGTCTTCGCACCTTCCGGAAGTGGCCGACCACTAACGTTAATTGGCACTCAGCGGACAGGTACGGTGCCTGGCACTCAGCGGACAGGTACGGTGCCAGGCGCTCACGACTCAAGATTATTGTCTTCCTCATTCCGCTATCTTCGCGCCTGGCCTCACTTCCTCAATGTCTCTCTGTTTCTTACCTCATATTTACTGACATTTTTATATAACTCATTTTTTTCATATTTCTATTTTCAGTTTTTCCATTTTTCATATATTTATACATTTTTGCTTCACATGACACCTGCTTCATATATGTGTCACCTGGCACCCCCACTGGTCCCATCTGTCATGCCTCACATACCTCCCTTCTTCCCCATTCTCATTACCTCTATGTATACTTCGGTTGTAGTCGAGTAGATAAATATAAGATAATAATGCTTTAGTTTGCCTATCTTCTTGAGGTTATCTTGAGATGATTTCGGGGCTTTAGTGTCCCCGCGGCCCGGTCTTCGACCAGGCCTCCACCCCCAGGAAGCAGTCCTTGACAGCTGACTAACACCCAGGTACCTATTTTACTGCTAGGTAACAGGGGCATAGGGTGAAAAACTAACCAGTTTCTCGCCGGCGCCTGGGATCGAACTCAGGACCACAGGATCACAAGTCTAGTGTGCTGTCCGCTCGGCCTAGGCCTAGGTCCCTGTACCATTCTGCAGAGGTCACCCGTTAAGCTTCCATCTTGCGTCTACCTGTATCTACCTCTCTTCCTCGGTCAAGTCACAGACGAGTAGAAAGAAGAGGATGAGAGTTAGTACTGACCGTTGTGCAACCCGTTATCGCACTTGCTTATAGTCAATATCTTGCTTATGAATAAGTGCATATGTGACATACTAATTTATTGTAAATATTTGAGTTTACCTTGAAAAGTTGAATAGAAAACCACAACCTAACCTAACCTTCTTAGTATGTTAAGATATTACAATTAGTACTGAACCTATACCTATATTGATATTACAGTTTTATAAAAAGAGTAAAACAAAGCTAAAAAATTTAAATAAATTGTAAAGTAACTCAGGATAGTCAAACTTTGTATAAAATCTCTATTGTTTAATAAAACAGAGAAAAAGTTAGTGCCTTGAAAAAAATATGGCTTGGAATATGTGACATATATACTTATTTATAAGCGAAATAGTGACTATAAGCAATAAGTCATATATGTGCTGTCTTGTGCGACGTTGCGACACTGCTGGACCAGTCCATCACGACTTCTCATCCCTCACTGACTTTTTGGCTCCAGTTCGACAGGTACTCCTACACGTATGGAAGTGCTTTTCCCATTACCCCAACACATTCTCCAGACTGACCTCCCCCTGTATTGCATGGGTGTCCCAAGCATTATTCCTCCATTGTGGTGCCTTACTGCCATGACCAACTGCCAAGGAGAAGGTGATCGGCCGCAACAGTTGGGTGAATCCAGTACTCTACTCTCCCTCTCCATTATACAGTACACCTCTGCTCTTCACTACTGACATGACATTTTTGGGGGTACGACAATCGCTGTTCCCCACATTCCGTAGCAACACTAACACGTGTGTCGGCCAGGTGTTGCGTTACGGGGGGCCCAGGTGTTGCGTTACGGGGGGCCCAGGTGTTGCGTTACGGGGGGGGGCCCAGGCATTGCGTTACGCGGGGGCCAGGCATTGCGTTACGCGGGGGCCAGGCATTGCGTTACGCGGGGGCCAGGCATTGCGTTACGCGGGGGCCAAGCATTGCGTTACGCGGGGGCCAGGCATTGCGTTACGCGGGGGCCAAGCATTGCGTTACGGGGGCCAGGCATTGCGTTACGGGGGTCAGGCATTGCGTTACGAGGGCCAGTTGTTGGTCGTAACAAGTGGGTGGTGACCAGAGGTGTGACCAGAGGTGTGACCAGACGTGTGACCAGAGGTGGTGGTCACTCCTTTCCCGTCTCGTGTCGAGACACGCTTCAAATACCACTAATGTAAAACTGGAGTGCCAGGTGCGAGTGCCACCTGGGATAACAGTCAAGAGAAACAAATCACCAGGGCCGGTGCCTTGTCATTAGTTACGCCTGCTCCACCAGCGAGCCACGCACCAGACGGCACCGCTCCTGTGCCAGGTAAGTCCACTTCGGGCTCACCATAGCCCGTGCTACTTGGAACTTGTTCCGAGTAGCTGAATCTATAACAACACCAGCGAGCCACGGGAGGAACCTAGCCCCACCTGCTCTATGTCACCTAGAGGTTACCCTCCAGTGAGAGATGAGCACGAGGGAACTGCAGTTATTATTTTCGGTGTTAATGTCTTATGTCAATAAATAATTACAATTTTATCACACACGTCATATATCCATCTATTAAGACTATTTGCCTCAGCCCGTGGCGTTATTAACGCAAGTGACATATCTAACACGAGGTTATCTTGAGATGATTTCGGGGCTTTTTAGTGTCCCCGCGGCCCAGTCCTCGACCAGGCCTCCACCCCCAGGAAGCAGCCCGTGACAGCTGACAAACACCCAGGTACCTATTTTACTGCTAGGTAACAGGGGCATAGGGTGAAAGAAACTCTGTCCAATGTTTCTCGCCGGCGCCTGGGATCGAACCCAGGACCACAGGATCAGATGTCCAGCGTGCTGTCCGCTCGGCCGACCGGGTCCTCCGAGGCTCTGAGTCTCTGGGGGTAAGCCATGCACTGGGAGCCCACTCATGGCCCTAAAACCCAGCCCGTTCTCCCGACCCTTCCCAACGTCACTGTTGTACCGATTGATCAAGATTAAGTCACCCAAGAGGTGTCGCGGGCATGAGTAGCTCGTAAGTGGTATAGATGTTTGGAGTGAATGTGATCGTTGGTCGCGCAACATCTGGAAGTGTCTCCTGTTGTACTCAATTGATCAAACCTAACCTAGGTCACTTGTGTAAAGGAGGAAATGTATATGTTTATCTCTCAGAATGTTTGGTAATACGTTTATTGCTTGTGATGTGTGTGTATGTATGTATTAACACGATGTACTGAACGGGGCGAGAATAGTTTTTTGAGCTACCTCATCCCTTTGTGTGTGTTTTACCTCAATAAACTTATTTCAGTTTCAACCTAGTGGAGGACCCGCGAACAGAAAACGGGACATCGCATCAATTCCACCAGCCGCTACCATTTTTGGCGGATCAGTTTCTGGTCTCAGTGAAGTTGTACGTCAAAACCCGATGCGTTATCCAGGACACCGGGCTCTGATCTTCACTCTGCCACAGTTGAGCTAAAGCCAACGGTCCCAAGCCACCATGCTCAGGGGTTCAGCTCCTGGGCCAGCTACTAGCAGGGACGTGAAACACACACACGCTTCTCTGTCACTCACGTAAGCCCCTAATGACCTAATTACGTCGTGGCGGTGAGTGATACCCCGGCATCACTCGTCTCGGCACACTCCTCCCTTCCCCTACACACAGAAATCACAATTGCGTGATGCATCAAATGAACAAATCCACAAGGACCGTGACGAGGATTCGAACCTGCGTCCGAGGGCCCTCGGACGACATGCTCTCGGACGCAGGTTCGAATCCTCGTCATGGCCCTTGTGGATTTCTCCCTTCCCTTATTCTACGGCCCAGACACAGTGGCTCACCGTGGCTCACCGTCTGCCCATGATCAAAACAGTACTTAACAAAAGTTAGAATGTAATTTGAAGGCGATTTATAAGACAGCGGCGAGGTGCGATAGCCAACTATCGTGTACAAATGCATTTCTACTGCATAGTTTCAAAATAAATGTCAACAATTTTGATATCTGCGGAGACAAGATCTTTGTTAAGTTGTTTATAATTTCACAGATGGCTTGCTGATTGTTTTGTAATTGTTTTTGAGTGTAATACGATTCGTGCTGCGAGTCTCAACTGACGACAACGAAGGCAGTAGGTGACGAGAGTTCAAGTCTTTAATAAGCACTTGTACTTTTATGCAAGACGACTCCAGTTAATGCGTGGATCAAACAACACTCAACGAACTCTACATGAGCACTTGACATGTTTGAAGTGCACTATGTTGACAGTGAAGATGAAGCCCCATTTGCTGGTGTGAGTGAGTGAGTGAGTGAGTGAGTGAGTGAGTGAGTGAGTGAGTGAGTGAGTGAGTGAGTGAGTGAGTGAGTGAGTGAGTGATCCAACACCGTCAGGCTGTGCTGGTTCAAGTTGTAGTCCTACCTAAAGAAACATCAATTTGTTTTATTCAGCAATCAAAATACTATTTAAAAAACAAAGTTATTGTTATGGGTGTGTATTGTAAGGTCTAGGGCAGGTTTGATTAGATGATTTTGATATAATTGTAAATGATATATTGTAAAATAATATATCTTTTTACAATAACTTACAGTACGTGGATGATGCCTTAAGAGGTGCTCATCGAATATAGGCAATAAGGAAAAAGTACTGAAGCAATCGGTTGTAATTGACGTGTAAGTAATTATCAAAAGAAGGTGCCAAGCTGGGGGGGGGACTATGTAGCACCACAGTGATGTGTAAAATGTTGGTCATTTATAAACACTGAGGCCGGATGGAGATTTAACACGCATGTTGCAAATTACTGTGCTGTTGGGCTTGACTGTCACGGCTCCACGGCTGAGTCTCTCACTCACGGAACAGCTCATCACCAAATACTTAACCCAACAGACGTTCCCCCTGTTTAAGATCATCACTTTACACTGCTCACGGTGGAACTTTTCTCGCACAGTCCTCTGCTCACTCCCTATTTTCGAAAATAGCCTCAAAAAATGCTTCACCCACGAAAATCATATACAAATAATTCCCCAAAGAAACAAATCACCGAACCTATCCTGTGGCCAACAATCCACAAACTGATAATGTAGCTGTAATTACTTGGGGTCTTTGCTTTATCTGAATTATCATCTTAAAATGGATTTATTACTTTCTTTCTCTGAGGTAATCATTTCTGGGCTCTAATACCGTGTCTTCGTTCGAAGCTGTGAGGAGTGTTTGCTTCTAATACTCCTCTCTGATGCTGCAATGTCTCTGTAGCTCTCCATATCCTAATTCTTAATTGCTTCCTTAGATGCTTCCTTACATCCTGGGTTAACCCGCGCCCCCATGGGTTATTGTTCATATCTTCTACTACTTTTCTTTTGGCCAGAGCATAAGTTTATCGGCGCACTTTCAGCATTTTTAATTTAAAAAAGTTCATAATTACCTGTGGGGTCTCTCCCCCCCCCCCCCAGTAAATTTTCCCCATCGTATCTTTTGATAAAGTCTCTTTTTCCTCATGCGTTTCCTTCAATATGCCATCATTCTACCCGATTCATTCATTCATTCACAACCTGATATTGATAGTACTTTGAATGTCAAGTTCTTCATGATAAACAGGGCTACTACTCCTCACCCTATACCTCCTCTCTCCTTCCTTACAACACTGTAGTCTTTGCAGACTGCTGCATTAGTTATGACTTCTGATAGTTTCGTTTATATGAGTGCAATTACATCCGTGTTCTGCTCATTGGTTTATTTCATAAGTTCAGTCACTAGAAGGTGAAGGGATGACGACGTTTCGGTCCGTCCTGGACCAAACTCAAGTCGATTGTCTTGAGACACAATCGACTTGAGAATGGTCCAGGACGGACCGAAACGTCGTCGTCCCTTCACCTTCTAGTGTGTGGTCTGGTCAACATTCTTCAGCCACGTTATTGTGACTCATCGCCTGCAAGTTCAGTCACTTTGCTTTGCCACCCATGTTGGTGTACATAGTGGTCATCCTCAGTCTCTCGTGTAGGGTAGCATCATGTAGTGGAAGTGAAATGGGTTGGAGAGAAGATGGAGAAAAAGGGATTTGATCCGATTTACCTCTACATGGGAAGCTTGGGAGCGAGGCTTGGGGAAAGAGACAGTGGATGGGTAGGAGAGTGGGGTGTGGACTGAAAACATTGACGTGGTGTAGCAGGGGATGATTTTTAATACAGCTGAGGCAAGCTGAGGTGATCAAGCTGGAGAACACACCTTCCCCATGAGAGAGGGATGCAGCTGCACCTCCACAGATCTCCAGTATCAGCTAATGATACTGGTAATGGCTCCAAAGGGTCACCATTTACGGGCTATTCATGCCCGTGCCACCTAATGAGTGGCTTAATCTTCATCAATCAATCATCTTCCCCATTCCCCTTTCTAACACCTTTGTCTCTCTTCGGCAGCTGCAGGTATAATACTCGGTAGTATTGTGCATGTTCGACTCTTCTTAACTAGAACTTTATCTTATTACCTCATTTGTGAATATTTTTTTCTCAGACACTTCACCTCTCTCAGGAACACTTTTACAACGCTTCTCTCCCTCACTTTCTTATCCTTCAGAGCAGCTGGCCGCAGCTCCTATAATTTCTTCCATAATTTCTTCTTGGCCTCTGGGTTCATTTTAATAATCTTCCCGAGTGTGAACCATCGTGACGGACCTTCCCCTGCTTGGTCGCCCAGTACATTGTCTCGTGTGTTCCACTTCCGGTATTGGTCTATGTTTGAGCGTCTTTATTTACATTTTGACTGATCTTAATTCTGCTTGGAGTTGGTTTATTGGCCCATTCACACTGACTAGGCTCCATCTCCTCTCCCTCTTGGGCCCTTCACACTGACCAGGCTCCATCTCCTCTCCCTCTTGGGGCCCTTTACACTGACCAGGCTCCATCTCCTCTCCCTCTTGGGGCCCTTTACACTGACCAGGCTCCATCTCCTCTCCCTTTTGGGCCCTTCACACTGACCAGGCTCCCTCTCCTCTCCCTCTTGGGCCCTTCACACTGACTAGGCTCCATCTCCTCTCCCTCTTGGGGCCCTTCACACTGACCAGGCTCCATCTCCTCTCCCTTAACCCTTTCTCCAGTTCACACGAGTCAATCCGAGTTATCCTTTTGTTTACTTTCCTCCCTTCTCTCACGGGTAGGATGGGTAGGAGTTCCTACCCAGGAGTAGGTTAGGAGTTAGGAGTTCCCCGCTCCTCCCGCCCCGTCCCCTCCTCCAAACTGGTGCACCATCTCCACTCTCCCTGTAGAGCCTACGTGAAGCGTCAAGGGGAGAGTAGTGAGAGAAGCAGCCCAGGCATCACTGGCGCGGGGAGACGGAGGGAAAGACCAGGAGGAAGAATGAGGGGGGAAACAGAGACTGGGAGAAACCAGGAGTGAGATGGAAGAGAGAAATGGAGACTGAGATGTAAAGAGGGATACATATAGAAAGGATGAAGGGGACAAAACGAGGGATAGAGGATGAGAGGGGGGAAGAAGGAGAGTAAAGAAAGTGGACAGGAAGAGCAGAGAAAGAGCGTGTATATTCACCTAGTTGTATGTACGGGACCACGGCTCTTGGGTTCCGCCTCTCAACTGTTTTAAAGAGTGCATGGAGCCTGTCGCCACTACTACACTTCTACACGCATTCCAAATGTGTGGCGTGGCCGAGGGGGGGGGGGGGGCGGGGGGGGGGTATTTGTGTTGTGGTGTGGCAAGTAAAGGTAATTATCAGGAGAATGCACTAAGCCATTACGACTATGTAGCACTTGGAAGGGAACAAGATAAGGATTCAGGATAGGACGAAGGAAAGGAATGGTGCCCAACCACTTAGACGGTCGGGGATTGAACACCGACTGGCAATTAGCGAGACACTTGCTCTACCGTCCAGTCCAAGTGGCTGGCGGGGTGTTGGCGGTGAGGATAATTACCAGTGGAAATACCTAAATGTAGTTACAGGATGCGATAGTGCGTGTGTATGTCCGTGTGTATGTCCGTGTGTATGTCCGTGTGCATGCCCGTGTGTATGTCCGTGTGTAAATGGTATACAGGAATTGGAAAAAACTACTCTTTGTAGAGCAATATTGTGAATCCTTTTTTAAACTGTGTTTTTTTAAGTCATAAATGAATGACTCTAGTGATTACCGCCACAACAAACATTCCTCCAAGAGACCTGAAGATAACTGGCCGACAGTCAGACGCAAGTGATCCATCTCCCTTCCTAAAAACGTGCGCAACATTGGCCGCCCTTCACAGTTCCGGGACTTTGCTAGACCATTGCATTTGCAATACATGGGATCACTAAGTCTCATTCCTCATGACCCCTGACAAATACATCTTGTATTTGAAGGACGTGTTGGTCTTGAAATGGTCTATCTTGAGGTTATCTTGAGATGATTTCAGGGCTTTAGTGTCCCCGCGGCCCGGTCCTCGACCAGGCCTCCACCCCCAGGAAGCAGCCCGTGACAGCTGACTAACACCCAGGTACCTATTTTACTGCTAGGTAACAGGGGCATAGGGTGAAAGAAAAGAATATGTAATACTATTTAATAATATCTCTGTAACACCTTTTGTAATCAAGTCAGCAAGGCGGACAGCCCGCCTGCTTTCATACCTCTCACTGTATTTCCCACTTCTAAACTTCTCTTCACCTATGCCTCTCCTTCCTCTTTACTTAAAAAATATAGTAATTATTAAACTACTACTTGTCCTCTTCCTCGCCTTTACATATTTGCCTCGCTGAAGTAAATATCGATGTAGTTTCCAGTAAATACAGAGACAAAACACTGAAGAATACAAATCCACAAGGGCCGTGACGAGGATTCGAATCTGCGTCCGGGAGCATCCCAAACTGAAGAATACAACTTCATGTGCAACCATGTGTACTAAAGAATACAACTCCATCTAGTTCTCAAGATCACACATACCCCATCTGTTTCATTTTTAAACGAACCATTCTTCACTATTCTTTGTTTGATATAACAAAGAATGTCTTTATCCTGCTAAACACGACAATGAGTTTTCTTTATAATTTAATTTCTTGGTAATTTGATATATTATTATTCTAGACTTCTGTATTCTTAATTCATTTTTTTATATAGTTTCCATTATTTTCAGATTAGTTTTTATCATGGTTAACTATTTTGGGTCATTACTATTGGACCTGATAATTGTATCATATAAAACGTCTTAGAACTTATAATAGAATGTACCAGACAATTCACCAAGACTATGAAAGATCACACACCCAGACCTGAGACATAACTACCGCCAGGACCTTTAATCACCAGACAGCTACAACACTATCAGACTAATATAGCCCAAACACTGAAAGAATTCTAATCCAATTATTTAATCGTGAATCAGCTTACACTTGAATATATCGAATCATTCACAAACTATCAATTTTAAATTGGAGAGCAATGAAAATGCAGGCAAGTATTACCCAATCCCCTCGATAGTGTAACCACTTCATCTCTCTCCATTCCTGCAATATATATATATACTATTGTGCAAGTTAACTAATGCAGAGGGGGGACCTGCTGCATGGGTAACAGCTTCTCCCCCATATCAACCAACCCTGGCTTTGCGCCTTGAAATGCCACTCCAGACCCACAACCAGAGCGCAACTGTATTGTCTCCTGTGACTGATGGATGATCAGTCATCCATCCTAACTTTTCATACTATTAAGTTAAATTGTATTAATTTCCCCTCTGCCTCCGATGATGACATGATGTGCTTTACCGAAACACGCGCCCGGCCCATGACAAGTGTAAAAATTAACTTTCCTGAGTAAATTTGTCAGCAAATGAAGAACATTATATAAAGGTTCTGGCTTAATGCATTTAACTAACCAATCTAGTCATTCAATAATACATGTTTACAAGACCAACTGCTTCCATAATATGATAATTATGAATGTAATTATATATGATTATATCAACCCATCCTTCTGTTGAGAAAGTATATTCTCGTAACTATGTGGACAACGGTAGTATAATGGACGATTAAACGGTACAGTTTGGTACTATTCACTTTACAAGAGTCAGGAAAAAATAAAGCTAAAACTCAAACGTATATATCCACTAGGCCTATTACTGCACATGTATTATATTAGGCCTAGAAGCCGGTCGGTCTGGGGGAGCCGGTCGGCCGAGCGGACAGCACGCTGTACTTGTGATCCTGTGGTCCCGGGTTCGATCCCGGGCGCCGGAGAGAAATAATGGGTAGAGTTTCTTTCATCCTATGCCCCTGTTACCTAGCAGTAAAATAGGTACCTGGGTGTTAGTCAGCTGTTACGGGCTGCTTCCTGGGGGTGGAGGCCTGGTCGAGGACCGGGCCGCGAAGACACTAAGGCCCCGAAATCATCTCAAGATAACCTCAAGATAGGAGAGCTAGGTTAGGTCTAATTAGCAACAAAACTACAACACTTTTTTCCGGTTTATCCAAATTTAACAGTGCCAAATTCTACTTTCTAATTGACCATTACGTCAATATATGGAAGACGGTCCACATCGCTACTATAAGTACTATCACAACACAAGGATGGGCTGTTATATATTATATATATATACGGGTACCACCTCCATGGTGCAATTGTAGGGACCCACAGCCTCGAAGAAGAAAATAAAGAGCATTCAGAGAAGACCTTGTGGATTATCACTGAACACTTTAATCTTTTCCTCTCCTACCACACCTATTCTTTTTTTTTATATTAATTTTTTTTGTTTCTTCAGTGTCAGACAACGGAGGAAGAATTAAAACAGGAATTTCCTTAAGTACTTTCGTATTTTAATACATCTTCAGAAAGATTCAGTTGACTCCTTCTGAAGATTTATTAATATACGAAAGTACTTAAGGAAATTCCTGTTTCAATTCTTCCTCCGTGGTCTGACACTGTCATATTATATATATATATATATATATATATATATATATATATCAATTTTACGAGATAAATGTTGGTCAAACAGGTCAAGCAGAGGTACACCAACACAATATTCACATAGCAAATGTAATCATAAAATCAATTATATATAAAAAATTTAAATTTCATCTAGAAAAATCGGCACAGAGGCTATTATATCGTATTTTACGAACAGCTCGGGAATAATAAATAATGGTATTTGCATAAATTGGATTACCGAACGCTTTCAAATTCCGGTCAATAGAGTAACTTTTCCTAACTTGCATATCAAAGGATTTATTTTATGCATCTGCGTGAAAGAATGACATATCAAATTGAAACATTTGTGTGTGTGTGTGTGTGTGTGTGTGTGTGTGTGTGTGTGTGTGTGTGTGTGTGTGTGTGTGTGTGTGTGTGTATTCACCTAGTTGTGCTTACCGAGGTTGAGCTCTGGCTCTTTGGTCCCGCCTCTCAACTGTCAATCAACAGGTGTACAGGTTCCCGAGTCTATTGGGCTCTATCATATCTACACTTGAAACTGTGTATGGAGTCAGCCTCCACCACATCACTGCCTAATGCATTCCATTTGTCAACCACTCTGACACTAAAATAGTTCTTTCTAATATCTCTGTGGCTCATTTGGGCACTCAGTTTCCACCTGTGTCCCCAAATGCGTGTGCCCCTTGTGTTAAATAGCCTGTCTTTATCCACCTATCAATTTCTTTGAGAATCTTGAATGTGGTGATCATGTCCCCCCTAACTCTTCTGTCTTCCAGCGACGTGAGGTTTAATTCCCGTAGTCTCTCCTCGTAGCTCATACCTCTCAGCTTAGCACTAGTCTGGTGGCAAACCTTTTCCAGTTTAGTCTTATGCTTGATTAGATATGGACCCCATGCAGGAGCTGCATACTCCAGGATTGGTCTGACATATGTGGTATACAAAGTTCTGAATGATTCCTTACACAAGTTACTAAATGCCGTTCTTACGTTGACCAACCTGGCATATACCGCTGATGTTATCCTCTTGATATGGGCTTCAAAGGACAGGTCTGGTGTGATATCAACCCTCAGGTCTTTCTCTCTCTGACTCTTGAAGAATTTCATCTCCCAAATAATACCTTTTATCTGCCCTCCTGCTCCCTCCACCTATTTATTACATTACATTTGGTTGGGTTAAACTCTAACAACCATTTGTTCGACCATTCCTTCAGTTTGTCCAGGTCTTCTTGAAGCCTCAAGCTGTCCTTCTTTGTCTTAATCCTTCTCATAATTTTGGCATCGTCAGCAAACATCGAGAGAAACGAGTCTATACCCTCTGGGAGATTATTTACATACATCAGAAACAGGATAGGACCTAGTACAGAGCCCTGTGGGACTCCACTGGTGACTTCACGCCAATGTGAGGTCTCACTCCTCACTAACTCTGTGCCTCCTAATGCTTAGGTACTCCCTTATCCACTGAAGCACCTTACCAGTTACTCCTGCCTGTCTCTCCAGCTTATGTACCAGCCTCTTATGTAATACTGTGTCAAAGGCTTTCCGACAATCCAAGAAATTGCAGTCCGCCCATCCTTCTCTTTCTTGCTTAATCTTTGTCACCTGATCGTAGAATTCTATTAAGCAAGATTTACCCTCCCTGAACCCATGTTGATGGGTTGTCACGAAGTCCCTTCTCTCCAGATGTGTTACTAGGTTTTTTCTCACGATCTTCTCCGTCACCTTGCACCTTTGTACTCACCTATTTGTACTCACCTATTTGTGCTTGCAGGATCGAGCATTAACTCTTGGATCCCGCCTTTCCAGCTATCGGTTGTTTACAGCAATGACTCCAAGTCCCAAGTTTGCTCTATCAAATCTACACTTTGTGTGTGTGTGTGTGTACACTTACCTAATTTACCTAATTGTGCTTGCGGGGGTTGAGATCTGGCTCTTTGGTCCCGCCTCTCAAATATCAATCAAGTAATGTACAGGTTCCTGAGAGTACTGGGCTCTATCAAATCTACACTTGAAGCTGTGTATGGAGTCAGCCGTGTGTGTGTGTGTGGGGGGGGGGTCTGGGGGGTCCTGGGGGGGTCCAGGGGGGTCGTGGGGGGGCAGGGGGGAGGGTTAGAGGGGGAGGAGGAGGGGTCAGCTTTTCCGTTCCTCTTTCGAAACTTTTTGTTTCTAAATAGATTCATCCCTTTTCATGTACCCTTGACTCCCACGTTTCCTCTTCTACTATCCCATCTCCCCCACTCCCTCTCCCACTCTCCACACCCACAGCATCCCTCCTCCCCCCCCCCCCCATCCCCTCCAGCACACTCACCATGTTTACTCCCGTCCAGAAACAAGTCTAAGCTTAATAAGAGCCTCAGTAAAAAATAAAAAATAAAAGTCTGAACGTATGCTAATTAAGACTTTTATAAATATTACCTCAAACGCGTCCTGTGTAGCTGGAATATTAGCATGTGTATTTGGTGTATTTGATGTAATATACACATATTTGGTGTAACACACTGGCTACAGTGTTAACACCAACTGTGTTAATATTAACCCATCGCTCTCATTGTTGGTGTTAATTGTCGCCATCACGTCACCATTGTTAATATTATCATCATCACCGTCATATCTGTCACCATTTCTGGCCATAATCGTTAATACCACCGGACTACCATCACCATTGGTTCACCACCACCGGGTCACCATCACCACTACTGGACCACCACCAGTGGTGACCGCCCCGAGGGTGTGACCTAGCCTCTGGGCTAAGGGGGGGGGGAGGGGGAGGGCTCTGGACACCTGCCTCCGGGCTAGGGGGGAGGGGGGGGGAGGGCTCTGGACACCTGCCTCTGGGCTAGGGGGGAGGGGGGGGCTTTGGACACCTGCCTCCGTGCTAGGGGGGAGGGGGGGGGGGGGCTCTGGACCCCTGCCTCTGGGCTAGGGGGAGGGGGAAGGGCTCTGGACACCTGCCTCTGGGCCAGGGGGGCACTGGACACCTGCCTCTGGGCTAGGGGGGGCACTGGACACCTGCCTCTGGGCTAGGGGGGGGACACTGGACACCTGCCTCCGGGCACTAACAGAGGCAGCCGTACTGGGCTTGCAACTCGCGTCCTATCTGGTGACGGCAGTATCCCCCGCAAGCATTTACGACTTTTCATTTCTGTTAAAGAGGGCGGGAAGAGAGGGGCGGCTTCGCGGGTAACGGCCTGTTTATACGACAGCTCGGGCGCTCAGGGGCGCAATACTCCCGCCCTCCTCCATGACCTTCATATCAAGTTTGGCGATGGGTTCCCGGGCTGTCTTCCTCTCTCTTATTGCCTGCTCTCTCTGCCTCTCTTGCTCTCCCTCCACACCCCTCCCTCACCCTCTCTGCCCGCACTTCTCTTTGTATCCCCCCCTCTTGCTCTGTACCCCCCTCTCTTGCTCTGTACCCCCCTCTCTTGCTCTGTACCCCCCCCTCTCTTGCTCTGTACCCCCCTCTCTTGCTCTGTACCCCCCTCTCTTGCTCTGTACCCCCCTCTCTTGCTCTGTACCCCCCCTCTCTTGCTCTGTACCCCCCTCTCTTGCTCTGTACCCCCCTCTCTTGCTCTGTACCCCCCTCTCTTGCTCTGTACCCCCCTCTCTTGCTCTGTACCCCCCCCTCTCTTGCTCTGTACCCCCTCTCTTGCTCTGTACCGCCCCTCTCTTGCTCTGTACCCCCCTCTCTTGCTCTGTACCCCCCCTCTCTTGCTCTGTACCCCCTCTCTTGCTCTGTACCGCCCCTCTCTTGCTCTGTACCCCCCTCTCTTGCTCTGTACCCCCTCTCTTGCTCTGTACCCCCCCTCTCTTGCTCTGTACCCCCCCTCTCTTGCTCTGTACCCCCCTCTCTTGCTCTGTACCCCCCTCTCTTGCTCTCTACCCCCCTCTCTTGCTCTCTACCCCCCCTCTCTTGCTCTGTACCCCCCCTCTCTTGCTCTCTACCCCCCTCTCTTGCTCTGTATCCCCCCTCTCTTGCTCTGTACCCCCCCTCTCTTGCTCTCTACCCCCCTCTCTTGCTCTGTACCCCCCTCTCTTGCTCTCTACCCCCCTCTCTTGCTCTGTACCCCCCTCTCTTGCTCTGTACCCCCCCTCTCTTGCTCTGTACCCCCCTCTCTTGCTCTGTACCCCCCCTCTCTTGCTCTGTACCCCCTCTCTTGTTCTGTACCCCCCCTCTCTTGCTCTGTACCCCCCTCTCTTGCTCTGTACCCCCCCTCTCTTGCTCTGTACCCCCCCTCTCTTGCTCTGTACCCCCCTCTCTTGCTCTGTACCCCCCCTCTCTTGCTCTGTACCCCCTCTCTTGCTCTGTACCCCCCCTCTCTTGCTCTGTACCCCCCCTCTCTTGCTCTGTACCCCCCTCTCTTGCTCTGTACCCCCCCTCTCTTGCTCTGTACCCCCCTCTCTTGCTCTGTATCCTCCCCTCCCCCTGTCGCTCTGTGTACCCCTCCCCCCCCCCTCATTCTAACCTGTAAGACTTTTAAAACAGCTTATCACGTACTTAATAGATTTGCCACATATTTTGTAGAACATTACACTTACCACGTCATTCTCCAGCATATTGTCATCAATTCTCAAGACACCAACTGAATGTATTTTATTAATAATGAATCTGTTCCACTTAACTGTTCCTGCATGCCATTCAGCAAGACGGAAGACAGCCTCGCACACACTGCTTATTACCGCCTCAAACAACGTCTTGGCAAAGATTCCAACGCAGTTATACACAAAGGAGAAGTTTAAGATCATTTACTATTTTCAAGATGTGAAATGGCGCAAGATACCTGCGGGGGGTTTCAAGGGTCACGTGATTACCATTGAGATTACGACGGGGAAACTCAAATCAGGATGGAAAGCTGTTTTAATCCTGGCTGCGTTGTCGTCTAGGTCGTGTCTCGACCTACACCACCACGGGAGGTGGTGGTCAAAGAGCAAGGGAGCCGGTCGGCCGAGCGGACAGCACGCTGGACTTGCGATCCTGTGGTCCTGGGTTCTATCCCGGGCGCCGGCGAGAAACAATGGGCAGAGTTTTCTGTCACCCTATGCCCCTGTTACCTAGCAGTAAAATAGGTACCTGGGTGTTAGTCAGCTGTCACGGGCTGCTTCCTGGGGGTGGAGGTCTGGTCGATGACCGGGCCGCGGGGACACTAAAGCCCCAAAATCATCTCAAGATAACCTAAAGGTAACCGTCAAGCAGGCAGCGTCAGCAGGACTCTCCAAGTATTCATGCAATCACTGGTTACAAAATCCATGCACTTCATGTATTCTCACATTTATTCACTGAGAACAATGTGTAATTAATTATACATGTATGTGTAATTTACTTTTTGTAAGTGCAGTAGGACATGGCAACACATGTGGACAGGATATATATATCCTGTCCACATGTGAATAATAACAAAAATAAATAAATGAATTTTATGATTTTTATACTGGACTATTCCGAGTGATGTTTTATATGATTAACTATCTGTTAATATAATTAACTATCTGTTAATATGATTAACTATCTGTTAATATGATTAACTATCTGTTAATATAATTAACTATCCACTTAGTAATTCAAGTTAGAGACACGGGGAAAAGCAGAGAGGAAGAGAAGCTGAGGCGGAAACAATGGAAGAGGGGAGGGAGGGAAATGATAGAGAGGGGAAAGGGGGAGGGGGTGAAGGAATGGGGAAAGGCTAGAGAAAGGGATGCAGGGAGTAAGAGGACGGAGAGGGAACCGGCAAAAGAAAGAAAGAAAGAAAGAAAGAAAGAAAGAAAGAAAGAAAGAAAGAAAGAGAGAAAGAGAGAGAGAGAGAGAGAGAGAGAGAGAGAGAGAGAGAGAGAGAGAGAGAGAGAGAGAGAGAGAGAGAGAGAGAGAGAGAGAGAGAGATGGAGGAGAGGAAGAAGACACTAGCGTCTCCCTGATCAAGAGGCAAGAAGAATTAAGATCCAGTTCCCAATTGGATTCTCTCCTTTACGGGGAAAAACCTGCCGAGGTTCAGTGGGCCGGACTTGACCATCGTCCTCGCAAGAACACAAGTCCACAAAACAATTTGAGACGGAATATACCTCCAAACAGAATTTAAATGTTATAATTAATTTGATTAAAATAATAATGAAAGATACGAATAATAAGACTTGGATGCCCAGTCAGGCGAGGGGGAGGGGGAAGGGGGGGGGGAATGCCCAGTCGTCACAATACCACCGTAACACTACTCGGTGCTGGGAGTCGAACCCGTGAGAGAGGTAGAGAGAGGGTATGTACCATCATGTAAGGTCTTATTCGTATTTGCGTATTTTCGGAGCCTACAGGGAGCCCTAGGCAGAGCTCTGACGTCATTTCCGTGAGTAGCCATCTCTAGGTCACGCATCGTGTAGTAGATGAGAAGTGACCCGTGACATCCCACACCGACATCCATTCACTTGTAAGTAAATAAATAGAAATATAAGAAAATTCACTTTCGCAAACAGAGTGGTAGACGGTTGGAACAAGTTAGGTGAGAAGGTGGTGGAGGCCAAGACCGTCAGTAGTTTCAAAGCGTTATATGACAAAGAGTGCTGGGAAGACGGGACACCACGAGCGTAGCTCTCATCCTGTAACTACACTTAGGTAATTACTTGATCAGGATGAGGATTGGAACACTGTTTCCTTGAGGCACACTGCTTTTGCGCTACCGCTCACAGGATGAGTATGGGGTGCACAATAAACTAGCCGCCTTCGGCGGCAACAATCAAAATCAATTGCCCAACCCAGCCCCTCGTCTGTTGAACCTCGAACCCATAGTGTTAAGTTGCGACAATCTCAGCCGACATCAACCCGTCCTTGTCGAAACTCGTCACGACCCACGCCTAATTACTTTTCTCCGCAACGTACAAAATACGGGTTACTGTAAAATGTGGCGGCTCGCAAATGTCCAGGTTGTCTAAGTATGCGTTGGTCCAAGTGAGGTGGGTGGCTCGGGTTAGTGGTATGTTAGTGCCCCCCTTCTTCTGCCCGTTGTGAGGGGGGGAGGGGAGGGTGAGGGGAGGGGGCGGAGAGGGAGAAAGAGAGACAGACAGACAGACAGACAGACAGACAGGAGACAGACAGACAGACAGACAGACAGACAAACAGGAGACAGACAGACAGAGAGAGACAGAAAACGGGCTGCCATGACAGCAGCACCTCACCACTCACTCAGCAGTAGTCAACCTCAAGAAGAAACTCATCAAGCCACAAATATAGTGATGTCCCTGATTAAAATGACGACACTGGCTGTCAGTGTACTAGCAACCCATCCTCCTGTTAACACTTATTGTAACCATGTACAACATAGTACAAATACTGATGTACTAAGCAATTACACAGAATTTTGTACTAATTACTTTATACTGCCTGAAAAAATGATGAAAACAAATATTCCTAGGCCTAGTATAGCACATAAATGTATTATATTAGGCCTCAGATAGTGTTTATTAGGCCTAGGAAGGTTAGGGTTGTTAAGTTTGTCTTTGGAATATAAATTGAATTTTTTTTCCGGTTTGTCCAACTTTAGTACAGATTTTTACCCGCTGCGTTGTACGTCCTCCTCGTTAAGTACTTCCAAGTACTTAGTAAGTACTAAGTAAGTACTTCTAAAACTGGAAGATGGGCTGGGGGAGTGTCGTGTAGACACTGTGTAGTGACCCGTCACTAGACTGTGCAGTGACCCGTCACTAGACTGTGTAGAGGTCTGAGGAAAAGCAACGCCAGTGTTAATCCACTATAGTGAACGTTCATAGCGATGCTAATCTGTTTTATAACTCCAGAAAGCAGAAAAACTTGACAGAATTAAACACGTCCCCCTACTTCGCAATAGGGGACGTTCCCTATTTCGAGGGGAAATTACCAGGGCGTTGTGATCAAGCATGTGCCCTTACGAGTCAAATTGTATTAAAACCCGTTCAAAACATGTGTGCGAGTGTGTGGAACATGTGTGAGAGTGTGTGGAACATGTGTGAGAGTGTGTGGAACATGTGTGAGAGTGTGTGGAACATGTGTGAGAGTGTGTGGAACATGTGTGAGTGTGTGGGGAACACGTGTGAGTGTGTGGGGAACATGTGTGAGTGTGTGGGGAACATGTGTGATAGTGTGTGTGGAACATGTGTGAGTGTGTGGGGAACATGTGTGAGTGTGTGGGGAACATGTGTGAGTGTGTGTGGAACATGTGTGATAGTGTGTGGAACATGGAGGCGACGATGACAGGACCCGTCCTCACAGCCAGGCAGAGAGACGGAAATCCTCCAGTTTATCGAGAGGGATGAGCCTTAATGTGCACCGGAGCTGCGGACACACCCATCCAGGGACTAGATTCACGAAACAGTTACGCAAGTACTTACGAACCTGTACATCTTTCCTCAATCTCTGACGGCTTTGGTTACATTTATTAAACAGTTTACAAGCATGAAAACTTCCCAATCAACTGTTGTTATTGTTATAAACAGCCCCCTGGTGCTTCGGAGCTCATTAACTGTTTAATAATTGTAAACAAAGCCGCATAAGATTAAGACTTACGGGTTCGTAAGTGCTTGCGTAACTGCTTCGTGAATCTGGCCCCCTGGTCTACCACAACCCAAGCTGCATCGTACGGCTCATGTTAATCAACTTCAATGAGTATAAAACTATTTTTCGGGCGAGTCAATACTATCCCTGTTTGAGTGGCAATATTATACTCATTTATTATACTCTCCGAACACTGCATATATTTTACTTACATGCTGATTTTGTACGCTTTGTTGACCTTGGTGCTCGTTAACAAACTGGGGTAGACGAGCATTAGTTGACAAATTATACCAGAGTGAAATAATTCTTTGTAATTTCAGTGCCTATTTCCTATTCATGATTATATATTATATATATATATATATATATATATATATATATATATATATATATATATATATATATATATATATATATATATATATATATAGTCACTATGCAGTTGTGACTGCATTTAATAGCGATATATATTTGTATATTTGCCAACAGAACCTAAACACCTAACCTAACCTAACCTATGCCTATATATGCACAATATGCTAATATATTATAATATTAATTTATACTTGAGAAAATTCCCGTTTTGAATGAACAGCATGTTAAAATTTATGAATGCGTCTGTGGGGTCGACCGATGGATGGAATGGACTTTAACAGGGGGTTTGGCGGGTGGATGGAATGACCTTTGGGTTTTTGTTCATGAGGACGGGCTGCGTACACACAGGGGCCTCGCGGCTGAGTAGACAGCGCTCTGGGGTCATTGTCCATATGGCCCGGATTCGATTCCCGACGGAGGCGGAAACAAATGGGCAGATTTTCTTTCACCCTGATGCACATATTCACCTAGAAATAAATAGGTACTTGGCATTTAGACAGCTGCTACGGGTTGCTTCCTGGGAATGCGTGTGCGCGCGCGCGTGTGTGTGTGTTAGAGAGAAATATATATGTAGTAAATTTAATAGAGTAAAACTAGATTGGTTAGAAAGGCGGGGTCCAAGAGCTAAGAGCTCGATTCTGCAGACACAAATAGTAAATAAACACACACAGACACACACACACACACACACACACACACACACACACACACACACACACACACACAGACACACACAGACACACACAGACACACACAGACACACACAGACACACACAGACACACACACACACACACACACACACACACACACACACACACACACACACACACACACAGAACAAATCTGAGTAAACCCCCCCCCCCCCGCCCTACAACCACGTCTGTGAGGAGGCGGCTGGTGGTGCAGGCGTCCTGGGAGCGGGCTAAGCTACTCACTCTTGGAATACCTGAATACCTAAACACCTGAAACTGAAATCAAGGAGGAATATTCTCTTAGGGGGTTGGGGGGGGGCGGCACTGGCGCACGCACGGATGGCAACTTTACTCAAAAGACTAGCGAGAGACGACGAGACAAGGTATAGGAGTGTCTTACTAGGAGTGTGTCTGGGGGCGAGGGAGGGGCTAAGAGAGTGTCTGGGGGGCGAGGAAGGGACTAGGAGAGTGTCGGGGGGGCGAGGGAGGGGCTAGGAGAGTGTCTGGGGGCGAGGGAGGGGTAGGAGAGTGTCTGGGGGGCGAAGGAGGGGCTAGGAGAGTGTCTGGGGGGCGAGGGAGGGGCTAGGAGAGTGTCTGGGGGGCGAGGAAGGGACTAGGAGAGTGTCGGGGGGGCGAGGGAGGGGCTAGGAGAGTGTCTGGGGGCGAGGGAGGGGCTAGGAGAGTGTCTGGGGGGCGAAGGAGGGGCTAGGAGAGTGTCTGGGGGGCGAGGGAGGGGCTAGGAGAGTGTCTGGGGGGCGAGGGAGGGGCTAAGAGTGTGTCTGGGGGCGAGGGAGGGGCTAGGAGAGTGTCTGGGGGGCGAGGGAGGGGCTAGGAGAGTGTCTGGGGGGCGAGGGAGGGTCTAGGAGAGTGTCTGGGGGCGAGGAAGGGTCTAGGAGAGTGTCTGGGGGGCGAGGAAGGGACTAGGAGAGTGTCGGGGGGGCGAGGGAGGGGCTAGGAGTGTCTGGGGGCGAGGGAGGGGCTAGGAGAGTGTCTGGGGGGCGAGGGAGGGGCTAGGAGAGTGTCTGGGGGGCGAGGGAGGGACTAGGAGAGTGTCTGGGGGGCGAGGGAGGGGCTAAGAGAGTGTCTGGGGGCGAGGGAGGGGCTAGGAGTGTGTCTGGGGGGCGAGGGAGGGGCTAGGAGAGTGTCTGGGGGGCGAGGGAGGGGCTAGGAGTGTCTGGGGGGCGAGGGAGGGACTAGGAGAGTGTCTGGGGGGCGAGGGAGGGACTAGGAGAGTGTCTGGGGGCGAGGGAGGGACTAGGAGAGTGTCTGGGGGGCGAGGGAGAGACTAGGAGAGTGTCTGGGGGGCGAGGGAGGGACTAGGAGAGTGTCTGGGGGGGGCGAGGGAGGGACTAGGAGAGTGTCTGGGGGGCGAGGGAGGGACTAGGAGAGTGTCTGGGGGGCGAAGGAGGGACTAGGAGAGTGTCTGGGGGGCGAGGGAGGGGCTAGGAGAGTGTCTGGGGGGCGAGGGAGGGGCTAGGAGAGTGTCTGGGGGGCGAGGGAGGGTCTAGGAGAGTGTCTGGGGGCGAGGAAGGGTCTAGGAGAGTGTCTGGGGGGCGAGGAAGGGACTAGGAGAGTGTCGGGGGGGCGAGGGAGGGGCAAGGAGAGTGTCTGGGGGCGAGGGAGGGGCTAGGAGAGTGTCTGGGGGGCGAGGGAGGGGCTAGGAGAGTGTCTGGGGGGCGAGGGAGGGACTAGGAGAGTGTCTGGGGGGCGAGGGAGGGGCTAAGAGAGTGTCTGGGGGCGAGGGAGGGGCTAGGAGAGTGTCTGGGGGGCGAGGGAGGGGCTAGGAGAGTGTCTGGGGGGCGAGGGAGGGGCTAGGAGAGTGTCTGGGGGCGAGGGAGGGACTAGGAGAGTGTCTGGGGGGCGAGGGAGGGACTAGGAGAGTGTCTGGGGGCGAGGGAGGGACTAGGAGAGTGTCTGGGGGGCGAGGGAGAGACTAGGAGAGTGTCTGGGGGGCGAGGGAGGGACTAGGAGAGTGTCTGGGGGGGGGCGAGGGAGGGACTAGGAGAGTGTCTGGGGGGCGAGGGAGGGACTAGGAGAGTGTCTGGGGGGCGAGGGAGGGACTAGGAGAGTGTCTGGGGGGCGAGGGAGGGACTAGGAGAGTGTCTGGGGGGCGAGGGAGGGACTAGGAGAGTGTCTGGGGGGCGAGGGAGGGACTAGGAGAGTGTCTGGGGGGGGCGAGGGAGGGACTAGGAGAGTGTCTGGGGGGCGAGGGAGGGACTAGGAGAGTGTCTGGGGGGCGAGGGAGAGACTAGGAGAGTGTCTGGGGGGCGAGGGAGGGACTAGGAGAGTGTCTGGGGGGCGAGGGAGGGACTAGGAGAGTGTCTGGGGGGCGAGGGAGGGACTAGGAGAGTGTCTGGGGGGCGAGGGAGAGACTAGGAGAGTGTCTGGGGGGCGAGGGAGGGACTAGGAGAGTGTCTGGGGGCGAGGGAGGGACTAGGAGAGTGTCTGGGGGCGAGGGAGGGACTAGGAGAGTGTCTGGGGGCGAGGGAGGGACTAGGAGAGTGTCTGGGGGGCGAGGGAGGGGCTAAGAGAGTGTCTGGGGGGCGAGGAAGGGACTAGGAGAGTGTCTGGGGGCGAGGGAGGGGCTAAGAGAGTGTCTGGGGGGCGAGGAAGGGACTAGGAGAGTGTCTGGGGGCGAGGAAGGGACTAGGAGAGTGTCTGGGGGGCGAGGGAGGGGCTAAGAGAGTGTCTGGGGGGCGAGGAAGGGACTAGGAGAGTGTCTGGGGGGCGAGGAAGGGACAAGGAGAGTGTCTGGGGGGCGAGGGAGGGACTAGGAGAGTGTCTGGGGGCGAGGAAGGGACTAGGAGAGTGTCTGGGGGCGAGGGAGGGGCTAAGAGAGTGTCTGGGGGGCGAGGAAGGGACTAGGAGAGTGTCTGGGGGACGAGGAATGGACTAGGAAAGTTACACACACTGTGCTGATGATTCCAAAAGAAAAGGCCCAGAAAGGGGCACAAGAGAGGAAAAGGCACCCGAAGGGCAAGAGGGGGGATGGAAGGCTTAAAAAGGGCAGAAGGGTGGAAAAGAAAACTAAGTGAGAGTACAATATAAAAGTACGCCAAGCTTCTAGCTATGAGAGAGAAGGTGCGCGTCCACCAAGGCTGGAGACCAGACGCTTGCGGCTAGCCACATTCAACTGTGCAAGGGGTCGTGGTCGGGGTCACCAGAGGTCAAGAGGGAACTGTGTCAGCGGTCGCCTGCTGACCCCGACCACAATTTCTGACACTGTGCCGGCTACACCTAGGTAAATATTAAAGCAAAAACACTAAAGAACAAATATTTGTCTTAAGTTAATACACATTATTATTCACTGATCTTGAGGAGAAGAGACAGAACCAGACTGACAGACAGACAGGCAGGCAGGCAGGCAGGCAGGCAGGCAGGCAGGCAGGCAGACAGGCAGACAGGCAGACAGACAGACAGACAGACAGGCAGACAGACAGACAGGCAGGCAGGCAGGCAGGCAGGCAGGCAGGCAGGCAGGCAGGCAGGCAGGCAGGCAGACAGGCAGACAGGCAGACAGACAGGCAGACAGACAGGCAGACAGACAGGCAGACAGGCAGACAGGCAGGCAGGCAGGCAGACAGGCAGGCAGACAGACAGACCTGTAGACGTCGATCAGAGCCTTCAGCCCCTGATTGTTAAACCCAGTGGTGAAGCTTTACTCATTTCTCTTTATCTCTTACGTTTCCATCCTCCTCCAAATATCTACTTGCTCTGCAGTTCATGTCTTGTCTTACCCTCAGAGTTGTATTCAATGTATCATTCACTGACCTTCTGACGGGTTCAGGTGTAGGGGAAGGAAGGGAACTATCAGGGGGAAAGCGCCAAGTCATTACGACTATATAGCACTCGGATGGGGTCAGGATATAAGGATTTTGGGATGGGACGGAGGAGGGAAGGAATGGTGCCCCAACCGTGTAGGGGAAGGAGAGAGGAAAGATATGAGTGATAGGGTGAATTAAGGACAGTGGGGGGGGGGGAGTTGTAATTATTAATAAGTGATGAAAGGAGGAATTGAGAGAGAATGGGGTATGGGGGTAGGACAGGACTTGATGTGTGGTGAAGGGGATGGTGGTTGACAGGACAAAATGTTGTGTAGTGGTTAGTAAGTAGTGCACACGGGCACATGTGCGCCCCCACGGGCACATGTGCGCCCCCACGGGCACATGTGTGCACACACAAACGAATCTGTACACCATTTTATTGACGGGTGAGAGACGAAACCAAAGAGACAAAGCTCAACCCCCACAAGCACAACTAGGTGAGTACGGGCACATGTGTGCACACACAGGCGTATGTGTGCACGCACCCAAGAGCTGGAGTTCAACCCCAGCAAAAACAGGCAGGAAGAACCAATACAAGTTATGATGGGCACCGGACCAATCAGCGGCGAGTACACCCGTGAACGCTCACATTATGCCAAATTGCAGGTGTGAGCGTTCACACCTGCTGCGTTTTCTATTACCACCACAATACACCTGCCCTTCCCAACACCTGCCCTACTCAACACCTGCCCTACTCAACACCTGCCCTACTCAATATTCCCTTAATACTATATTTTGCTTTCATTTGTTAAAACCTCAAAATCTTTATTCTTAAATATTATTAATTATTGCTACTTTGTATTGTATTTAATAAATATTAACTATTATTAAATTAATATTAACAATTATATTAAGTAATATATTTAAAGGGGGGGGGGGTTATCGGTGCTCGCGCGCATGCCTGTTTAGTCGGCAATGTAACTTCTCATCACCCCCCCCCCCACTCTACACAACATCAAATACCCGGGGCTCAATCCTCCATCCCTCGTCTATATTCTGCCCCCCCCCCCCTCTTCCCCCATGTTCACCCACCTCCCTTCTCCCCCATAAGCTGGTCTTTCTCTTCCCCAAATATTTTTGGGTCCTTCCCACCCTCCCCACCGCCTAATACTCTGGCTCATTCCCTAATATGGAGGCCCCCTCCCTTCATTCCCTTCCACAATATGGAGGCCCCCTCCCTTCATTCCCTTCCACAATATGGAGGCCCCCTCCCTTCATTCCCTTCCACAATATGGAGGCCCCCTCCCTTCATTCCCTTCCACAATATGGAGGCCCCCTCCCTTCATTCCCTTCCTCTCCCATACTCTCCACTGGTTCACATGCTCTGCCACTCCCTTTCTCTCTCTCCTCCCCCCCCCCCCCATCTCTCTCTCCCCCCCCCTCTCTCTCTCTCTCTCCCCCTACACACACTGTCCGTCAATGCAGGACACCATAAGACATATCGATGGAAGAGACAAGTTCAATAATACCTTGAAATTTTGAACGTTCTCTGTGTGGCCAAGTTCAAGTTCACTGAGAACTGGTTCAGCACAACGATGGAGAACTGGCCAGAACGGACGGGAACACGGTACAGCAATGATACAAGACGGGCTGTTGTTGCTGGCTATGATTCTACACACCCAGCGAGTCCTCCTTTATTCGGCAACTTCGTAAAATTATCTGTGATTATACCGCTGTATTAAAATAATAGATACCGGGTGTTATGCTCACAGAGAAACAATAGTGTACAAGGCCGGGATGGTGAGTGTATTGTGCATGAAGGTAATTATCAGAAGAATGAGCTAAGCGAGCGCGAATATGTACCATTTGGGCAGGAGTGGGAAGAACTATGTTGATTTCAGTAAAAGGTTTTCATTCAGCATAAGAATGCCTAAAAGTTTATGATATGACTGACTGACATGCTGTCAACGTTACCCATGCATGATAACACCTATCTTCAATCAGAGGATGATACAGACTTGTGCAGATTAGTTTAAACATGTTACTGATACTTGAGAGACGACAGCCGTAAGAGAAGGCAAACAGGAGCCAAGTCACAGTGAGTACTGTGAGTACTGAGTACACAGTACAGTACACAGTACTGGAGTGAGTACAGTGTTAAATGTAGGCCAATAGTGAAGGGCTACATATGTTGCAACCCGTTCTCGCACTTGCTTATAGTCAATATTGGCTTATTTAATAAGTGCATATATGACATACTAATTGATTGTGAATATCTTAGTTTGCCTTGAAAAGCTTCATAGAAAACACCGACCTCACCTAACCTTCTTAGTATGTTAAGATAAGCATCTTATTGCTTCTTATTTACAATTATTACTTAACCTATCAACGGTATAGGTTAAGTAATAATTGTAATTAAGAAGCAATAAGACGCTTATCTTAACATACTAAGAAGGTTAGGTGAGGTCGGTGTTTTCTATGAAGCTTTTCAAGGCAAACTAAAATATTCACAATCAATTAGTATGTCACATATGCACTTATTAAATAAGCCAATATTGACTATAAGCAAGTGCGAGAACGGGTTGCATGTTAAGGTTTAAACACCTGGGATGTGCGTAAGACAGGTGTGTGCGCGAGACAGGTGTGTGCGAGAGACAGGTGTGTGCGAGAGACAGGTGTGTGCGAGAGACAGGTGTGTGCGAGAGACAGTGAGGGGTGACATGGAAGGAGAGTGACAGATGTGATAAAAGCCGGGATTTTAAAGAAGATAGACACAGAGGGAGAAATCTGCCTGGAGTGCTAGTCTCTCGTGTACACTTATGGTGGGAAATTTAAAGCTTAAACATTATATATGGAGAATGTTAACATGTGTAATGTTATGAAATATGAATGATAATGAGAAATTAAGTCTAAAAGTGGTGAGGAAGGCGAGGGAACAGATGAGGAACAGAAACATAGATGAGAGTAAGTGCCTAAGGAATGAACATAGGCAAGTTAGACACAGAGAGAGGGTGAGTGTTTGATAAGCTTGTAGAGGACCCCACGTGGACCCCATGTGGACCCCACGTGGACCCCACGAGGACCCCACGAGGACCCCACGAGGACCCCACGTGGACCCCACGAGGACCCCACGAGGACCGTGTTCCTGGTGACATGAAGCTCTGAATGACTAGGCCACTAGGTCCTCTGGAGGACACAGTCACTGCTCAGGGCCCACCGCCCTGCTCAGGGCCCACCGCCCTGCTCAGGGCCCACCGCCCTGCTCAGGGCCCACCGCCCTGCTCAGGGCCCACCGCCCTACTCAGGGTCCATCACCCTACTCAGGGTCCACCACCCTACTCAGGGTCCACCACCCTACTCAGGGTCCACCGCCCTGCTCAGGGCCCACCGCCCTGCTCAGGGCCCACCGCCCTGCTCAGGGCCCACCGCCCTGCTCAGGGCCCACCGCCCTGCTCAGGGCCCACCGCCCTGCTCAGGGCCCACCGCCCTACTCAGGGTCCATCACCCTACTCAGGGTCCACCACCCTACTCAGGGTCCACCACCCTACTCAGGGTCCACCACCCTACTCAGGGATGCGAGAGGCAGCGCCCGGACGGGTCTCAGCTTCGTGAACCTGTCTTGTCACGTTTTTATAGTTGCTGTCTTTTAATTTAGTCTGTCACACAATGATACTCTTCACACTGGCTTTTGATGGAGATATTTTCCTCCCTCATCACACAGCATATCGTCTTCACAAGGGCTGAGGACAAAGATACTCTTTGCCTGCAAGAAAACCGAACTCCTATTTCCCCAACCTACAAGTGTTATAATCCCATATAAAAGAAAAAGAAACTTGCAGGCGAAGAGTCACAATAACGTGGCTGAAGAATGTTGACCAGACCACACACTAGAAGGTGAAGGGACGACGACGTTTCGACTTGAGAATGGTCCAGGACGGACCGAAACGTCGTCGTCGTCCCTTCACCTTCTAGTGTGTGGTCTGGCCAAAAAGAAACTTGTCTCATGTTTACAAATCCCCATCACCGGAGCCACTCTCAGCAACGAGTGAGAGGAGTTACAGTATAACTTCCATGAACACCTTGAGCTTTCCTTGAGGTGCTTCCGGGGCTTAGCGTCCCCGCGGCCCGGTCGTCGACCAGGCCTCCTGGTTGCTGGACTGATCAACCAGGCTGTTGAGCGCAGCTGCTCGCAGCCTAACGTGTGAGTCAAAGCCTGGTTGATCACCAGGCTGGTAACTCCTCACTAAATGTTCTCAATGCCTGTTATATGCATCTATAGACCTCCTCCGTTATACGTTCCTAGCGAATTTTATTCATACTGATCCTACCATCCTAATTGGGGGATTTAAATGTCAAAAAACAGAACATTGGGGGGATTAGTGCACTAATACCAACGGTAGACATTTGATAACACTTCTCAGTGCGTATGATAATCAAATTATCAATAACAATCAGTTAATTCAGATTAAATGTTTTAGTATTATTTTCTACCACAGACGTGGCCAAACATTACCAATACTAACCAGCTTAATTTTGATCTATCTTCAAGGCTTAGAAATCGGTTTCACGTTAGTTCAGTTTCACGTTAGTTCAGTCATTTAGTGAACAATCATCCAGGTGATTGTAGTGCTTTTAAAATGCTAACTTCCATTCATACATTTACGTCTGCCCTACATGGACAGTGTTTGAGGCATGTTTTATTTACACAAAGTAATTAATGTGCGTTTTTAAAGGTGAAATACAATTCCCACCAGTTTACACGTCAAACGGGGCCTGACAGCTGAGTGGACAGCGCTTCGGATTCGTAGTCTCGAGGTTCCGGGCTCGATCCCCGGTGGAGGCGGAAACAAATGGGCAGAGGCTTTTTTTCACCCTGATGCCCCTGTTACCTAGCAGTAAATAGGTACCTGGCTGCTACCGGCTGCTTTCTGGGGATGTGTAACAAAAAGGAGGCCTGGTGGAGAACCGGGCCGCGGGGACGCTAAGCCCCGAAATCATCTAAAGATAACCTCAACACACACACATTATATATATATTTATATTATAGCTGAGTGTATATATTCAGTCATATATATATATATATATGACTGAAAACTCACACCCCAGAAATGACTCGAACCCATACTCCCAGGAGCAACGCAACTGGTAACTACAGGATGCCTTAATCCGCTTGACCATCACGGAGTATGGATTCGAGTCACTTCTGGGGTGTGAGTTTTCAGTCGCATATAGTCCTGGGGACCATTCAGGCTTGTTCGCATATATGCAATATATATATATATATATTATATATATATATTATATATATATATATATATATATATATATATATGTAGACAAAGGTTAACACTGAGAAAAGACAGACTTTCTTAATTGACTACAAATAAAGCTGGAATTATAAGCCTGAAAATGTACACAATTTTTATGACGATCTTACAAGTTAAAATTGATGACATGAACGTAAGTGGATCAAGCCAAAAGAAACACTTGTCAGCAAGATCACAATGATCCCAAACCGATTTACGGGCTCACCATAGCCCGTGCTACATGGACACTTCGTTCTGAGTAGCTAAATCTAAAACAATAACAACCCAAACCGATGGAACTTAAATCAGTAACTAGACAAATAAGTAAAAGCTCCAAGTACCTTTGAACGCCTCAAAAATTGAAACTTTCCTGAACTTCGCTTGCTGAAGCATGGAAGTCAATTACTAAACTTAAGTCAAAATGACTGGGAGGGTTTTGTTAGTAAACTTAACCAGTAAACTCCACTGAGCAAAGCCTGGAAAGGCATAAACAAAATTATTGGTAAAAAGGCACACAAACTTCACATCCAAACCGCTACAGAACGCCAAGTTCTTAATTTAAAAATTGACTCTGCTCTCTAGCTATAAAAATGTTACCATTGCATGTTGAGTCCAAAGACACAAATGCTCTCATTAATGTTATGTTGAACGATCAACATGATTAATGAAACGATCAATATACTGATCATGAACTGGATGATGCAGCCCTTCCCAGTAGCACTGCTCCTGGCTGATCACAGTATCACTATATCCTTAGAAAATACACTACACTATACACTACATGGTGTATATGGCAATATTGGAACTATATCGTGCGAGGTAAGTCACTGGGCAGCTGTCTGTCTCCAAACTGACTGTCTGTCCAGTTGCATAGGTTTTACATATGCAACTGGTCTCATTGACCAGATGCACATGTAAAAACCTTTAAAAGGTATGATGCTCAGTAGATTATTGTATATAATTTAAGAACACACGTCATCTCACATTAGTGTTTACTAGTTGTGTTTTTGTTGTGTTTGCGGGGGTTGAGCTTTGCTCTTTCGGCCCGCCTCTCGACTGTCAATCAACTGTTTACTAACTACTATTATTATTTTTTTTTCTCCACACCACACACACACACACCAGGAAGCAGCCCGTGACATCTGACTAACTCCCAGGTACCTATTTACTGCTATGTAACAGGGGCACTTAGGGTGAAAGAAACTTTGCCCATTTGTTTCTGCCTCGTGCGGGAATCGAACCCGCGCCACAGAATTACGAGTCCTGCGCGCTATCCACCAGGCTACGAGGCCCCCTGTATTAGTGTCTTCACACACATGGTAATAGTGTACACAACTGCGTCACAACCTTCCTCACTCTCCGTGGAACTAGAAGGCACAGGTACACATTTCTTCATTTCAAAAATGCCTTAGATATTTATATATAGAAATATAGAAACGCTAACAGAGAAGTGATCCTGTATGAATTAGCTACAATGAATATAGGTAGTCAACTGTTACAATCGATACGAGGTTATCTTACCACCCAGACGTCCTCTGCACTGTTTCAAGGCTACAGAAGTGTAACTAAATTAGAGTAACTAGGCACCCTACAAGTAGTAGTATTAAGCCCCACTTTGTTTAATGTTCTAATCAATACCTTACTCTATTCTCTCTCACTCTAATCAATCTCAACTCGTCCTGAAAATATCACTTTAGCTATGCAGGCGATGAGTCACAATAACGTGGCTGAAGTATGTTGACCAGACCACACACTAGAAATTGAAGGGACGACGACGTTTCGGTCCGTCCTGGACCATTCTCAAGTCGATTGTGTGATGGAACTTAACACAATCACACAATCGACTTGAGAATGGTCCAGGACGGACCGAAACGTCGTCGTCCCTTCAATTTCTAGTGTGTGGTCTGGTCAAAAATCACTTTAGCTATGTAGATGACATAGCTTGGACTATCATATATAAATCTTTAAAAGTGTCATTAGACGAGAACCCTCAGATGAATCTGAAGAAAATAGAATAGTGTAAACAGGTACTATCAGAGCCATTGTCACAATGAACTGTGCCACACAGAACATGTGTATGGGACAAGTAACATCATCCGCAGACTAACAGACGTTATCTTGAGATGATTTCGGGGCTTTAGTGTCCCCGCGGCCCGGTCCTCGACCAGGCCTCCACCCCCAGGAAGCAGCCCGTGACAGCTGACTAACACCCAGGTACCTATTTTACTGCTACGTAACAGGGGGCATAAGGTGAAAGAAACTCTGCCCATTGTTTCTCCCCGGCGCCCAGGATCGAACCCGGGGCCACAGGATCACAAGTCCAGCGTGCTGTCCGCTCGGCCGACCGGCTCCCTTTGTCCGACGTTGCCACAGCTCGAATACGACTTGGCTCCAAGTATCTCTGGCAGTTCGTCTTGTATAGAGTTCTAGATGAATTTTTTTTTCTATTCTACCACAGACGTGGCCACACATTTACAATGCTAACCAGCATATATACATTTTCTTCTGTCCTCCATGGACAGGGTGAGATGAAATGGTTAGGGGGGTTCTAGATGAAATGTAGTGTAAAGTGTGTGGACAAAGACAGGGACACATTAGAACATTACAACTTAGACTGAAAAAGAATTGCCAATTCTGAGATTAATCTAAACTTACGCTGCATGAAATTGGAAAACCATTTGATTACTAATGATAAAATACCTGAAATCCTTACACTGTATCCATGTTTCCCTTCTAGTAGATAAATGACATACAAGACTAATGTATAATCTGTGTGAAGACTAATGTATAATCTGTGTGAAGACTAATAATAATAAACAGCATCTCTATGATCCTGTAATAACCCTAACCTAAATTAGTTTAGTGCTTTGCAATAGACCAATCACCAATGAATAATAATTTAATATAAACGGACATTGTAATGAAAAAAATGACTGACATTATAATTACAATGTGTGCAGGTTAGATTTAATTTTTAATGTAATAAATCTCTGCTATGGTCTGATTAAGACCTTTCGGGCCAGTTGTAATGCCTTTCTGCACTACCGCTCACAGGATGAGTATGGGGTGCACAATAAACTATCGCTCACAGGACAAGTATCACACCACCACCACACCCTCGTCACACACCACCACCACCACCACACCCTCGTCACACACACCACCACCACCACCACACCCTCGTCACACACACCACCACCACCACCACACCCTCGTCACACACACCACCACCACCACACCCTCGTCACACACACCACCACCACACCCTCGCCACACACCCCCACCACACCCTCGTCACACACCACCACACCCTCGTCACACACACCCCCACCACACCCTCGTCACACACACACCACCACCACACCCTCGTCACACACACCACCACCACCACACCCTCGTCACACACACCACCACCACCACACCCTCGTCACACACACCACCACCACCACACCCTCGTCACACACACACCACCACCACACCCTCGTCACACACACACCACCACCACACCCTCGTCACACACACACCACCACCACACCCTCGTCACACACACACACCACCACACCCTCGTCACACACACCACCACCACACCCTCGTCACACACACACACACACCACCACCACCACCACACCCTCGTCACACACACCACCACCACCACCACACCCTCGTCACACACACACCACCACCACACCCTCGTCACACACACACACCACCATCACACCCTCGTCACACACACACACACACCACCACACCCTCGTCACACACACACACACACCACCACACCCTCGTCACACACATCACCACCACACCCTCGTCACACACCACCACCACCACACCCTCGTCACACACACACACCACCACACCCTCGTCACACACACCACACCACCACACCCTCGTCACACACACACCACCACCACACCCTCGTCACACACCACCACCACACCCTCGTCACACACACACACCACCACACCCTCGTCACACACCACCACCACACCCTCGTCACACACACCACCACACCCTCGTCACACACATCACCACACCCTCGTCACACACACCACCACCACACCCTCGTCACACACCCACCACACCCTCGTCAAACACACACCACCACCACACCCTCGTCACACACACCACCACCACACCCTCGTCTCACACACACACACACCACCACCACACCCTCGTCACACACCACCACCACCACCACACCCTCGTTCACACACACCACCACCACCACACCCTCGTCACACACACCACCACCACCACCACACCCTCGTCACACACACCACCACCACCACCACCACCACACCCTCGTCACACACACACCACCACCACCACACCCTCGTCACACACACACCACCACCACACCCTCGTCTCACACACACACACCACCACCACACCCTCGTCACACACACCACCACCACCACACCCTCGTCAGACACACACCACCACCACCACACCCTCGTCACACACACACCACCACCACCACCACACCTTCGTCACACACACACACCACCACCACACCCTCGTCACACACCACCACCACACCCTCGTCACACACCACCACCACACCCTCGTCACACACACCACCACCACACCCTCGTCACACACACACCACCACCACACCCTCGTCACACACCACCACCACCACCACATCCTCGTCTCACACACCACCACCACCACCACACCCTCGTCTCACACACCACCACCACCACCACCACCACACCCTCGTCACACACACACACCACCACCACCATACCCTCGTCACACCACCACACCCTACACACACACCACCACACCCTCGTCACACACACCACCACACCCTCGTCACACACACACACCACCACCACACCCTCGTCACACACACACACCACCACCACACCCTCGTTACACACACACACCACACCCTCGTCACACACACACACCACCACCACACCCTCGTCACACACACACACCACCACCACCACACCCTCGTCACACCACCACACCCTACACACACACCACCACACCCTCGTCACACACACACACCACCACCACCATACCCTCGTCACACCACCACACCCTACACACACACCACCACACCCTCGTCACACACACCACTACCACCCTCGTCACACACCTGCACACCCTCCCTTGACTGTGATTTCTCACATGTGTTCTCATTGATCTCTCATCAATATCCTATGATGTCCTTTAGCGAATTACACATCCGCCAAACAACACAATTGGCCAATTTCAACCAAACGGAAACATGTTTACTTTTACCCCGGCACGGAACCCAAACAGCTTTAATAGCACGAGGAAATGTAGTTACCCCTTGTTTGCACCAAAGTAAATTGTGTACACTCAAGCTTCAAATCCTCATTAGTTTTAAAATCTATTTTATTATTAAAATATTAAACTGGACGAAATCACATACTCTGAAGCCTCGCGGCTGAGTGAACAGCGTTCGGGGGTCGTTGTCCTATGGGCCCGGGTTCGATTCCCGGCCGTTTATGGCCAGTTTCTTTAACTCTTATGTGTCTGTTCACCTAACAGTAAATAGGTACCTGGGAGTTAGACAACTGGTACCGGCTGCTTCGTGGGGATGTTCGCGCGCGCGTGTTAGAAATATATGTAGTTGACATATATGTAGTTGAGGAAAAAAAAGAGAGATTGGTTAGAAAGGCGGGGTCCAAGAGCTAATAGCTCGATTCTGCAGACAAATAGTAAATACACACACAATAATATGTGTATATATTAAACAAATATTTACAAAAATAAATTATTTTTATAATGTTTCAATTCATTCTAGTTTACAACGTTGAAGAATTCGTTTGTTCACGCGAACAGTGAACACATTAACCTGTCTCACGACGGCCTAAACCCAGCTAATGTTCGCTATTGTTCAGCTACACTCAAGCACTAAGCTTCTCCCATATGACGCTCACAGAACTTGAAACTAAGTTAATGATTAATCTTTTTAATAAACTTGCACGACGCTGCAAGCTACACCAGAGAGACACTCAACAAATTATTAGTAGCAACACTATGTGTATGGGTAATGCCGTCTGTGAACCACTGACTTGAAACATTACCACGCTTACGGAGGAAAATGTTCACTGACGTGACGTGTTCACAGCGTGTGTTCACCCTGACACACATGGAGTGAAGAGATGGCTCATGGTGCCCCCAGAACTCATCACAACTGACTAGGGGACCCGAGGCCACATTTGTGCTCATCGCTAGACTGATGAGGAATATCTTTAATGCCTTAACATTAAAGCACGTCTGGTCAAGACTGTGTACACTTACGGCCGTCATTTAAACATCTTGAGGTTATCTTGAGATGATTTCAGGGCTTTTAGTGTCCCCGCGGCCCGGTCCTCGACCAGGCCTCCACCCCCAGGAAGCAGCCCGTGACAGATGACTAACACCCAGGTACCTATTTTACTGCTAGGTAACAGTGGGCATAGGGTGAAAGATATCCCAGTAGCACGGGCTATGGTGAGCCCATAGTGGACTGGCCTGCCAGAGGAGCGGGGCTGTGTGGCATCACTGAGGTAACAAGTCGCAACTTATTGAACTTAACACGTCACATTACACGGGGACAGGGTGAGGAGGACAGCAGTAAAATCAAAGCTTTATTCAGAACTTTGATTTTTAGCTGGCCAAAATATAAATTAGAATACAAATACTACAAAATTACTATGGCATCGTAATACTTTCCCGTCTCTTTTAATGAATATATACGAGAGAGAGAGAGAGAGAGAGAGACGAGAGGAGAGAGAGAGAGAGAGAGAGAGAGAGAGAGAGAGAGACAGACAGAGAGAGAGAGAGAGAGAGAGAGAGAGAGAGAGAGAGAGACAGAGAGAGAGAGAGAGAGAGAGACAGAGAGACAGAGAGACAGAGAGACAGAGAGACAGAGAGACAGAGAGACAGACACAGACAGACAGAGCGCGCGCACCAGCTAAGGCAGGACCTCCTGAAGGGTAGAGGAGGCAGTAGATGCACCACCCAGACAATAGACCTCTCTGAAAATAATGATCAGAAGACAGCGCCGAGTCCGAAAGGCTAAACAGCACCAGAGGTCTGAGAGAGGAAGTCTGGCCCCTGTGGCTCAAACATCACCAATATTGACTAACGCAGTACAAGTGGATAACTTCAGACGCTTTAACCTTAACCAGACGTCTCTTCCCCTTACCTTACCTTACCTTGAGGTGCTTCCGGGGCTTTGTGTCCCCGCGGCCCGGTCGTCGACCAGGAGTCACTCACCACACTGAATGCACACAGTCACTGAAGTCATCAAGGAAAAGTGTTTTTTTTTTTTAACAATGCTGCACTGGAGTCAGAAATAAATTCCATGCAATGTGAAATATGACTTGTTTAAGACAGCAATGAATGCTGCTGCTGCTGCTGCTCTGACAGCGACGTCATTAAATGATTGAATTTTATAGCGCAATTTTTCTCATGCATGTTTTTTTATTAAATTAATAGCTGGAAAATGCCACAACGTTGCGTGTTAAAACAGAAATTGTGGCAATATGCAAAAAAAAAATCATTTGGCTCTAAAAGTCGATCATTTATTGCCGTCAATGTCTCAACAAAAGCCGCAGCAGCTTAACTCTCACACGCTACAAACGTTGGTAGTAATTACATTTTTTGATTGTTCAGTTCATCATATAAATAAGTTAAAAATAAATATATAATGTTCCCGTTACAAGTATTATATTATAAGTATATAATATATAATACAAGTATATATAAGAACTATTACTTAACGTCAGTGTTCTCGGGGTACTGGGAGTGGGTGAAAAGCCTCGTGTCACCTGTGTAAAACAACAGACACCAAAGTTGGTTAATATAAGTTACGTGAATAACAGATGAATCCCCGACCGTCTAAGTGGTTGGGCATCATTCCTTCCCCCCGTCCCATCCCAAATCCTTATCCTGACCCCTTCCCAGTGCTATACAGTCGTAATGGCTTGGCGCTTTCCCCTGATAATTGCCTCCCCACCCCCACCTTCAACAAAAAGATTTAGGTTACTCAACTGCAGAGTAGACTAACAGGTAACTCGGCTCGTATCTTGAGGCTATCTTGAGATGATTTCTGGGCTTACTGTCCCCGCGGTCCGGTCCTCGACCAGGCCTCCACCCCCAGGAAGCAGCCCGTGACAGATGACTAACTCCCAGGTACCTATTTTACTGCTAGGTAACAGGGGCATCAGGGGTGAAAGAAACTCGGTCCATTGTTTCTCGCCGGCGCCTGGAATCGAACCCAGGACCACAGGATCACAAGTCCAGCGTGCTGTCCGCTCGGCCGACCTGGGGGAATGTAACGTGCTCAGTGTGTCACAACTCACGACCCTAAGAGTCAACAAGCCCCGGGACGAGGTCTCGACACAAGGGCCGACCGCTAACGTGTTCGGCCCACGATAATGTTCTCTAGACTCGACCCCGTCAGGGAGCCCTAGACAGACAACCCGTTCTCGCAAATTTAATAAGTCAATATTGACTTATTAAATATGTGCATAGGTGACATACTTAACATAATAGATACCCTTAAAAAGATTCATAGAAAACACCGACCTTACCTAACCTACTTAGCATGTTAAGATAAGCATCTTATTGCTTCGTAATTACAATTATTACCTAACCTATAACAGGTATAGGTTAAGTAATAATTGTAATTACGAAGCAATAAGATGCTTATCTTAAGATACTAACAAGGTTAGGTAAGGTCGGTGTTTTCTATGAATCTTTTTAAGGGTATCTATTATGTTTAGTATATCACCTATGCACGTAGTTAATAAGTCAATATTGACTTATTAAATTTGCGAGAACGTGTTGAGACAGACGTGGGCGGCACCAACCTGTGTCACTCAACCACCTCACCAAAGTTGTCAACACCTTAACGACCGAATCAGCGGGACAGAACAGTGGTTCTTCAGATTGGGCCACCTGGCCACCTTCCTACCTGGGTACTGGGCCACCCTCCCTACCTGGCCACTGGGCCACCTTCCCACCTGGCCACTGGGCCACCTCCCCACCTGGCCACTGGGCCACCTCCCCACCTGGCCACTGGGCCACCTCCCCACCTGGCCACTGGGCCACCTTCCCACCTGGCCACTGGGCCACCTCCCCACCTGGCCACTGGGCCACCTCCCCACCTGGCCACTGGGCCACCTCCCCACCTGGCCACTGGGCCACCCTCCCCACCTGGCCACTGGGCCACCTCCCCACCTGGCCACCTCCCCACCTGGCCACTGGGCCACCTCTCGCAATGTGAATCAGAGACAAGAAGAAAATGTATCAGATAGTGTGCTTGGTCCTTTGTTGTGGAATATCTACTTTAACCATCTAATATTACAGGTTTCTAAAGCTCTAATCTTCACAAATACAAGAGAAAATGTCGACTGAAAATATCAAATCATTTCAACCTCACGTCACCAAATGTCATTCATTTCAACCACCCGTCACCAAATGTCATTAATTTCAACCACCCGTCACCAAATGTCATTAATTTCAACCACACGTCACCAAATGTCATTCATTTCAACCACTCGTCATCAAATGTCATTCATTTCAACCACCCGTCACCAAATGTCATTCATTTCAACCACTCGTCATCAAATGTCATTCATTTCAACCACACGTCATCAAATGTCATTAATTTCAACCACCCGTCACCAAATGTCATTCATTTCAACCACACGTCACCAAATGTCATTCATTTCAACCACCCGTCACCAAATGTCATTAATTTCAACCACACGTCACCAAATGTCATTAATTTCAACCACTCGTCATCAAATGTCATTAATTTCAACCACCCGTCATCAAATGTCATTAATTTCAACCACTCGTCATCAAATGTCATTAATTTCAACCACTCGTCATCAAATGTCATTAATTTCAACCACTCGTCATCAAATGTCATTCATTTCAACCACATGTCATCAAATGTCATTCATTTCTCGGCTGACTTGCATTTCAGTCATATTTCCTTCTCAAGCAGACACACTTCAAACGAAGTCTACTGAGTACTGAAGAATTTTGCGCACAGTTCGCTACAGTTTTATCCTCTTAAGTGAATAGTAAAGTTTACAACTATTAAACAAATATTTAAAAAACCCAGTTTCTAGAGAGGGGCTTCACATAAGCCGATATAATACAAAAGCTCTTGGCTCAGTTTTTTTAAGTGTCGATGCCATTTGTAATGAGCACAATTATTACTTACAACAAAAGAAACCATTCAGAAATGAGGAAGGTATTCAGACGCAGGTGTGGAGGGCGTAGCGACGCGTGAGGCCACGCCGAACGTCGTCTAAGACGAAGTGGGACCATAATTGTAATAGACTTCACAGAGGTTAAGAATGATTGACCTGGTGGAGCGTGCAAGGCGCTGCTACCCTCATTACCCCTGGAAGGTATTGACGGGAGGTGTTGGACTTGCTATACAGGTGTACTCTTGCGTGTGCACGTCTCACGTGCGTGTGCGTGTGCGTGCGCGTGTGTACTCACCTAGTTGTGTTTGCGGGGGTTGAGCTCTGGCTCTTTGGTCTTTGTTGTGGAATATCTGTTGAAGTGTGTGTGTGTGTGTGTGTGTGTGTGTGTGTGTGTGTGTGTGTGTGTGTGTGTGTGTGTGTGTGTGTGTGTGTGTGTGTGTGTGTGTGTGCGCGTGCGTCCGTCCTTGCCTCTTCACGTCTGTCTGTGTGCGCCCATATGCCCGTGTACATACGTTTGTTTACCTGCTGTCTGACAGTCTGTGTGTATGTATGTTTATATACAGACATTATATATATTAGAATATTTTGGTAGCAGTCTTTCTTGTAATCATATGTTGTTGAATATGACCGAAAGGGTAAGATTAATAATTCTAACACAAATCTTCTCAATATTTCTTACGTTTTTCTTCACTGTGGTGGGTAATTGAAAAATTAACTCTCCAAAATTCATTGTTTTTGGTCTGAAGCCTGGACGCGTTTCACAATGCTTCTTACATTTTCAAAGACTAGTTTACACAAAACATACATCATACATATACTCGTTTTGGGTGAGGTGATATGGCACAAAAGTTTTGTGTGAGGTGACAGAACAAGAATCAATGGGTATGAAAACATAAGAATGGAAGTAACTGCAGAAGACCTATTGGCCCTTACTTTCTCTTGCTGCTGCTTTGTTGGTTCGAGGTCTTGAAGTGGGTAGAATATAGTTGACCATTAATTGGCTGTTGATTGATGGTGTTGACTTTCTGATGTGTAGTGCCTCGCTGATGTCGAGTCTCCTGCTATCGCTGTATTTATCGATGATTTCTGTGTTGCTTGTTAAGATTTCTCTGGTGATGGTCTGGTTATGAGAAGAGATTATATGTTCCTTGATGGAGCCCTGTTGTTTGTGCATAGTTAATCAAAGAACATATAATCTCTTCTCACAACCAGATCGCAATTGTGTGCACTCGCGCGCTTTTCAGCGTGCACACTGCGGGTGATTGATGAACATTAAGCCACCCAAGAGGTAGCACGGGCATGAATAGCCCGTAAGATTGCGCGTGTATATGCAGCATGACTTGTACACAAAGCCCTGGGTGTAGTGGTCACCTCACATCTCTCACACGCTACTCCCCTTCCCCCCCCCCCCCCGTCTCTCTCTCTGGGACCTGCTCCAGCTTAAACTTTACTCAGTAAGTCGCCTTCTCTATTGCCCTTCCCTCTGACACATGCACACTCATTCTCACACGCATGCTTTAAATGGGAGTATTTTTATTAAAAATCTCAGTTTCAGTTTATAATGCAATTCCAGCAGCAAAGTGAGTAACGTTGAGTTGCTAAAAACGACAACACGGAACAAGGACTCATGAGCGCAAGTCACAACGAGTCAATAAACCTGGAGCAAGACAGTGAGCAAATGTAACCCGACCTCTTAAAACTACGTCGCTTTTCGCTCGTTTGCGCGCAATGGCCAAAAATGGACGTAATTTGAAATGAAATCGGCCCTCGAAAGTGACGTACTGTCCCGTTTTCTGTTTTCAGTCCTTCAGCTTACTCGGTTAGGTTAGGAGAGGACACTTTCAATTAACGGTTTCATGACGTTTTAAATCCTTAGGAGAACTTCCTGCCCTCCTAACCTACCAGAGGATCATTAACTTGCTGTTTTTGAAAAAAAAAAAAAATACAAAATCTATTTTCAATTATTTTTCATTGTCAAATTACGCCCATTTTCGGCCATACGGGCACACGGCCAAATTCAAACGTAATTTGTAAGAGAACACGCTGAGCAAATGAGCGTTGCCGCTAGAGAGCTTATGAAGCAGCCCGTCCTCGCAAACAAGGATCCAAGCTCGTTAATCCAGCCGCCAAACCCCCTGATTATGCAGCCCGTCCTCCAAACAAAGACCCAAAAGTGATTCCATGCACACGCCAAACCCCCTGTTTATGAATGAAAAACGGTTTACACACGACTCACAACTGATGACGTTCGAACACTTCAGGAACAAGTGCTTCACTGACAAATTTGTTCGAACCACAACGCTGTAAATGCTTCACTCACGTACTTCAAATACAAATAATCGCCAACAGAACCTAAACACTTAACGTGAGCCTAACTCTACATAGCATTTTTATGTATAATAATATAATTTATATACGAGAGCAAACTCATTTTTAATATCTTATAGTTATCTTGAGATGATTTCGGGGCTTAGTGTCCCCGCGGCCCGGTCCTTGACCAGGCCTCCACCCCCAGGAAGCAGCCCGTGACAGTTGACTAACACCCACGTACCTATTTACTACTAGGTAACAGGGGCATCAGGGTGAAAAACTACCCATTGTTTCTCGCCGGCGCCCGGGATCGAACCCGGGACCACAGGATCACGCGTTCCAGTGTAAAACTGATGTATGCGTCTAGAGAGGACGGCCGCTGTTTTAAACACCTTAGTGTGAGGACGGGTTGCATGAAGAGGTCTGCAGGACCTAGAGAAATTGCAGGCAGCCCGTAGCCTTACTTGCAGGCAGCCCGTAGCCTTACTTGTAGGCAGCCCGTAGCCTTACTTGCAGGCAGCCCAAGCCTTACTTGCAGGCAGCCCAAGCCTTACTTGCAGGCAGCCCGTAGCCTTACTTGCAGGCAGCCCAAGCCTTACTTGCAGGCAGCCCAAGCCTTACTTGCAGGCAGCCCGTAGCCTTACTTGCAGGCAGCCCGTAGCCTTACTTGCAGGCAGCCCGTAGCCTTACTTGCAGGCAGCCCGTAGCCTTACTTGCAGGCAGCCCGTAGCCTTACTTGCAGGCAGCCCGTAGCCTTACTTGCAGGCAGCCCGTAGCCTTACTTGCAGGCAGCCCGTAGCCTTACTTGCAGGCAGCCCGTAGCCTTACTTGCAGGCAGCCCGTAGCCTTACTTGCAGGCAGCCCGTAGCCTTACTTGCAGGCAGCCCGTAGCCTTACTTGCAGGCAGCCCGTAGCCTTACTTGCAGGCAGCCCGTAGCCTTACTTGCAGGCAGCCCGTAGCCTTACTTGCAGGCAGCCCGTAGCCTTACTTCCAGGCAGCCCGTAGCCTTACTTCCAGGCAGCCCGTAGCCTTACTTGCAGGCAGCCCGTAGCCTTACTTGCAGGCAGCCCGTAGCCTTACTTGCAGGCAGCCCAAGCCTTACTTGCAGGCAGCCCGTAGCCTTACTTGCAGGCAGCCCGTAGCCTTACTTGCAGGCAGCCCGTAGCCTTACTTGCAGGCAGCCCGTAGCCTTACTTGCAGGCAGCCCGTAGCCTTACTTGCAGGCAGCCCGTAGCCTTACTTGCAGGCAGCCCGTAGCCTTACTTGCAGGCAGCCCGTAGCCTTACTTGCAGGCAGCCCGTAGCCTTACTTGCAGGCAGCCCGTAGCCTTACTTGCAGGCAGCCCGTAGCCTTACTTGCAGGCAGCCCGTAGCCTTACTTCCAGGCAGCCCGTAGCCTTACTTGCAGGCAGCCCGTAGCCTTACTTGCAGGCAGCCCGTAGCCTTACTTGAAGGCAGCCCAAGCCTTACTTGCAGGCAGCCCGTAGCCTTACTTCCAGGCAGCCCGTAGCCTTACTTGCAGGCAGCCCGTAGCCTTACTTGCAGGCAGCCCGTAGCCTTACTTGCAGGCAGCCCGTAGCCTTACTTGCAGGCAGCCCGTAGCCTTACTTGCAGGCAGCCCGTAGCCTTACTTGCAGGCAGCCCGTAGCCTTACTTGCAGGCAGCCCGTAGCCTTACTTGCAGGCAGCCCGTAGCCTTACTAACAGTGACCATATTGCTCGATAATCCAACCGTCAAATCCTGTTTATGTATGAAACACACTTTACACAAGTCTCTTAACAGTGCTTTTCTCGCGTCCTCTGTTCGTATCGCATCTTTCTGAATGCTTCACCTCCATACTGCAAATACAAATAATTGCTAAAAAACAGATTAAACTTTAACAAGGCCTAACTATACAGCAAATTCTTATAATATATCTTCGAAAGAACACACCAAATTTGAATACGAAGTAGATTAAAATTGCTGAACGTCTCATGAAGGTCAGGCACCGAACGGTTGAGCATTGTTCCCACCAATTTAACTCTAATGTTGTTCCCTCATTTCCTTAAGTATCATTATTTCTGGTAAAGCGACATGAAGTCAACCATTAAGTCTCAGCTTAATAAAAAGAAAATATGGTGTATTTTTATTAAATATTCCTAATAAAACTGTATACAGTGCTAAGAGTTGTTATCCTATATCAGCTCACCTGAAGCCTAACCCTAGAAGCTCGCATATTTAATGAGGTTATTAGATTTGTTTGGGAATAAACTTTAACTTAATGCCAAATCTTGTCAGGTAATTCAAAATTACATTTCTAAGTTGCTTGATGACCCAAGTTGGAGCCAGCTGTGTACCATGGTCTGTTGAATTGATTTCACACGAGTGTGTGTGCTGAGTGAACATATTCAAAATGAATCACTCGAAATACTTTTTTCATATAAAATAAACTATATATACAATAAGGAAAACAAAAGGCACCGAAGTACCAGAAAGATATAACACTAACGGTTACGGTATCGACACTATCAGAGGAGTGTATTGTGGCAATTTCAGCGCCATCTATGGGTCTGCACTCCAACCCCCCTGGTATTGGATGCTATGTGGACAATGCCATCTGTTGGTGGTGGCGTGGCAGCGATGAATGGCTTTGGTTTCCTGCCTTAGTCGGCAAGAGAGGTCGATGTGGATGACCTCTGGTGGATGGCGTGTCACGATCAGCGCCATCTAGGTTGAGCTACGAGCATAACATCAAATCCCCGGTGAACGAGTGTTACCTCATGGTTTCCCCAGTGTCCTGTCCATCTAATTAATGACATCTTTATGTCCACAGAGGTGACATGTGGAGGCGGTGGTACTGAGGAAGGCAGTTTACCTTGGGCAGTCCACGAACACTTAGTTTGGTCCTGCAAGAAGACTAAGTAGCCACCGTCGATTTAAGCAGTGTGTTAGCTGCTGACGTATGCAGTGTTGAAGATCGGCATACCTCGGGATTTGGCTATTAAGGGTTACAGTGATGGGCCTAGCATGAAGTGCTGCTAGCCAGCTGCTAGAGGCTTCTGCCAGGGGGTCAGCTACCGCTGTATGAGTTTGTTTGGGACTCTCTGTCTGCGTGTTGCTGAGGCCCTCTGCCAGTGAGTAGCTGGAGAGCTAAGGTGGGGTGTAGGCGCATCGTGATACTGTGTGGGTGGACTAGCCCATGTAATAGCTGAACTTGCCAGTGTTGTCCAGTACGAGTGGATAGGTACTGGGACGTTGTAATCACTTGTTAGTGAACACTGCTAACACATTTGTATCCTGCGTGGAAGTGACAGTATTGTACAGAAGTGTAGCAATAATCTATTTTATATATATATATATATTTAATGGTGAAGGGAATTGAGTATATTTATCCCCCCCTTATTTATTCATTGTACTACTGCAGTTCTTGAAAGCATACTACCGACTTGGGGTCGGATACTATAAAAATAAAGGTTTTAACATCAAGAACCCGGTTACTGGCCCATGATGGCCGTAACACTAACAAAAAGAACATCTAGAACAAGGCATCTATATAGCACAAAAACACAGGAACAAATTTACATTGTAACAGAAACAGTAATATTAACGCATGTGCAAACAAAAACAGCAAACAGTACAGCAAAAACACAGGAACAACAGAAATATAAACATAAGAACTAGACCAATAAACAGAGCACAACAGAAACAAACACGGAGACGAGCTCAGTAAGATTCATATGTATCTGAAAACAAATGCCTAGGATATTTTTCACAATACGCATCCCACAAAGCCCCACTCTTTCTCAGTAGGCGGGACGCCCGCACACGAGCGACGGGGGCAACGAATACAATCTTTAACAGCCTGCACAGGACCCCCCCTACTGAGGAGGGGGGGGGCTGCCAGATGGAGGACAGATTGAGCAACATAGGGAAGCAGTGACACGGGGGGCTGGTGAACGGGCGGCCCGTAGCTCAGAAGACTGCAGCACGGGGGGCGGCTGCACATGGAGATGGGGACCATCTGCACGGAATCCTTCTTTAAGACAAGAAATAAATCTCGCCCCGCGCCCTCCATTGCAACCAGGGCAACAACCTCCCAACCCGGAGAACCAGCAACCGGGGACTCGGAGGTCCACCGGGGACGGAGCAGGCAATGTGGCCTCCACACCAGGCACCGTCATTATCACAGGGACTGCCTCCGAGACAGCCGCCACCACAGCTGTACCACCACCAACAGGCGTTGCAGCTTCAGGCACATCAACATAGTCCTCATCACCATCCTCCGAGGATAGCGAACTCCCAAAGTCCCCTACGTCCGCCCAAGAGGCACCACCAGGGGGGGAAAGACGAACAGAGAGTCCGCCCCGTGTGCTTCGGTACCGAACGCAAGTCATCAGAACGTCTCCACCTGAACCACGAGGAAGCCATGCACCTCATGGCCACACACCTCAGCCGCGGCGACCACCGGAGGCACTGGACCATACACCACTACAGGCCACACTGCGTTAACCTCCACAGAAACAAGCACCTCACACAACCCCCAAGCACCAAGCTCCTCTCCATCACAACCCATCGCGGAAGACACAGCCACCTGAAGATCCGCAGACACCTCTGAAATCATCGGCCCAGCTGAAGACCAATTCACAGCATCCCCCCGGGACCTCCAGAGGGGGGGTGATGGAAAAGTCCTCCTCCTGGAAAAGGTTAGCATATCCCACACTGCCATAATAACATCCCGCAGCCTGGTACCCCCAACAACCGGCACCGGAAGCAAGTTCGGGGCTGGCCAGCATAGACTATAATGATGTAAAATCCCATGAGCATGACGGAGGACGGGATGGTAGTCTTAAGGTGCATGGTTAAAGTCCGGGTCCCATTTGGGACGCCCATCAACCTGCCAGAGGAGATGACGTTCATACGTACGTTTAACACGTGCCCAAACCGGCTAAAATATCGCCGCAACAGGTTGTCCGGGAACTCAAACGGCACGCCGTGAATGGCCCCATTCGTGGACGTGCCGCTGCGATCAGAGATGGTCACGGACCCAACATCCCCTGACGGAGCGCCCGTCATAGCGGTCGACAAAATCCAGTTAGACAGCCAGAGAGCCCAACTTGACCACTGCCGGGTGATCGGAGATAATCTGCACACCACTAGCAGCGTCCACATCAACCTGCAGGACGTCAGCCAGCATCATTTCCACCGCTGGGTAATCCACCTCTCCAATGAGCTCCATGCCAATCATCGAAGCCCGCTGAACAGGGTAGCAAAGCCCCGCAACAGTTACCACAAACGACCACTGACAACCTCGGGCTGGCTAGAACTGGAGCGCACAGTGGCAAACGATCGCCACCTCCCTCGGTCGGACATAGACTCCTCGAAATCAACGATCGTTAATGGAGTGATGTTGTTTTGAATGGTGCAGTCAGCATTAGGTTGATAGTGACTAACTTTCTTGTGCTGTTGTTGCCAGCTTCTGGTTAACCACGAAGTTACAGCAGGTGATGAATGTATAAAATAATGGTCTTATAACATAACAGCCACCGGCACCTCTTCGGTGTCGAAGGCTTTGATGAAATGACCAGTCCAACCCACTTACCTTTCACGAGCGGCTATGTATTTGAGGCTCCCAACATCGGTCAGGGTGACATACCTGGAGGAGAGAGATGAAGGGTCATTACAAATAAACAATTCCAAAATTAAACATTACATAAGCACAAGAAATAAATTAAGACAGAACACCCTAATATCAAAAGCTGGATTCAATAAAATATAATGTGGGAAAAACATTGTGTGTGGGGGGGGAGACCGACCGTGTGTGTCGTCGCACAATTGTGTGTGTGGGAGGTTCAGGCTCTTTGGTCCCGCCTGCAGTAAATAAAGACAGTATTGAACGGAATCTTGAGTTATCAAGTAGGTCCCTTAAAAGTGTCATTAGACGAGAACTCCTGGATGGTTTTGAAGGAAGTAGAACAGTGCAAACAGGAACCTGCAGGTCCACTGGTTATCACAATGAAATGTGTGAAATAAAACATGTGTATGGGGCAAGTAACAAGGTCAGTAGACTAACAGATGTTGTCACAGCTCGAATAAGACTTGGCTACAAGTATCTCTGGCAGTTCGGCTTGTATAGGGATCTAGATGAAGTAAAGTGTAAACTGTGTGCACAAAGACAGGGACACACACTCGAACACTATATCTTGGATTGTAGTAAAATTGAGCCATTTAGTGATAAATCTAAACTCATTCTGTAGGATATGGCAACCTATCTTATTACCAAGGAGAAAATACCTGAAATCCTTGCACTGTATCCGTATTTCGCTCCCAGTAAACAAACGACATACGAGATTATGAAACTAAGTATTGTGAAGACAAATAATAAACAGCAGCTCCCTTATGACTGTAATATCTCCATGCCTCAAACAATTATGTATTATCGATAAGACCTATCATTAATGTATAATGACTTACTGTAAATATATAGTTCTTGACATAGAACATTCTCTGTAACTAGCTGACATGCGCACGCGCGCTCACCATAGGAAGCCGCCCGTAGCAGCTGTCTAACTCCCTGGTACCTATTTTACTACTAGGTAAACAGAAGCATCAGGGTGAAAAACCTGCTCATTGGTTTTCGTCTCGCCAAGAATCGAACCCGGGACTAAGACTATGAACCCCAAGTGCTGTCCACTAAGCTGCGAGGCCCCAAGGGCAGAGAGAGAAAGAAAGAGAAAAGAGAGAAAAGGAGAGAGAGAGACACACAGGTAATTACACACACCTAAGTGTAGTTACAGGATGAGATCTCCGTTCGTGGTGTCTCGTCTTCCCGGTACTCTTTGTCATATAACGCTTTGAAACTACTGACAGTTTTGGCCTCCACCATCTTCTCACTTAACATATTTCAACTGTCTCTGTTTGCAAAATAAAACTTTCTAATATTTTGCACCGTTGTTTCCAAGCTTGAATCCGAGTCCTCTTGTTCTTGAAGTTGCGGGTTTCAGGAATTCCTCTTTGTCAATTTGGTCGATTCCAGTCAGTATTTTGCAAGTGGTGATCACATCACCTCTTTATCTTATATCTTCTAGTTTTGGCATATCTAACGCCTCTAGTCTCTCCTCGTAACTCTTGTTTTTCAATTCCGGAAGTCATTTAGTAGCATGCCTTTGCACCTTTTCCAGTGTGCGCGTGTATGTCGTTTATACATGTCATACCTATTAGACTGAACTACACTACTTGGCCTAGTATGCAAGGCCCAATTTGCCTAGCAGACTGTGCAGTCTTCGCCATGTTCAAATATTTCTTTCCAAAATTGGAAGGAACATTATTATTATATAATATTAGGAACATGAATATACCAAAGCTTACCTAACCTTAGGTTAGGTTAGGGTTGGTAAAATGTTTAACACAAATTAAAAACAAAATAATTAAAGCATATAATATAATGGAAAACTATCATTACACAAGAAACGTTTCTGAAAAATTAATTTATTTTAGGAAAATTCAGCTTTATATATATATATATATATATATATATATATATATATATATATATATATATATATATATTAATATTATAAAAATCCTACCAAGGAGATATACCGTATTCGAATACCTGCCACTTGGAAAAGCTTCAACAAAAACAATAAGGAGAATAAGTGCCAAAGACGCTGCAAGGGGGGGGGGGCGTGGCCTGGAGCGCCCGCACAGCCAGGAACGTCCTTCGAGACGCGGGTAAATAAAGACACACTTCGAAGACGCGCTTTATTGTGATGAGCGTGTTGACGGAGGCTATTGGCTGCGAGCCCCCCGGATTACCTTCACCGGGGTCCTGCAGAGACGAGGTCGTCTATGGTGGTGTACGACACGTTGTGAGTACCCAGAGAGAGAAGACGGGGTGAAGAAGATGGTGGGTGGAAAGGGGGGAAGAGAGAAAGAAATTGAGGAAGGAAAGAGAAAGGGAGAGGGAGGGAGAGAGAGAGGAAGGAGAGAGAGGAAGGAGAGAGAGGAAGGAGAGAGAGGAAGGAGAGAGAGGAAGGAGAGGGAGGAAGGAGAGGGAGGAAGGAGAGAGAGGAAGGAGAGGGAGGGAGAGAGAGGAAGGAGAGGGAGGGAGAGAGAGGAAGGAGAGGGAGGGAGAGAGAGGAAGGAGAGGGAGGGAGAGAGAGAGGAAGGAGAGAGAGGAAGGAGAGAGAGGAAGGAGAGAGAGGAAGGAGAGAGAGGAAGGAGAGAGAGGAAGGAGAGAGAGGAAGGAGAGGGAGGAAGGAGAGGGAGGAAGGAGAGGGAGGAAGGAGAGAGAGGAAGGAGAGGGAGGGAGAGAGAGGAAGGAGAGGGAGGGAGAGAGAGAGAGGAAGGAGAGAGAGGAAGGAGAGAGAGGAAGGAGAGAGAGGAAGGAGAGAGAGGAAGGAGAGGGAGGAAGGAGAGGGAGGAAGGAGAGAGAGGAAGGAGAGGGAGGGAGAGAGAGGAAGGAGAGGGAGGGAGAGGGAGGGAGGGAGAGAGAGGAAGGAGAGGGAGGGAGAGAGAGGAAGGAGAGGGAGGGAGAGAGAGGAAGGAGAGGGAGGGAGAGAGAGAGGAAGGAGAGAGAGGAAGGAGAGAGAGGAAGGAGAGAGAGGAAGGAGAGGGAGGAAGGAGAGAGAGGAAGGAGAGGGAGGGAGAGAGAAGAAGGAGAGGGAGGGAGAGAGAGGAAGGAGAGGGAGGGAGAGAGAGGAAGGAGAGGGAGGGAGAGAGAGGAAGGAGAGGGAGGGAGAGAGAGGTAGGAGAGGGAGGGAGAGAGGAATCTGGCCTTCACAGTATACGAAGACACAGTTCCAGTTCACCAAAGCAAGAGTCGTTCAATGGGGGGAAAAGATGTCCGACCAGATAGTTGCCGTTTGACTGATACAACTTTGACACAACCACCTTCGTGAAGTATAATGATCTCAGTAGTATGGTCATGGGACCAGGGCCGTGGTCCTTGCTGTTTCATGCCAATGATTTCCTTTCAACAATGCGTCTGACTCATTCAATGTATATTCTTACCAGCTTGACTAAATTGTAATTTACACTATTGATAAAACTAAGCTGCAATTAAATACAGACGAGTTTTATTTTTCTTTCACGGAAGAATTTGTACCGTAAAAAGAAGCTCTTGGAATTACTTGTTTAAACCTTGTGCTTGTTAATATACTTAAAGTACTGTCACTGTTCTTGAGAACATCTATGTATTACCCAATGTATATACATGTATTACCCACACGAGCCACTGTGTATCACTAACCATAGCCCTGAACCACACACACACATAACCACACGATTTCAATAACTCATTTTGGAATAGTCCATCTCATGTTGGAATTGTGCTCACAACGAGGAGGGAGCTGACCTGACCAAACGCGACACATAAGACCACAAGTTGACATTGTGTTATAACCACGAGACAAATAAGAACCAAACTAAATATTCAGTCACAGGCAGAAGTGGCGAGAGGAGGTATGCTGTATGAGGGAAGTCAAACCATGCAACACTACATGTGAGTCAAAATACACATTTCACTTATGGTAAAAAAGAGGAATGTTTGGAGTGACTCTGTACACACGCGGCTCAGGCTTGGGTGCAAATATTACTGAGAATATGGAACACACGTTAATGATATTGAAACCAAGTGTAAACTATGTGGTATGTTTAGGTACCCTCACTCATTATGGTCTTGATTAATCTATATAGAAATGCTAAGATAAGGACTATTCCTGAACAAATAGCCTGAATATGTCACAAGAGAAAGACTGGTGGTATTCAGGATATAAGAATTTTGCAATAAGATTGTAACCTTTTGGTCTATTGTCTGAATGTCTATTGCAACTTGTGTCTATATATATGATCATAAAACTATGTGTATACATCTGGTATCTTACTGCATGTGTAAAGGAAGAAATATAGGTTTATCAACCAGAATGGTCGGTAATATATTGTTAGTGATGTGTGGTTTATATTAATATAAATTATATAAACACGTTGAGATTAGCTTGAAAGTGAACGGGGTGAGAATAGCTATAGCTACCTCATCCCTGTATGTGCGTATTTATACCTCAATAAATGTATTTAAATTCCATAATAAAAAACTAACTATATCACTATACTACCATCTGAACCTGAACCATACTGATATTATATCACTAACTACCCTGAACCATAAACCGCAGTCCTATGAAACATTTAATCACTACGAATATTTATCGCTCTGGGATGCTGGTGCCAATGGCCGACTAACAACCTGGTTGACGACAGACACTAACAAGTTAGTAACAACCCATCATAACTGCTATAGATCTTTGTCGACCACCAGCCAGCCATCTCCACAACAAGAGCGGTGGACCACGACCGACCCCATGCCTAGCCTGGCCTTGAGCAAGAATGAGCGTATAGACTTTATCTTCCCGAGGACGTGAGGGACCCATAAACTTGGCGAAGTGACATGACGGCATACTTCCTGCCGGCTCGCCCAGCAGGGTAAGGTAAACACATAGGTTAACAGGCTAGGTAAGCTGAGAGACTACGAGGAGGAGGAGGAGGAAACTGACAAGATAATATAAGATGCCTTCTATAGCCCTAGGTAATGCTTTGTTCTCTAGTATAAGGTATGGGAAATTCTGCCCTCTTTTTTCCATGAGGTATCTGGGAAATACGGTAAGGAGGCAACCCGTTCTCGCACTTGCTTCTAGTCAATATTGGCTTATTTAATAAGTGCATATGTGACATACTAATTGATTGTGAATATTTTAGTTTACCTTGAAAAGCTTCATAGAAAACACCGACCTCACCTAACCTTCTTAGTATGTTAAGATAAGCATCTTATAACGTCTTAATTACAATTATTACTTAACCTATACCGTTGATAGGTTAAGTAATAATAATAGCTGCCTTGGAGGCAGCTACATGAATCTATAATAAAGCTTTAGGAGTGTATATTAACACTAACGGGATACACAAAGGTAGAAATACTGGCGGTATATGGAAAGTTGGCAAACATTACAATATCGTGTAGAAACCTAAATGAAGCCTGTTTTAGAACAATCAACACATTTGTTAGACCAATACCAGCAGCACCACCGACATACAACCCGCACATGAAGCAGCATACAACCAAACATGTAGAAAGCTCAAAGGTTGTAACAATAAAAATGCTAGGAACTAATAGGGCTAAGCTAAGCTAGGAGGATAGGTTAATGGAACTAATAGGGCTAAGCTAAGCTAGGAGGATAGGTTAATGGAACTAATAGGGCTAAGCTAAGCTAGGAGGATAGGTTAATGGAACTAATAGGGCTAAGCTAAGCTAGGAGGATAGGTTAATGGAACTAATAGGGCTAAGCTAAGCTAGGAGGATAGGTTAATGGAACTAATAGGGCTAAGCTAAGCTAGGAGGATAGGTTAATGGAACTAATAGGGCTAAGCTAAGCTAGGAGGATAGGTTAATGGAACTAATAGGGCTAAGCTAAGCTAGGAGGATAGGTTAATGGAACTAATAGGGCTAAGCTAAGCTAGGAGGATAGGTTAATGGAACTAATAGGGCTAAGCTAAGCTAGGAGGATAGGTTAATGGAACTAATAGGGCTAAGCTAAGCTAGGAGGATAGGTTAATGGAACTAATAGGGCTAAGCTAAGCTAGGAGGATAGGTTAATGGAACTAATAGGGCTAAGCTAAGCTAGGAGGATAGGTTAATGGAACTAATAGGGCTAAGCTAAGCTAGGAGGATAGGTTAATGGAACTAATAGGGCTAAGCTAAGCTAGGAGGATAGGTTAATGGAACTAATAGGGCTAAGCTAAGCTAGGAGGATAGGTTAATGGAACTAATAGGGCTAAGCTAAGCTAGGAGGATAGGTTAATGGAACTAATAGGGCTAAGCTAAGCTAGGAGGATAGGTTAATGGAACTAATAGGGCTAAGCTAAGCTAGGAGGATAGGTTAATGGAACTAATAGGGCTAAGCTAAGCTAGGAGGATAGGTTAATGGAACTAATAGGGCTAAGCTAAGCTAGGAGGATAGGTTAATGGAACTAATAGGGCTAAGCTAAGCTAGGAGGATAGGTTAATGGAACTAATAGGGCTAAGCTAAGCTAGGAGGATAGGTTAATGGAACTCATAGGGCTAAGCTAAGCTAGGAGGATAGGTTAATGGAACTCATAGGGCTAAGCTAAGCTAGGAGGATAGGTTAATGGAACTAATAGGGCTAAGCTAAGCTAGGAGGATAGGTTAATGGAACTCATAGGGCTAAGCTAAGCTAGGAGGATAGGTTAATGGAACTCATAGGGCTAAGCTAAGCTAGGAGGATAGGTTAATGGAACTCATAGGGCTAAGCTAAGCTAGGAGGATAGGTTAATGGAACTCATAGGGCTAAGCTAAGCTAGGAGGATAGGTTAATGGAACTCATAGGGCTAAGCTAAGCTAGGAGGATAGGTTAATGGAACTCATAGGGCTAAGCTAAGCTAGGAGGATAGGTTAATGGAACTCATAGGGCTAAGCTAAGCTAGGAGGATAGGTTAATGGAACTCATAGGGCTAAGCTAAGCTAGGAGGATAGGTTAATGGAACTCATAGGGCTAAGCTAAGCTAGGAGGATAGGTTAATGGAACTAATAGGGCTAAGCTAAGCTAGGAGGATAGGTTAATGGAACTAATAGGGCTAAGCTAAGCTAGGAGGATAGGTTAATGGAACTAGTAGGGCTAAGCTAAGCTAGGAGGATAGGTTAATGGAACTAATAGGGCTAAGCTAAGCTAGGAGGATAGGTTAATGGAACTAATAGGGCTAAGCTAAGCTAGGAGGATAGGTTAATGGAACTAGTAGGGCTAAGCTAAGCTAGGAGGATAGGTTAATGGAACTAATAGGGCTAAGCTAAGCTAGGAGGATAGGTTAATGGAACTAATAGGGCTAAGCTAAGCTAGGAGGATAGGTTAATGGAACTAGTAGGGCTAAGCTAAGCTAGGAGGATAGGTTAATGGAACTAATAGGGCTAAGCTAAGCTAGGAGGATAGGTTAATGGAACTAATAGGGCTAAGCTAAGCTAGGAGGATAGGTTAATGGAACTAATAGGGCTAAGCTAAGCTAGGAGGATAGGTTAATGGAACTAATAGGGCTAAGCTAAGCTAGGAGGATAGGTTAATGGAACTAATAGGGCTAAGCTAAGCTAGGAGGATAGGTTAATGGAACTAATAGGGCTAAGCTAAGCTAGGAGGATAGGTTAATGGAACTAATAGGGCTAAGCTAAGCTAGGAGGATAGGTTAATGGAACTAATAGGGCTAAGCTAAGCTAGGAGGATAGGTTAATGGAACTAATAGGGCTAAGCTAAGCTAGGAGGATAGGTTAATGGAACTAATAGGGCTAAGCTAAGCTAGGAGGATAGGTTAATGGAACTAATAGGGCTAAGCTAAGCTAGGAGGATAGGTTAATGGAACTAATAGGGCTAAGCTAAGCTAGGAGGATAGGTTAATGGAACTAATAGGGCTAAGCTAAGCTAGGAGGATAGGTTAATGGAACTAATAGGGCTAAGCTAAGCTAGGAGGATAGGTTAATGGAACTAATAGGGCTAAGCTAAGCTAGGAGGATAGGTTAATGGAACTAATAGGGCTAAGCTAAGCTAGGAGGATAGGTTAATGGAACTAATAGGGCTAAGCTAAGCTAGGAGGATAGGTTAATGGAACTAATAGGGCTAAGCTAAGCTAGGAGGATAGGTTAATGGAACTAATAGGGCTAAGCTAAGCTAGGAGGATAGGTTAATGGAACTAATAGGGCTAAGCTAAGCTAGGAGGATAGGTTAATGGAACTAATAGGGCTAAGCTAAGCTAGGAGGATAGGTTAATGGAACTAATAGGGCTAAGCTAGGAGGATAGGTTAATGGAACTAATAGGGCTAAGCTAAGCTAGGAGGATAGGTTAATGGAACTAATAGGGCTAAGCTAAGCTAGGAGGATAGGTTAATGGAACTAATAGGGCTAAGCTAGGAGGATAGGTTAATGGAACTAATAGGGCTAAGCTAAGCTAGGAGGATAGGTTAATGGAACTAATAGGGCTAAGCTAAGCTAGGAGGATAGGTTAATGGAACTAATAGGGCTAAGCTAAGCTAGGAGGATAGGTTAATGGAACTAATAGGGCTAAGCTAAGCTAGGAGGATAGGTTAATGGAACTAATAGGGCTAAGCTAAGCTAGGAGGATAGGTTAATGGAACTAATAGGCAAGTAGGACTAGGTAATGGAACTAAGGCTAAGCTAGCTAGGAGGATAGGTTAATGGAACTAATAGGGCTAAGCTAAGCTAGGAGGATAGGTTAATGGAACTAATAGGGCTAAGCTAAGCTAGGAGGATAGGTTAATGGAACTAATAGGGCTAAGCTAAGCTAGGAGGATAGGTTATGGAACTAATAGGGCTAAGCTAAGCTAGGAGGATAGGTTAATGGAACTAATAGGGCTAAGCTAAGCTAGGAGGATAGGTTAATGGAACTAATAGGGCTAAGCTAAGCTAGGAGGATAGGTTAATGGAACTAATAGGGCTAAGCTAAGCTAGGAGGATAGGTTAATGGAACTCAGTCTCACAATCTTGGAGGAACGAAAAACATAAGAGGGGATATGATTACGACATTTAAAATAGTGAAGGGAACAGAAAAGGTTGACAATGACAGTCCCTTTAAATAGAGAACAATGAGGACGCCAAGACTGGTGAAGAAATTAACATTCTATACAGGTATACAAGAGGAATACTCTATACAGGTATACAACAAGAGGAATACTCTATACAGGTATACAACAAGAGGAATACTCTATACAGGTATACAACAAGAGGAATACTCTATACAGGTATACAACAAGAGGAATACTCTATACAGGTATACAACAAGAGGAATACTCTACAGGTATACAACAAGAGGAATACTCTACAGGTATACAACAAGAGGAATACTCTACAGGTATACAACAAGAGGAATACTCTATACAGGTATACAACAAGAGGAATACTCTACAGGTATACAACAAGAGGAATATTCTATACAGGTATACAACAAGAGGAATACTCTATACAGGTATACAACAAGAGGAATACTCTACAGGTATACAACAAGAGGAATACTCTATACAGGTATACAACAAGAGGAATACTCTATACAGGTATACAACAAGAAGAATACTCTACAGGTATACAACAAGAGGAATATTCTATACAGGTATACAAGAGGAATACTCTATACAGGTATACAACAAGAGGAATACTCTACAGGTATACAACAAGAGGAATACTCTACAGGTATACAACAAGAGGAATACTCTACAGGTATACAACAAGAGGAATACTCTATACAGGTATACAACAAGAGGAATACTCTACAGGTATACAACAAGAGGAATACTCTACAGGTATACAACAAGAGGAATACTCTACAGGTATACAACAAGAGGAATACTCTATACAGGTATACAACAAGAGGAATACTCTACAGGTATACAACAAGAGGAATACTCTATACAGGTGTACAACAAGAGGAATACTCTACAGGTATACAAGAGGAATACTCTACAGGTATACAACAAGAGGAATACTCTATACAGGTGTACAACAAGAGGAATACTCTATACAGGTGTACAACAAGAGGAATACTCTACAGGTATACAACAAGAGGAATACTCTATACAGGTGTACAACAAGAGGAATACTCTATACAGGTGTACAACAAGAGGAATACTCTACAGGTATACAAGAGGAATACTCTACAGGTATACAACAAGAGGAATACTCTATACAGGTATACAACAAGAGGAATACTCTACAGGTATGCAACAAGAGGAATACTCTATACAGGTATGCAACAAGAGGAATACTCTATACAGGTATGCAACAAGAGGAATACTCTATACAGGTATACAACAAGAGGAATGCACTGAAAGCTGATGTGGAAGCCACCTCAAATCCCCAACATAAATGACATTCGACAAAGAATTCCTCCGCCGGAATAGTTCAACTACAAGACAACAGCTAAACAGCGAGGCTGGTAGGCGGGGCCACAGCTACACATCACTCCCCTATACTCCCCGACTGGTAGGTACTCGTTGCTACAGGACTATTGTCTACGCTCTGCACTCACCGCCTTCGGGAAATCTTCGGCGCACGTATAGATAACAAGGTGAATACTGCTCTCCCTCCCTCCCTCCAACACGGGAAGGAAGGATTTTGTTCGGCGTTTTAGATGTTTTTTGGTGGACATTTTTAATTTTCTGTCGAGGTCTGAATTTTCATGGGCGTTTTGAATTTTCTGTTGGAAGTGGTCTATTTTTTGGGGACGTTATGCATTTTTTTGTTGGGCGTTTTGGATTTTTTTTGTATTACATTCTGTTTTATTTTTGTTGAGAGTTTCAGATTTATTTTATCCACATCTAGAGTGATTCTCTTCCTGCAAACAGAATTAGCTGAGGGGAATTATTACAACTCTAGCAAACAAAAGACTAAGTCTAACAGCCCCATCATGACCTAGAACGAGCGGAACTTAACTGGAAATCTAGAGACATTAGATTAATATAGAAATATAAATTAATAGTTCTATTAATAGAACTTAATAGAGACGTGTGTTGTTAGTGAATATGAAATTTGTACAAGCACATACAACGACAAGCACGCACACATACGTGCACTCCCGGATGCACACGCACAAGCACGCACACATACGTGCACTCCTGGACGCACACAAAGCACGCCCACATACGTGCACTCCTGCACGCACACACACAAGCACGCACACATACGTGCACTCCCGGATGCACACACACAAGCACGCACACATACGTGCACACAAGCACGCCCACGTACGTGCACACAAGCACGCCCACGTACGTGCACACAAGCACGCCCACATACGTGCACACAAGCACGCACACATACGTGCACTCCCGGATGCACACACACAAGCACGCACACATACGTGCACACAAGCACGCACACATACGTGCACACAAGCACGCACACATACGTGCACACAAGCACGCCCACGTACGTGCACACAAGCACGCCCACGTACGTGCACACAAGCACGCCCACGTACGTGCACACAAGCACGCCCACGTACGTGCACACAAGCACGCCCACATACGTGCACTCCTGGACGCACACAAAGCACGCCCACATACGTGCACTCCTGCACGCACACATACGTGCACACAAGCACGCCCACGTACGTGCACACAAGCACGCCCACGTACGTGCACACAAGCACGCCCACGTACGTGCACACAAGCACGCCCACGTACGTGCACACAAGCACGCCCACATACGTGCACGCCCGGACGCAGATACACAAGCACGGCCACAGGTATCCCCAGCCAGGGCACGCTATGATAACGTCACTCACGAGGCCGACCAAGAGGCGGAGACCCGCAACAAGAAAGTATGGACGACGCTAAAGATAAGCATTAAAAGGAAAGGTCAAAGAAAATGAGGGCGAGTAAGAAGATTTACATTCGCTGAGGAAGGATGGAACGGGGGAAGAAATATCAGGGGAGATGGATAGATGGGAAGTAGGGAAGAGGAGGGAGATAAGGAAGGGAAAGGAGGGAGATAGGGAAAGGAGGGAGGAAAGGGAAGAAGGTATAGAGGGATGGATAGGGGAAGAGAGAGAAAGACCTAAACTAGATCATACAGAGGGAATTTGATTAACTGTTTAGTAGTTTTTGATATGGACACTTTGGGTACCTTCCCAACACAGACAAACACATGCTTTTCTTGGTGTTCTTGGGAGACTTCTTCATTAGCAGGTCGGCGGTTTTCTTACTCTTATAATACATTGTTAGTTTTATCTTTTAGTTAACGGCAGTTGAGGTAATGTTCCTCTCAATGATCTCTTTTAGGGCTCTTTCCTTCGTAATGAGAGGAACGTTACCCCAAGTGACGTTAACCAAAAAATTAAAGTAACAATATATTATAAGAGTGGGAAAACCGCCAATCTGCTAATGAAGAAGTCTTCCAAGAACACCAAGAAAAACGCCTTGAAAGAGCCCAACGTTGTCTACGCCTTCATGTGCCCACTTGGAGGCTGTCAGCCCCAACGAACTCAGTATATAGGCAAGACAACAACGTTTCTCTCTCTAGGCGTTTAACAATGAACAAACAACAGGGCTCCATCAAGGAACATATAATCGCCACACACAACGAGACAATCACCAGGGATATGTTGACGAGCAACACCGAAAAAATTGATAGATACAATGACAATAGAATGAGAATGGCTTGAGAATGGACAATGACTTGAGAATAGTCCACGACGGACCGAAACGTCGTCGTCCCTTCAACTTCTAGTGTGTGGTCTGGTCAACATGACAATAGAACATTAGACATCAGTGAAGCGCTGCATATCAAGAAATCTAGACCAGCCATCAATAACCATCAATGACCCCGGGCCAATGCTGGACCGTATGACCCTGTAACAGGAACGGAAGCAACTAGAAGAACATAAACTGCCAACATGTCACTATGTTGATACATTTAATACCTTATTAATATCCCCCATGTAATGTCATTCATCCATATGTCACCTAACCACCTCACCATCAGAGGACATAACAAGGTGGTAATTACAGAATAATTTGTCTTCGAGAATGTGAGGCGAGACCTTACGAAGCGCATCACTAGACGTCAGACCCAAATAATAAGTAAAAAAGAACTTTGGAAGAGTTAATTTTCCAACTTCCTGCTTCAGTGAAGAAAAACGTAAGGAATATCGATTAGATTCGTGCCACAATCATAAATCAAAGTTTGTCGTTCTCAACGAAATATATAAATATATATATAGTGGCGTGAGAGATCTGAGTGGTGTGGGGTTGTGGGAGGCTTGGCATCTGATGGGCAGACAAGAGTCCCGTGGTGGTGTGCCTCTCCATAATGCAGGGCAGCAGGAGCCAGTCGACCAGAACACACCACCAGCCTGCCTGGTTGATACCTGGTTGACTTACACACACAGACACGCAATCCTTTGTAGGGAGAGCCAACCTCTCCTCATGACTTAGATACGAAACAGAGACGTGTGCGACTGGGATAACCAGTGAATGTTATAACCAAGTTGGGGGCCAGTGCGCGGGTCTGTCACCCAGTTCCCAAAACTACACAAAGCAGTGAACATGTCTGGGCAAGGATTGAGGTTCGTAGTATGCTATACATGTTCACTGTATATCAGAGCAGAGAATCGATGGAAATTCGAGGTGTAGACAAGTTACAAGGACGATGGTAATAATTTTAGCCTAACGGCAGCGAATAAATGGAATAAACTACAGGTTAAGCAAACATAAAAATAGTTTAAAATACAGATACGACAAGAAACAGGTGGATCTGAAACACTGCATGACAGAAACCGACGGCTGGTAAGGCGGGGCTCATGAGCTAGTGATCGTTCATGCAAGCACACCAAGGCAAGAGCACAGGTCTGGGGGCCTCGTAGCCTGGTGGATAGCGCGCAGGACTCGTAATTCTGTGGCGCTGGTTCGATTCCCGCACGAGGCAGAAACAAATGGGCAAAGTTTTTTTCACCCTGAATGCCCCTGTTATCTAGCAGTAAATAGGTACCTGGGAGTTAGTCAGCTGTCACGGGCTGCTTCCTGGGGTGTGTGTGTGTGGTGTGAAAAAAAGTAGTTAGTGTAGTTAGTAAAACAGTTGATTGACAGTTGAGAGGTGGGCCGAAAGAGCAAAGCTCAACCCCCGCAAACACAACAACTAGATGAATACAGGTACACACGCCCTCTCCGCTTCCCTCTCCCAATCTGCCACAGACCAACCAAGTGATCTATATATCGCTCTCCGAGGCCATAACCCAGCAGGCCGGGGCCAGAGAAGGCAGGCAGGATCCCCACATAATGAGAGGGCCAGGTCACATAATTATTCCATATGTTAGCAGCCTGATTACATGATGGTGATTGGGTAATTAGGCAGCAATCAAGAAAGATTTGGCCAATCCAACCCCAAACCCCCCTGATGGGGACTGTAGCTATGAACTGACGGTCTAGCTCCTCTTCCTCATCTACGACCTCATGTTCAGTGGCTGGGGTCCCAACCTTGTGTGTCTCATTCGCTCTTTAATACTCGCGTTCTCACCTATTGACCCAGCCTACAACCACGTTCTCACCTGAGGACCCCATAACAAACAAGTTCTCACCAAAGGACTAGCTACAACCCCATTTTCACCCGTGTGCCCCTCAAACCCCATTTTCACCCGTGCCCCCCCTCAAACCCCATTTTCTCCTGTGGGCCCCTCAAACCCCATTTTCTTCTGTGGGCCCCCTCAACCCCCATTTTCTCCTGTGGGGCCCCTACAACAAAATTGAGCTAGCAAAATTCACAGTAGTCAATAATGCGACACACACATTCATGTCACATTGAAATTGAAATTGAAATAAGTTTATTGAGGTAAAATACACACAAAGGGATGAGGTAGCTCAAGTCCTGCATTGTTATGCTCAGTTAAAACTGTATGTAAATGATAACAGGAGATATTCAGTTACATTATACCTGTAACTTACAATAGAAATAAAAAAATAGTAATAAATCCAATGGATGCGTCGTGACAGACAAGACTAAGGACAGAGAGCTGCAGTTTGCTGCCGTCAATCTATACGAATCCAACTTACAGACGCTGTCGTTCCTTTTCACATGGAAATTTGGTTCTCCACACTATGCATAATTCTCCTATGTACCGTGCGCCATGTACAGGCCTCAAATGAAGGGTGTTTTCCGTGTCAATTTCCTAATGGAGAATTAGATTTCTTGCTGCAGCAACGTACGTTAGGGGCCTCGTAGCCTGGTGGATAGCGCGCAGGACTCGTAATTCTGTGGCGCGGGTTCGATTCCCGCACGAGGCAGAAACAAATGGGCAAAGTTTCTTTCACCCTGAATGACCCCTGTTACCTAGCAGTAAATAGGTACCTGGGAGTTAGTCAGCTGTCACGGGCTGCTTCCTGGGGGTGGAGGCCTGGTCTAGGACCGGGCCGCGGGGACACTAAAGCCCCGAAATCATCTCAAGATAACCTCAAGAAGAGATAACGCAACTGTCAGCCCATGTAATAATTTCCCTTGAGCCAGTCACTGAAGTTACTTCTCACACCTTCTTCTCAGCACCATTTTGGTCTCTGCCTCTCTCCCTTTTCCAACCTTTATAACCACATTCACGCCAAAAATCGTGCCTCCGACACTTTCCTTAACAAGTTAATACATTCTTTGTGCCGTGTAGGATCTTATTACGGTGGATAAATGACTCTTCAGGTGGGCGAGGTATGCATTTAGACGGTGAACGTAACACCTTCTACCAGGATTATTAATCCCAAACTTGCAGGAACATGCACCTACGTTAGGTGAATGCAGGTCACATTTGTGGCTGAGGAAACACAGGCAACTATGATAAAGACAATATTGGGATTGGGTGGTTATAGATAGGAGCTGCCTCGTATGGGCCAATAGACCTTCTGCAGTTACCTTTGTTCTTATGTTCTAATAGGATAAGCAAAAAGCAAGATAAAGACAATAGGATAAGCAAAAAGCATTTAGCGACAACTCTCCACAACTGTCTCCATGACATTTTGACTTCCGCTCTCTTCTAACACCGCTAGTGCTCTAGCAGTAAATATAATGAGTGATAAATGATTATGGCAGAGATAATTTATATAGTAATAACGCCAGATAATTTACATAGTAATAATGCCAAACAGAACGGTTAACATATTAATTATACCGTAGTTATACTCATTACCATTATTCTAAAACGAGTCTCGCCATTCTCCCAGGCAGTGTGTGTCACACGTCACTATTACTGAAGAACATCACATGCTGCAATTACATACATACCCGGACATCAGGGAAAGGAAAAGGTTTATTTTTGGATGAGAAGGCAGGTGGTTTATAGGAGTTGAGGTGGTTGGGAGTTTGAGAAAGAGGTTCTAAGAGGGTGGGTAATGGCGGGGGGTTTTCATGGAGGAGGAGGAGGGGGAGAAGTTGAGAGTAGGAGTGGTAAGAACATAAGAACAAAGGTAACTGCAGAAGGCCTTTTGGCCCATACGAGGCAGCTCCTATCTATAACCACCCAATCCCACTCATAATATACATGTCCAACCCGCGCTTGAAACAATAGAGTGACCCCACCAGATCTACCACCACAATCGAGTGGTAGATGGTAAGGATTGGCAGGAGGTGAAAGAGGGAAGGGGACGATGTAGGGGGAGGGGGGGGGGATGGGAGGGGGATGATAAAGGGGGAGTGTGGATAATCGCCAATAGAACCTTGAAAATCACCAATTAAGCTAAATGAGGCGCATTCAAGAGCGCCTCGTTTTTCGAGTGATCATATTTATTTTTTGAGGTGGGAGGCGTTATACTCAATGGTCAATTCAGTGAGCACACATTCTCCAATTTTGGTTCGCTTCAACACAAGTAAATAACAAAAACTATCATCCAGTGCTCACGATCAAAGAAGCTCACAGTGTTGAAGTATATACCAACGGGCACCAACTTCCAAAACCTTACCTAAGGACGC
>NC_091237.1:12503049-12513049 GCF_040958095.1 Procambarus clarkii | reverse complement strand
TTCAAAACAACGTCTGCAAGAGAGCAAAACCTCATAGTATCAAATATAAATAACTTAGAATACCCAGAATACCCAGAATAAAGGGTTTAGGCTTCAGAGTATATTTGGAATAGATGCCATCCCATATAACTCGCCATGATGACGGACGTGGCAGCCAAATTAACATACTACGAGGCTGTAGAGGACCAGACATAGGTAACCTCATCTCTGTTACATCACACTCTCAAAACACTTGAAAACACCAGTGAAACAATTTTTTGTTTAGACCTGAAACCAATGTATATGGGCAACCTAAACCGTCCAGCAGAGTGTTGCCTTGGTAAGGGCGGGCCAGTGTTGCCTTGGTAAGGGCGGGCCAGTGTTGCCTTGGTAAGGGCGGGCCAGTGTTGCCTTGGTAAGGGCGGGCCAGTGTTGCCTTGGTAAGGGCGGGCCAGTGTTGCCTTGGTAAGGGCGGGCCAGTGTTGCCTTGGTAAGGGCGGGCCAGTGTTGCCTTGGTAAGGGCGGGCCAGTGTTGCCTTGGTAAGGGCGGGCTAGTGTTGCCTTGGTAAGGGCGGGCCAGTGTTGCCTTGGTAAGGGCGGGCCAGTGTTGCCTGTGGCAGGTCGCTGCAAGGGACGAATCTCCCAGCCCTGAGCATTCCATGTGTAAACTGTGTGAGCAAGAACTGGGCAATGATCTCGCACGATGGATTACTAAATGTCCAGTCATTAGACCCTTCACACCTGCCAGCGTGAGGTACCTGGGGCCAGATTCACGAAAGCACTTACGCAAGCACTTACGAACCTGTACATCTTTTCTCAATCTTTGGCGGCTTTGTTTCCAATTATTAAACAGTTAATGAGCTCCGAAGCACCAGGAGGCTGTTTATAACAATAACAACAGTTGATTGGGAAGTTTTCATGCTTGTAAACTGTTTAATAAATGTAACCAAAGCCGTCAAAGATTGAGGAAAGATGTACACGTTCGTAACTGCTTTCGTGAATCTGGCCCCTGGAGCTTTCTCAGTCCTTTATTCACTCTCGTGGTCTAGAGGATGTCCTCATACTACATCCACAGTCTGCAACCGCAGACTGTGGGGGGGGGGGGGGGGGGAAATTCTATACTAAATTGAATTAGCGAGCGTCTCTAGTATTCACAAAAACCAATTATAAAAGGAAATGTAATTAATACAATTAATTTAACATGAAATCGATTCGTTTATCTTGCAGCAAGTCTTACAATGGTGAATGAAACTAACAACGTGAACAGATTTGCAATGAGACTCTGTAGTGTTTACTGTAGCCTGCAGGTAGGGAGCTGAATCCCCAACCCGTTCTCGCACTTTAAGTCAATATTGACTTATTAAATAAATGCATATGTGACATACTAATTTATTGTGAATATTTTAGTTTACCTTGAAAAGCTTCATAGAAAACACCGACCTTACCTAACCTTCTTAGTATGTTAAGATAAGCATCTTATTGCTTCGTAATTACAATTATTCTTAACCTATTATAGGTATAGGTTAAGTAATAATAACAACCCCATATCCTGTAAGAATTAACCACGTCACTAATTTAGCAAGTGACCACATGTAAGGTTAGGTCATTGACAGTATACAGACAAGACTGCACACATATCCCTGTATGACCAACCATACAGGGGTATATAACTCTTCAATATAATCCAGCGGTGGCTGCATGAATGCCAATGTTACTAAACATTGAAATATACAAAAAAATCTCCCCCGTGAGATCTAATTAACGACTTACCAACACCTGCGATAAACATAGTTGACACTAACTGCAGACTACACCAGCCGGACTCTACACAAAACATTAGCAGCAGTGCGTGTAAGGGCCAATCAGCCTGACAGCTGAGTGGAGAGCGCTTCGGATTCGTAGTCCTGAGGTTCGGGGTTCGATCCCCGGTGTAAGCGGAAACAAATGAGCAGTTTTTTTCTCATTGATGCCCCTGTTCAACCTAGCAGTAAATAGGTACCTGGGAGGTAGACAGCTGTTACGGGCTGCTTCTTTGGGGGTGTGTAACAAAAAGGAAGCCTGGTCGAGGACCGGGCAGCGGGGACGCTAAGCCCCGAAATCATCTCAAGAAGAAGGGTACTGCGGTTTGGAGACAGTAGACCTTATAACAATACCCAGCTTACTAACAGGTCTCGGTTTCGTTATCTGCCGAGACATGACATTTGCAAACATAACATCACTGATCGATAATATTCTGCCCGAAACGCTTTGCGTAATAGCGGCTTTAGGCATTGTATGTACTAGTTCTATCTATAAATTCATATTTTTTGATGAATTATATCTATTAAATCTATTTAATAGATTTCTACATATCTATTAAATTCATAATATTTGTATCATCCCTTGTATGTACTTTACCTAAATAAACATTTGAATTCGAATTTTTTAATATTTTCAATATTAATATAATTATTAACTTTTAATTTAACGCGTAATAATGTTTATGAATAATTGTCAAATACGCACCGACTGAACAGTTTATTACTAGAGGCTCAGTCAAAACACGCCTCTCTCCAGTTTGACTGTAGATGCCAGTCATCATATTCTTACACGGTATAATGACATGCTGAATCATGTGGTAGGCAGGGCCATGCTGAATCATGAGGTAGGCAGGGCCATGCTGAATCATGTGGTAGGTAGGGCCATGCTGAATCATGTGGTAGGCAGGGCCATGCTGAATCATGTGGTAGGTAGGGCCATGCTGAATCATGAGGTAGGCAGGGCCATGCTGAATCATGTGGTAGGCAGGGCCATGCTGAATCATGTGGTAGGCAGGGCCATGCTGAATCATGTGGTAGGTAGGGCCATGCTGAATCATGAGGTAGGCAGGGCCATGCTGAATCATGTGGTAGGCAGGGCCATGCTGAATCATGTGGTAGGCAGGGCCATGCTGAATCATGTGGTAGGCAGGGCCATGCTGAATCATGTGGTAGGCAGGGCCATGCTGAATCATGTGGTAGGCAGGGCCATGCTGAATCATGAGGTAGGCAGGGCCATGCTGAATCATGTGGTAGGCAGGGCCATGCTGAATCATGTGGTAGGCAGGGCCATGCTGAATCATGTGGTAGGCAGGGCCATGCTGAATCATGTGGTAGGCAGGGCCATGCTGAATCATGTGGTAGGCAGGGCCATGCTGAATCATGTGGTAGGCAGGGCCATGCTGAATCATGTGGTAGGCAGGGCCATGCTGAATCATGTGGTAGGCAGGGCCATGCTGAATCATGAGGTAGGCAGGGCCATGCTGAATCATGAGGTAGGCAGGGCCATGCTGAATCATGAGGTAGGCAGGGCCATGCTGAATCATGTGGTAGGCAGGGCCATGCTGAATCATGTGGTAGGCAGGGCCATGCTGAATCATGTGGTAGGCAGGGCCATGCTGAATCATGTGGTAGGCAGGGCCATGCTGAATCATGTGGTAGGCAGGGCCATGCTGAATCATGTGGTAGGCAGGGCCATGCTGAATCCTACGGCAGGCAGGACCATGCTGAATCATGTGGTAGGCAGGGCCATGCTGAATCATGAGGTAGGCAGGGCCATGCTGAATCATGAGGTAGGCAGGGCCATGCTGAATCATGAGGTAGGCAGGGCCATGCTGAATCATGTGGTAGGCAGGGCCATGCTGAATCATGTGGTAGGCAGGGCCATGCTGAATCATGAGGTAGGCAGGGCCATGCTGAATCATGAGGTAGGCAGGGCCATGCTGAATCATGTGGTAGGCAGGGCCATGCTGAATCATGTGGTAGGCAGGGCCATGCTGAATCCTACGGCAGGCAGGGCCATGCTGAATCATGAGGTAGGCAGGGCCATGCTGAATCATGTGGTAGGCAGGGCCATGCTGAATCATGAGGTAGGCAGGGCCATGCTGAATCCTAGGGCAGGCAGGCAGGGCCATGCTGGCATACGTCTGATAATGGCACACTTGGTTTAAACAACTGACAGTCATGCTTCATGGGGAATTTTCAGTGCATTACTAATTAATATTTGTTAATTAGCGTCCATGTTGTACAGCATCGTAATAACTTCTTCAATAGCAACTCGCACATAATTTATAAATATATAAAAAAAAAATTCATTGTAAATATTGTTACTGCAGAAACTGTTTTCTTTCATTTCAGAGAGAGCGAGAGAGTGAGAGAGTGAGAGAGGGGAAGGGAACTATGAGAAGGTGCAAAGCCATTGCGACTTTATAGCACTTGGAAGCGATCAGGATAAGGATATGGGATGGGACGTGGGGAAGGAATGATGCCCAACCACTTGGACGGTCGAAGGATTGAACGCCGACCTGCATGAAGCCTGACCGTCACTCAACCGTCCAGCACAAGTGGTTGGGCAGAGGGAGCGAGTAAGAGAACATAGTGTACCACGCTCTAAAGACCACCTTGGTTCATGAAGGCGCCACTGATGTTTACCAGCTTGGCATACCTCGCTAATGTTACCTCGCTAATGTTACCTCGCTTATGTTACCTCGCTTATGTTACCTCGCTAATGTTACCTCGCTAATGTTACCTCGCTAATGTTACCTCGCTAATGTTACCTCGCTAATGTTACCTCGCTAATGTTACCTCGCTTATGTTACCTCGCTAATGTTACCTCGCTAATGTTACCTCGCTAATGTTACCTCGCTAATGTTACCTCGCTAATGTTACCTCGCTTATGTTACCTCGCTAATGTTACCTGGCTAATGTTACCTCGCTAATGTTACCTCGCTAATGTTACCTCGCTAATGTTACCTCGCTTATGTTACCTCGCTAATGTTACCTCGCTAATGTTACCTCGCTAATGTTACCTCGCTAATGTTACCTCGCTAATGTTACCTCGCTAATGTTACCTCGCTAATGTTACCTCGCTTATGTTACCTCGCTAATGTTACCTCGCTAATGTTACCTCGCTAATGTTACCTCGCTAATGTTACCTCGCTAATGTTACCTCGCTAATGTTACCTCGCTAATGTTACCTCGCTAATGTTACCTCGCTTATGTTACCTCGCTAATGTTACCTCGCTAATGTTACCTCGCTAATGTTACCTCGCTAATGTTACCTCGCTAATGTTACCTCGCTAATGTTACCTCGCTAATGTTACCTCGCTAATGTTACCTCGCTAATGTTATCTCGCTAATGTTACCTCGCTAATGTTACCTCGCTAATGTTACCTCGCTAATGTTACCTCGCTAATGTTACCTCGCTAATGTTACCTCGCTAATGTTACCTCGCTAATGTTACCTCGCTAATGTTACCTCGCTAATGCGGGCCTCCGCCGACAGTTTTGTGGGAGATTTATCTACTTTCTGAATTGTTCTTTTTCAAACTCGAACATCTCTATGTCATACCTGGTTGATACCTGGTTGATGGGGTTCTGGGAGTTCTTCTACTCCCCAAGCCCGGCCCGAGGCCAGGCTTGACTTGTGAGAGTTTGGTCCACCAGGCTGTTGCTTGGAGCGGCTCATATATCGGGTAATGTCCTTCATTCTTTTATAAATAAGCTGAATTATTTCCTTCACTACAATAACTCCCATGCTTCCCAGGTCTCTCACTTAAGACTGTTAAACCCGCCAAACACACACCGAAACTACGACGTTGGTACAACGTTCGAACAAGTTTTAACACCTCCTAACCAGTTACAAGTTGTAACAACGTTCTAATACGTCATAAACACGTTAAGCCAAGATGTAACAACTTTATTACAAGTTGTAACAAGCGGATAATAGAGACAGTTTCGGTTTGTGTTTCCAGGGATAATTCTGTCCTTATCATCAGCAGAGTCAGACTAGACTGAACACATCTTGGAGGCTTCTGTGTTGTAGCTCCACATACCACCATCACATTTTTTGTTCAGCTCCTGTTTTGTTTAGTCAGACGACCACCACATTCATACACAGTTTTCTCCTGACCTGACTGTTTGGGTTACTCTTTAGCAAGTTCAAGTTCAAGTATGATTATTGAGATAAGCAATAAATACATCTCAAAGGGATAGAGTAGCTTAGGCTATTTCTACCCCCTAACATTATTGCCAACAGCATTTGGTGTTCCCAGGCGGTCACCCATCCAAGTACTAACCAAACCCAACGTTGCTTAACTTCGCTGATCGGACGAGAAGCGGTGTTCTCAACGTGGTATGGCCGTTGACAACTACTCTTTAGCACTGTAACCTGACATTCTTTAATATGTATTTATTTTCTCCGACTGTAACGCAATATTTCTTGATCTTTTACAGTTGTGGTGGTTCTCTGTCCTATGTCTATGTATCTCATCTATGCTCTCCCGCTTTGACCTCCTACCTCAAGTCCGGGGAGCCGGTCGGCCGAGCGGACAACACACTGGACTTGTGATCCTGTGGTCCCGGGTTCGATCCCGGGCGCCGGCGAGAAACAATGGGCAGAGTTTCTTTCACCCTATGCCCCCTGTTACCTAGCAGTAAAATAGGCACCTGGGTGTTAGTCAGCTGTCACGGGCTGCTTCCTGGGGATGGAGGCCTGGTCGAGGACCGGGCCGCGGGGACACTAAAAAGCCCCAAATTCATCTCAAGATAACTCAAGATAACTCAAGATAACTCAAGATAACTCAAGATAACTCAAGATAACTACCTCAAGTCATTAGTAACTCAAGGATTGATAATGAACTTTTGCTTCATTGTTCCTTACTCAAGGAATAAATCTGCCTTCATCTTCTGAATATTTCTGAACATCAGAGTCCAATATAATACAGGTTTGTTTCAGAGTTTAGTCTATCACTTCAATCCAAGTCCCTCATTCTGCCATACTCCCCTCTCTAGTTTAGCGATTTTCTACTACCTTCTCCCTTCCTCTTGTACTGACTTTCATTTCATCAATACTGTGAACCTCAGCAAACAATGGCTCCTAGAATGTTGTTTTATTTAATATCTGCCCCATCGTGGGTGAAGACAAGGTTGAGCCTGATGCCCCATCGTGGGTGAAGACAAGGTTGAGCCTGATGCCCCATCGTGGGTGAAGACAAGGTTGAGCCTGATGCCCCATCGTGGGTGAAGACAAGGTTGAGCCTGATGCCCCATCGTGGGTGAAGACAAGGTTGAGCCTGATGCCCCATCGTGGGTGAAGACAAGGTTGAGCCTGATGCCCCATCGTGGGTGAAGACAAGGTTGAGCCTGATGCCCCATCGTGGGTGAAGACAAGGTTGAGCCTGATGCCCCATCGTGGGTGAAGACAAGGTTGAGCCTGATGCCCCATCGTGGGTGAAGACAAGGTTGAGCCTGATGCCCCATCGTGGGTGAAGACAAGGTTGAGCCTGATGCCCCATCGTGGGTGAAGACAAGGTTGAGCCTGATGCCCCATCGTGGGTGAAGACAAGGTTGAGTCTGATGCCCCATCGTGGGTGAAGACAAGGTTGAGCCTCATTGGTCGACAACCTTCCCCTTGCTCCTCTGATCCGTGTCCTCTCTCTCTCTCTCTCTCTCTTGCATCCTCTCTCTGATTATCTTCCCTTTCCATAGATTCTAGTTTTTACTTCTGTTTTTTTACATTATTCACCATCTTTAAAATTGTGTGTGTCATCCCATTCCCTACACTCTGGCCCACACTCGCACTAGTGTGGTCACTACACACTTTTTCATTAACCCTCGGGAACCCACTTTTCGCTAGCGTGTTAAGAATGATCTGTCCCCCTGGTTGATACCTGGTTGATGGGGTTCTGGGAGTTCTTCTACTCCCCAAGCCCGACCCGAGGCCAGGCTTGACTTATTAGAGTTTGGTCTACCAGGCTGTTGCTTGGAGCGACCCGCAGGCCTACATACCCACCACAGCCCGGTTGGTCTGCACACTGCACACATATGGTTATCTTGAGATGATTTCGGGGCTTTAGTGTCCCCGTGGCCCGGTCCTCGACCAGGCCTCCACCCCCAGGAAGCAGCCCGTGACAGCTGACTAACTCCCAGGTACCTATTTACTGCTAGGTAACAGGGGCATTCAGGGTGAAAGAAACTTTGCCCATTTGTTTCTGCCTCGTGCGGGAATCGAACCCGCGCCACAGAATTACGAGTCCTGCGCGCTATCCACCAGGCTACGAGGCCCCTTCGTAGGAAGGGGCACCAGTTGCTGAGGAAACTGGTGCACACAGTTTCAAAAAGTACCATTTAACCAGGAGGATGGGTTGGTTAGATTCACACTATCACGTAAGTAGCGTAATGACGACAATAACTCCGTTATTAATACACGAGTAAATATCAGTATCACGAAGGCACTGATGAAACAAATAGTTTTATCAGTGATAATAAATTATTCCGGAATAATCATTTCACTCTCACTGATATCTTCTGGAAATCGGTTATAACCCGTTGTGATGGTGGACAACACTGACGAGAGCAACCCATCCTCCAAATTGACAGTAAGTTTTAATACTATGTGTAATAAGTAGATTTTCTGACTGTCATACATAGTACATAATTGCACTTACGGGACTGTTACATTTACCTCCCCATTTAATTCTCCTCGTTTTCTGTTAAGACACGCAGAATTTTGGGATGAACTTTTAAAGTTGAGTTTGCTATATACAAGTTTTAAATATCAGGAATTTCACTTTTAGTTTTATTAAACAAGAGATTTTATATAAAATTTTAAAATATCCTGAGTTATTTTACATTTTACTGAAATTTTTCAGTTTTGTTTTATAAAACTAATAACAATATCGCTATAGGTTAAGTAGTAGTTGTAATTAAGAAGCAATAAAATGCTTACCTTCAAAAACTAAGACGGTTAGGTGAAGTCGTGGTTTTCTATTCAGCTTTTCAGGTAAACTCAAATATTCACAATATATTTGACTACGATTTAATACCAAATGTAAATAAGTACAATTCCTGTCATACATAGTACATAATTGCACTATTGCGTGTGTGCGCGTGCGTGCGTGTGTGTGCGTGCGCGCGTGTGTGTGTGTGTGTGTGTGTGTGTGTGTGTGTGTGTGTGTGTGTGTGTGTGTGTAAAACAGCATAATTACTAAGGTAAATAGTACACTACACATTTATGAGGATAAGTAGAGGAGTCAAACAAGATAACTCCGATAAGCTCTTATATCAGTCCAATAAATATATATCAACATTCCTGGGCTCTTGCATAGCACGAGTCACTTACAGTCACCGCTGCAGTCAGGCGGGAGACAGGATGGGGTGCATGTTGCTTCCCCTCTCACAACAATGGAAATATTTAAGAACATAAGAACATAAGAACAAAGATAACTGCAGAAGGCCTATTGGCCCATACGAGGCAGCTCCTATTCTATTTATCTATAGACTCCAGGGTAGGTCCTCAAACTGAACTTGTAGCGCTGAAGTGACTTCATCGAGTAGTGAACACGCTGTTCTACTCTGTGCCTTTCTCTCCTTGTGTCGAGACGAAAATCACGTTACAGCACAATGATACAACAACGTTGATCTGCGCAAATGGCTTCGCCTTCCAAAGTGAGTCCGGCCATTTTCTCAATACTTACAGTGTTTGCTGCTTGATGTGGAGAACGCAGAACATGACTATTCCTCCACGCTGGTGTGAGCAATCTGTCCTCTTAAAAAGAACGTCGCTTTTGGCCATATGGCCGAATATGGACGGAATTTGAAAATGAAAAAAAATGAAAATAAATTTGGGATTTTTTTTTTTCAACAACAGTAAGTTAAGGGTCCTCTGATAGGTTAGGTGGGCAGGAAATTCTCATAAAGTTTCAATGGTTATGAAAAACGTTAATGGAAAGTTTCCTTTTCTAACCTTACCGAGTAAGCCGGACGACTCAAACAGAAAACGGGACAGTACGTCACTTTTGTGAGTCGATTTCATTTCAAATTACGTCCACTTTTGGCCATAGTGCGCATACTAGCCAAAAGTGTTTTGTTTTTAAGAGGACGGGTTGGTCCATCACAGTCTCTCACATCGACCAGTCTTACAACAGTAACCCCTCTCATGATGGAGCACTTACAACTTACTGTCAGTCTTGCACAAACTACTTCCTAACGACCAGGGGCCAGATT
>NC_091237.1:12340549-12498049 GCF_040958095.1 Procambarus clarkii | reverse complement strand
GCTGGCTTGCTGTTACACCTGTCTGTATTCACCTAGTTGTGCTTGCGGGGGTTGAGCTCTGCTCTTTCGGCCCGCCTCTCAACTGTTACTAACTACAATTTCCATGATATTTGCCTGTGCCATTGATAATACCATTTCATTTACTGTTCATGTGATCATCCAAGCATTCTATGGACGCCTTGGTGTCCAGGCAGTGATTAGCAAGCTGAGTTAATGATTGGTTTGTCTTACAAGTTGGTTCCTGAGGGAACTATTATCCATCAGACATCCCATGTCTAAGACATAGCTTCACTCACACCAATCCTGAGCAACCAAGCCCCCTGTGTATTAGCAAATTCTTGAACTAGTTAACTGTTACTCTTTTGTACTCTTACCTATCCCATACCCATGCCTTACCTATCCCATACCCATGCCCTACCTATCCCATACCCATGCCCTACCAATCCCATACCCATGCCCTACCTGTCCCATGCCCATACCCTGTAGAGCAGTAGTTGATGTCATTGGCTTCCAACCTAAGATATCGGGCTCACTTAGCGGGCGGAACAGACGGTTGGGCAAGTTTTATATCACCTCATGCCTCTGTAGGTCCCGGGAGTCGGGCAACTGTTGTGGTTTGGATCAAGTAGAGCACATACCGGCCAACACCCACACTTGAGCTGTACCATGCCCCTTGCTATACGGTACAGCACATACCGGCCAACACCCACACTTGCAGCTGTACCATGCCCCTTGCTATACGGTACAGCACATACCGGCCAACACCCACACTTCAGCTGTACCATGCCCCTTGCTGTACGGTACAGCATATTGTATGGAACTTGTGCAATGCAAAACAACAAATTTGTAGCCGATTCTCTTATTTTTATTTTCACTAACACACTAATGGTTGCAAATCTTATCTTTCGATAACTGATAATTTATTTTGAACGATAATATGGTTATTAGCGAGTGCGCGGGGTATCCATCCAACTTTTGAGTTAGGCTTAAAATCTGACAACTATTGCCTAACAGGGCTCATGTCTAGGAAACAGTTAGTCTGTCTTGTATCCTTTGGCTGGAAGGTCTTCCCAAGACACACTCGGCTGGCCTCCTGCTCCTTGAAGCACTCGAACCAGTGTTGCTAAGTACTTCCAAAATGATACCGTGGAGCGCTAGTTAAGCAAGGATAATCCCATCCATAATCCATCCCAAATCCAAAAATCCACCCCAGTCACTCCCCCCCCCTCCCTAAATCGCTCATTCTCCTTCCTCATTCCCCACCTCCAATCTCTTCCCAATCTACTTTCCCCCACCTCCCAATCTCTCCCCTCACCCCTCCTACCCTCGGCCACTGTAAGAGGAGCCTCCCAGGTGAAATGAATACAAATATTCCCTGCCTGTGTTAAGGGGTTTTGGGACTGCATTTTAAGGGTGTCAGGAAGTGGAAGGTGGGACGAACTGGCTGACCGAAAGGGAAAAAAGTAGGGAGAAAATGAGTAGAAGGAGAAAACGATGTAGAAATAGGACTATTATATACAGGCACACACATTATGTGTGTATTTTATAAATTTATAGTATATATACATGTAGAATGCATTTTATGCGTAACCACAAGAAATAAGTACAAAATTTAAGCGGTTTGTTTCTCTTTACTTAAAGAGTTGCTTTCATATAACTCAAGAGTTTCAAATTATTTTTGAGATTGTGTGAATATGCGTTAATGTGCAAGTGTGAATATTTACATATGCATATAAGTATGTGCATGCGTGCGTACGTACTCACCGTGCATGCGTACATGTGTACTTACCTAATTGCCTAATTTACCTAATTGTGCTTGCGGGGGTTGAGCTCTGGCTCCTTGGTCCCGCCTCTCAACTGTCAGGTCAACTAATGCACAGGTTCCTGAGCCTATTGGGCTCTATCATATCTACACTTGAAACTGTGTATGGAGTCAGCCTCCACCACATCACTTCCTAATGCATTCCATTTGTCTACTACTCTGACACTGAAAAAATTCTGTCTAACGTCTCTATGACTTCATTTGGGCACTCAATTTCAACCTGTGTCCCCTAGTGCGTGTGACCCTGGTGGTAAATAGCATGTCTTTATCTACCCTATCAATTCCTCTGAGAATCTTGTATGTGGTGATCCTGTCCCCTCTAAATCTTCTGTCTCCCAGTGACGTGAGGTTTAATTCCCGTACTCACTCCTCGTAGCTCATACCCCTCAGTTCGGGTACTAACCTAGTGGCAAACCTTTCAACCTTCTTCAGTTTAGTCTTATGCTTGACTAGATATAGACTCCATGCTGGAGTCCGCATACTCCAGGAGTGGTCTGACATATGTGGTATACAAAGTTCTGAATTATTCTTTACACAAGTTTCTAAAGGCCGTTCGTATGTTGGCCAACCTGGCATAGTGCCGCTGATGTTCTCCTCTTGATATGAGCTTCAGGGGACAGGTCTGGCGTGATATCAACCCCCAAGTCTCTCTCTCTCTCTCTCTGAATCTTGAAGTATTTCATATCCCAAATGATACTTGGTATCTTTTCTCCTGCTCCCTACACATATCTTCATTATATTGCATTTGCTCGGGTTAAACTCTAAACCATATGTTCGACCATTCCTGCAGCTTGTCCAGGTCTTCTTGAAGCCCCAAGCTGTCCTCCTCTGTCTTAATCCTTCTCATAATTTTGGCGTCGTCAGCAAACATTGAGAGGAATGAGTCTATGCCCTATGGGAGATCATTTACGTATATCAGAAACAGGATAGATCCGAGTACAGAGTCCTATGGGACTCCACTGGTGACTTTACGCCAACCCACCTCCCCACCAACTTCACGCCAGTCGATTGGCGTGAAGAGTGAGTGTGTGTGTGTGTGTGTGTGTGTGTGTGTGTGTGTGTGTGTGTGTGTGTGTATTCACCTAGTTGTATTCACCTAGCTGTGTTTGCGGGGGTTGAGCTTTGCTCTTTCGGCCCGCCTCTCAACTGTCAATCAACTGTTTACTAACTACTTTTTTTTGTCTCCACATCACATACACACACACACCAGGAAGCAGCCCGTGACAATTGACTAACTCCCAGGTACCTATTTACTGCTAGGTAACAGGGGCATTCAGGGTGAAAGAAACTTTGCCCATTTGTTTCTGCCTGGTGCGGGAGTCGAACCCCCGCCACAGAATTAAGAGTCCTGCGCCTTATCCACCAGGCTACCAGGGCCCAGTGTGTGTGTGTGTGTGTGTGTGTGTGTGTGTGTGTGTGTGTGTGTGTGTGTGTGTGTGTGTGTGTGTGTGTGTGTGTGTGTGTATCATTTCTACTACATATTTCTGGTGGCGGCTTGGTTTAATTTGCAGATTTTCGCCTTTTACCACCATAGTACAAATGATGAACAAATACTTGAACAAATGATGAACAAATACTTGAACAAATGATGAACAAATACTTGAACAAATGATGAACAAATACTTGAACAAATGATGAACAAATACTTGAACAAATGATGAACAAATACTTGAACAAATGATGAACAAATACTTGAACAAATGATGAACAAATACTTGAACAAATGATGAACAAATACTTGTTAATTTTCCTGATATCAGTACATAATGCTTTAAGATGCTATAATAAAAAAAAAAATACACTAATTTCCTTTGCTATATAGTCGTAATTATGGATTGGCGCTTTCTCCTGGTGGTTCCCTTCCCTCATCTCTTTACCCTCCTTAGAAAAAAAAAATTGGCTTTGAGAAAGCTTTTGAAATTGTGGGAGGATCGTCTTTTTTTTGCTACTACAAACAAAGTATGATGATTAGAATTTTGTTAGAATTTTCCCTAGATCAGTGCGTAGTTTTTCATTTTGCTAAAAAGATTTTATTTGTATTTTTTTTTTTGTAAAATTAAGCCAGGCGAAGCTGATAGGCTGTGTCAAAATGAGACCCAACAAAAAAGTATCTGTACAAGTATAGATACCTATCTATAAAGATAGGTATCTATATCTATAAAGTATCTATATATCAAACGCCGCCAACAACAACAACAACAAAGGTGGCAAAACAGCAGTGTCGTCTGGGATGCTCCCGGACGCAGGTTCGAATCCATGTCACGGCCCTTGTGGATTTGTTCATTTAAAGGTGGCAAAACCCCCAACAAAAAAGTGCCAAACGCTCACAAAAAAACTCCCAAATGTACAACAAAAAATAAAAAGCCCTAACGACAAAAAAATACAAAACAAGCAAAAAAAAAAAAGCAAAGAAAAATCACAAACGAGCAACAACAACAAAATCCAAAGCGACCAACAAAAAACTTCTAATTTCCTAAATAAAACTCCCCCCCCCTGGGGAGATAACCCCCCTTCCCCCCCAAAAAAATGATAAATGCCCAACAATAAAGTTTCAATAAGAAAGTGCCAATACTCCAAAGAAAAAAAAGTGCCAAACGCCAACAGAAAAGTGGCAAAAGATTGTGATCCTCTTGAATTCTGGCGACCCCGACCAGCCTATGTCCATTCCTAACCCCAGACCATTCCCCCTAGCAATGTTGGATGAGGCTAGCCCCGAGCATCAGTCTTATAACCCTCGACAAAGAAACTGACATAATTACACTCTCTCTCTCTTGTATAGACTGAGTGTATGGGGTAAACTGCACACATTTACAACATACTTGAACATAACCCATAACTTTAACATAAATCATAAAGCTTCACGAAATACATGAATTAAAAGACTGAACTTCACCCCTTCACTATAACAGGTGCACCCTTCCCTTGCCCCTCCCAGTTACCTTTCAACAACACACCCTCTATCGATCTCTCCCTCCGGGCTGCTCACCCACTGACCTCGAAACCTCTCTTCCGGAGCACGTGAGTCCCTTTCCTCCTTTCTTCTTCCTAAGCAACATTTTACACCAACACGCGACTGACCAATCGGACAGCAAGTTGACAGACATTTCCCGTACGCATTTAAAGCAGCGTCAAGACGGGTTTAATTCCTGAACACTGCCTTGTTAAGGTTGACACAACGCTTCACAAAAGCCTTAAAACCTTAGCCTTTCACCCTTAATTGTATTATTGGTTTAAAATACTTCATTAAAGCCACAGAGGTACAAACCCAGTTTTTGGCATAAAATAATGTTAGGTCGGGCAGAAGTTTCCTTAAAACTATGCTTCCCAAATTCATTTGCAACGAAGCAGGGAAAAAAACGTGAATGCTTCGTGTAATCGGAAAGACCTTTACAAACGCCTGTGAAAGTGACCCAGCGAGGATCTTTTAGTATTAAACATTATTACTCTAAATTTCAGGTAATCTGTTAAATAGCCACAGAGTTACTGACAAAGATAACAAATTGACTTCTTTCAGGAAATTCACGTCTTTCTTTTAGCTCGAGATGCGGCAAAATGGTCATCAATAACAGACAGTTACACTGTCAAATTCTCATCATACTCATGTGATGAGTGTGAGGATGAGTGTGAGGATGATTGTGAGGATGAGTGTGAGGACGAGCGTACGGACGGAAGCGGCACAGTAAACCACATACAACATTAAAGAACAATTACAAACACTTGCGTGTATAAACCAGTTTAATTTACACACACACATGCAGCACATTAACGTTTATAATGTAGTAAGACGTTTTTTCCTCTCTTTTTTTTTAGGGACACTAAAAAAGTGTCGCTTCATGCATGTCGGCGTTCAATCCCCGACCGTCCAAGTGTTTGGGCACCATTCCTTTCCCCCGGTCCCATCCCAAATCCGGACCCTTTCCAAGTGCTATATAGTCGTAATGGCTTTTCGCTTTCCCATAAACATTCCGTCCCTCCTCTCCCAGTGTTTCTTCCTACCTCTCACAATACAGGAGTTCCTCGTCTCTGGGTACGATGTGTAACATCAAAATATCAAGAAGCAACAGAACCGTCCTAGGAATAAATAATATGTCAGTGCCTGGGGAGGGACTGCCAGGGAGTGCCAGTGCCAGGGGGAGAGCAGACAGTGTCAGTGCCAGGGAAGGAGGGAGTGCCAGTGCCAGGGAAGGAGGGAGTGCCAGTGCCATGTGAAGCAGACAACGAATAACCAGCAAAGCCAGCAGACTTGACTTACATCCCCGGCTCCACCTCTCTTTGCTCTATAACGCCAACGCTTAAATCACTTTGTCATGCAGATTGTAAATTCCATATTAGAGCAAATCCCAATTAAACAGTTATTTAGTCAATTGTGAGATGATAACGATGCTGTTAATTAATACATGGGTCGGTACATGTAACATTAAGATCGGTGGGCCTCAAATTGGTGTATTTCTTTATCTCGCAGTACTGGCTACTGTGCCTTATAGGAAATTCAGGTAAGACCACGCACGCACGCTCTGTCTGTCTGTGTGTGTGTCTCTCTCTCTCTCTCTCTGCCTCTCTCTCTCTCTCTCTCTCTCTCTCTCTCTCTCTCTCTCTCTCTCTCTCTCTCTCTCTCTCTCTCTCTCTCTCTCTCTCTCTCTCTCTCTCTCTCTCTGCCCCCCTCCTCTCTCTCTGCCCCCCTCCTCTCTCTCTGCCCCCCTCCTCTCTCTCTGCCCCCCCCTCTCTCTTTCTCTCTGCCTCTGTCTGTGTCTGCCTGCCTGCCTCTCTCTGTCTGTCTGTCTGTGTCTGTCTGCCTGCCTGCCTCTCTCTGTCTGTCTGTCTGCCTGCCTCTGTCTGTGTCTGTCTGCCTGCCTGCCTGCCTCTGTCTGTCTGCCCCCCCCCCCTCTCTCTCTCTCTCTCTCTCTCTGCCCCCCCCCTCTCGCTCTCTCTGCCCCCCCCCTCTCGCTCTCTCTGCCCCCCCCCTCTCTCTCTCTGCCCCCCTCTCTCTGTCTACCTGCCTCTCTTTGTCTGTCTACCTGCCTCTGCCTCTCTGCCTGCCTGCCTGCCTGTCTGCCTCTCTGTCTGCCTGTCTGTCTGCCTCTCTGTCTGTCTGCCTCTCTGTCTGTCTGCCTCTCTGTCTGTCTGTCTGTCTGCCTCTCTGTCTGTCTGTCTGCCTCTGCCTGCCTGCCTGTCTGTGTCTGTCTGTCCCTCCCCCCCCCCCCCTCCCTATGACTTGTACAGATCTGGTCACTGGCACGTCACAGTCCGCTCTTGCCGTTCCTTGCGCAGTAATGTTTATTTAATAGCCTTGACGTTGTCTCCCAAGTCGCAGTGCTGTTATCTTGAGGTTATCTTGAGGTTATCTTGAGATGATTTCGGGGCTTTTTAGTGTCCCCGCGGCCCGGTCCTCGACCAGGCCTCCACCCCCAGGAAGCAGCCCGTGACAGCTGACTAACTCCCAGGTACCTATTTACTGCTAGGTAACAGGGGCATTCAGGGTGAAAGAAACTTTGCCCATTTGTTTCTGCCTCGTGCGGGAATCGAACCCGCGCCACAGAATTACGCGTCCTGCGCGCTATCCACCAGGCTACGAGGCCCCTTGCTGGTGTTTGCTACACCGCTGCTCCTGCTGCTGGTCTTCGCCATACAGCAGCAGGTACTACTGCTACTGTTCCAGCTTGGCATATAGCAGCAGCAAGTGCTCTTGCTGCTAACACACCGGCGCTGCAAGTGCCTGAACGTTTCTCACGTAGGTTGTAAACAAGTTCTTGAACGAATCACGGTTTTTAATTTCAGATTCAATTGAGCGTTTCATTTTTCCTCTATTAGCGACCCCCTGGTGTGTCCCCTACTAGCGACCCCCCTGGTGTGTCCCCTACTAGCGACCCCCTGGTGTGTCCCCTACTAGCGACCTCCTTGGTGTGTCCCCTACTAGCGACCCCCCTGGTGTGTCCCCTACTAGCGACCCCCCTGGTGTGTCCCCTACTAGCGACCCCCCCTGGTGTGTCCCCTACTAGCGACCCCCCTGGTGTGTCCCCTACTAGCGACCCCCCCTGGTGTGTCCCCTACTAGCGACCCCACCCCTGGTGTGTCCCATACTAGCGACCCCCCTGGTGTGTCCCTTACTAGTGACCCCCCTGGTGTGTCCCCTACTAGCGACCCCCCCTGGTGTGTCCCGTACTAGTGACCCCCCCCTGGTGTGTCCCCTACTAGCGACCCCCCCTGGTGTGTCCCCTACTAGCGACCCCCCCTGGTGTGCCCCCTACTAGCGACCCCCCCTAGTGTGTCCCCTACTAGCGACCCCCCCCTGGTGTGTCCCCTACTAGCGACCCCCCTGGTGTGTCCCCTACTAGCGACCCCCCCTGGTGTGTCCCCTACTAGCGACCCCCCCCTGGTGTGTCCCCTACTAGCGACCCCCCCTGGTGTGTCCCCTACTAGCGACCCCCCCTGGTGTGTCCCCTACTAGCGACCCCCCTGGTGTGCCCCCTACTAGCGACCCCCCCTGGTGTGTCCCCTACTAGCGACCCCCCCCTGGTGTGTCCCCTACTAGCGACCCCCCCTGGTGTGTCCCCTACTAGCGACCCCCCCTGGTGTGTCCCCTACTAGCGACCCCCCTGGTGTGTCCCCTACTAGCGACCCCCCTGGTGTGTCCCCTACTAGCGACCCCCCTGGTGTGTCCCCTATTAGCGACCCCCCCTGGTGTGCCCCCTACTAGCGACCCCCCCTGGTGTGCCCCCTACTATATATAGCGACCCCCCTGGTGTGTCCCTTACTAGCGACCCCCCTGGTGTGTCCCCTACTAGCGACCCCCCCTAGTGTGCCCCCTACTAGCGACCCCCCCCTGGTGTGTCCCCTACTAGCGACCCCCCACTGGTGTGTCCCCTACTAGCGACCCCCCCTGGTGTGTCCCCTACTAGCGACCCCCCTGGTGTGTCCCCTACTAGCGACCCCCCCTGGTGTGTCCCCTACTAGCGACCCCCCTGGTGTGTCCCCTATTAGCGACCCCCCCTGGTGTGCCCCCTACTAGCGACCCCCCCCTGGTGTGCCCCCTACTAGCGACCCCCCTGGTGTGTCCCTTACTAGCGACCCCCCTGGTGTGTCCCCTACTAGCGACCCCCCCCTAGTGTGCCCCCTACTAGCGACCCCCCCCTGGTGTGTCCCCTACTAGCGACCCCCCCTGGTGTGTCCCCTACTAGGGACCCCCTGGTGTGTCCCCAACAAGCGACCCCCCTTGGTGTGTCCCCTACTAGCGACCCCCCCTGGTGTGTCCCCTACTAGCGACCCCCTGGTGTGTCCCCTACTAGCGACCCCCTAATGTGCCCCTACTAGCGACCCCCCCTAGTGTGTCCCCTACTAGCGACCCCCCCTGGAGTCCCCCCTACTAACAACCGCCCCCCTGGTGTGTCCCCTACTAGCGACCCCCCCTGGTATGTCCCCTACTAGCAACCCCCCTGGTGTGTCCTCTACTAGCGACCCCCCCTGGTGTGCCCTCTACTAGCGACCCCCCCCCTGGTGTGCCCCCTACTAGCGACCCACCCTGGTGTGTCCCCTACTAGCGACCCCCCTGGTGTGTCCCCTACTAGCAACCCCCCTGGTGTGTCCTCTACTAGCGACCCCCCCCCTGGTGTGTTCCCTACTAGCGACCCACCCTGGTATGTCCCGTACTAGCGACCCCCCCTGGTGTGTCCCCTACTAGCGACCCCCCCCCTGGTGTGTCCCCTACTAGCGACCCACCCTGGTGTGTCCCCTACTAGCGACCCTCCCCCCTGGTGTGTCCCCTACTAGCGACCCCCCCTGGTATGTCCCCTACTAGCAACCCCCCTGGTGTGTCCTCTACTAGCGACCCCCCCTGGTGTGCCCTCTACTAGCGACCCCCCCCTGGTGTGCCCCCTACTAGCGACCCACCCTGGTGTGTCCCCTACTAGCGACCCCCCTGGTGTGTCCCCTACTAGCAACCCCCCTGGTGTGTCCTCTACTAGCGACCCCCCCCTGGTGTGTTCCCTACTAGCGACCCACCCTGGTATGTCCCGTACTAGCGACCCCCCCTGGTGTGTCCCCTACTAGCGACCCCCCCCCTGGTGTGTCCCCTACTAGCGACCCACCCTGGTGTGTCCCCTACTAGCGACCCTCCCCCCTGGTGTTTCCCCTACTAGCGACCCCCCCTGGTGTGTCCCCTACTAGCGACCCCCCCTGGAGTCCCCCCTACTAACAACCGCCCCCCTGGTGTGTCCCCTACTAGCGACCCCCCCTGGTATGTCCCCTACTAGCAACCCCCCTGGTGTGTCCTCTACTAGCGACCCCCCCCTGGTGTGCCCCCTACTAGCGACCACCCCTGGTGTGCCCCCTACTAGCGACCACCCCTGGTGTGCCCCCTACTAGCGACCACCCCTGGTGTGCCCCCTACTAGCAACCCCCCCTGGTGTGTCCCCAACAAGCGACCCCCCTGGTGTGTCCCCAACAAGCGACCCCCCTGGTGTGTCCCCAACAAGCGACCCCCCCCCTGGTGTGCCCCCTACTAGCGACCCCCCTGGTGTGTCCCCAACAAGCGACCCCCCTGGTGTGTCCCCTACTAGCGACCCCCCCTGGTGTGCCCCCTACTAGCGACCCCCCCTGGTGTGTCCCCAACAAGCGACCCCCCTGGTGTGTCCCCAACAAGCGACCCCCCTGGTGTGTCCCCAACAAGCGACCCCCCCTGGTGTGTCCCCTACTAGCGACCCCCTGGTGTGTCCCCTACTAGCGACCCCCTAATGTGCCCCCTACTAGCGACCCCCCCTGGTGTGTCCCCTACTAGCGACCCCCCCTGGTGCGTCCCCTACTAGCGACCCCCCCCCCCCCCTGGTGTGTCCCCAACAAGCGACCCCCCTGGTGTGTCCCCTACTAGCGACCCCCCCTGGTGTGTCCCCTACTAGCGACTCCCTAATGTGCCCCCTACTAGCGACCCCCCCCCTGGTGTGTCCCCTACTAGCGACCCCCTGGTGTGTCCCCTACTAGCGACCCCCTAATGTGCCCCCTACTAGCGACCCCCCCTGGTGTGTCCCCTACTAGCGACCCCCCTAATGTGCCCCCTACTAGCGACCCCCCCTGGTGTGTCCCCTACTAGCGACCCCCCTAGTGTGCCCGGGTACCCAGCTCTTGTGTCCGGCCGCCGCTCCCACACCTCTACTCCCCTGAGCTTGCGTGATTTAATATTTTCGTTTGAAATACTGCGCTCCAGTGACCTATATATAGAGCCCAGCAGGAGTGACATGCCGGGTTACTGGCAGGGGGGAGTGTTGCGTGTGACGGAGGGTGTGAAGAGAGTGGGGGAAGGTGAGGGGAGAAGGATGTGAAAAGAATGAGGGAAGGAGAGTGAATGGGATAGTAGTAAGTGAGGAAGAGATAGGGGGGGGGGCTGTCTGTGTTAGGAGAAAGTGGGGCCTGAAAAGATGGTAGTGGATAGGAGGGTGAGAGAATGGTTGGGAGGAGGGGGGGGTTAGGTTTTTGTGGGTGGGGGATGGGGGAGAGAGGGGAGGACGGGTGGTGTAGGGGGAAGAGGGAGGGGAGTGTCAAGGAAAATGATTAGATATACAGAATATTGTGCAAGTTACGACAGCAGGCGGACTGTCCGCCTTGCTGACACGATGTGTTTGATAGCTAAGCTTGCAGTGCCTCTCACCCGGAAGGTGGAGAGTGTAGGGCTCCTCACATACATTACAAAACACACATGATTGTCAATAGAGGAATGTTGTGGAGCGATCACACACACACTCGGATGACTATGTACATCATCTTTTTATGTTCATTTTTGCAGGGCAATTTTTACTTTTTATTAATTTTCATGGGAGTTTTTTGTGTGTCACGGGCGTTAAAATTTAATCTTGGAATTGTATATTGTGAGGCTTGGTTGTCCTCATGAGGACGGAAGCTCTTGGGCCACAGGCCGACGCCTCACCTGACTCCTAAGATGAGGCGTCTCACCTTGGGAGTAATTTTTCTAGCAGCGGACCATCTTATATTTCGATTATGTTTCATACCCACGTGGTGTCCTGCTGTCTTAACATGGTAAACGAGTTGTGAAGGAATTCACGGAGCTCCTGGATTGTTTTATCATATGGTCGACGTGTTTTGAAATGGCTTTTTCATGCTAGTTTTCTTTAAAGGTACGGAAAGATGTAGGTAGACGGGGGAGGGAGAGGTGTAGGGGGAGGTGTAGGGGGAGAGGGAAGGAAGAGGGAGGGGGTGATCGTGCGTGTTAAACAGTGGGAGGAGTAGTAAGAATAGGGGTGGAAAGGGAAGAAGGGCGAGTCATTGAGTGGTGTAGTGTAGGTAGGAGGGGGAGGGGAAGGAAGGGGAGAGGGAGGGGAAGGAAGGGGAGGGGAGGGGAAGGGGGGATGAGCTTGGACCAAACCTTTGTGCTACCGTTTGCTTTACGTGTGTCAAAAGAACTCCTCCTTACCTCCACCTCCCCCCTCCCTCCTTTCCCCTTACAACCTTTCCTCTCTCTCTCTCCTTGTTTTTTTTTATCTTCTTTCCCTTCCTCCACCCTCTTCCGTCTCTCTCCCGAGGTCTTCCCAGACTTGTCCTCAGTCATCACCCGCTTAGGCTTCTGCTTAGATGTTGTCGGTGTTTACCTGTGGGTTATGTTGCCCGAGGCGACTGGTGTGTGAGTGGGTGGCGTGTGGGTGCCGTGTGGGTGCCGTGTGGGTGTGTGTGAGTGGGTGCCGTGTGGCTGTGTGAGAGTGTTCGCGTGTGGCTGTGTGAGAGTGGGTTCGCGTGTGGCTGTGTGAGAGTGGGTTCGCGTGTGGCTGTGTGAGAGTGTTCGCGTGTGGCTGTGTGAGAGTGGGTTCGCGTGTGGCTGTGTGAGAGTGGGTTCGCGTGTGGCTGTGTGAGAGTGGGTTCGCGTGTGGCTGTGTGAGAGTGGGTCAAGTCAATAAGGCTCCATCAATACAAGATTGCCTTGGTTTGTGTACTCGCCTGATTGTGCGGGCAGGCCCCAACGTCTGCTACTGGGCCACGCTTGTCCCACTGTCGGTCGGCTACTGCAGCTGTTCCTGCTGCAGTAGTCGACATGAATTCAGTTGTTTGTTGACATGCGAGATATTTATCATACAAGCCTCGACTATATCCGCCTCTAGCTCATAACATTTTATTGCACCTATTAGGAGAGAGAAATTATTCTCTACTATGGCTGCAGTAGCCCCACTGTTACCTAGCAGTAAAATAGGTACCTGGGAGTTAGTCAGCTGTCACGGGCTGCTTCCTGGGGGTGGAGGCCTGGTCGAGGACCGGGCCGCGGGGACACTAAAAAGCCCCGAAATCAACTCAAGATGGCTTCTGCTAAACAGTTTTTACTTATCTGCTTCATCTATAACCCTTCTGTTCTCAGGGTGTTTCTTTGTACTCCAATCCCCTCAGGTCTGGACCTTGTCTCGTACATGGCATCTCTCTCGGCTTTCTCGAGGTGTGTCTTGTCCTTGTTTAGTGTTCAGCTTATAGTGCCCGAAATGGCATCTTGTCCTGATTCTGAACGTTACTCTCATGTTTGCCAGCTCTTCATACGCCACTGATGTGGTTCTGTTCACATGTACCTCTAGAGACCTGCTTGGTATTTTTGTACAGCTCAGGCATTTTGCTTTTACGTTTCCAGAGGCTGTCGTCTCTTCATTACCTGCCCGACGCTCAATAGCATACTTTCTCGGGTTGAAATCTAGTAGCCATCTGTCAGACAATTCCTTCAGATTCTGCAGGTCAGGACCCGGATTCACGAAGCAGTTACGCAAGCACTTACGAACCTGTACATCTTTTATCAATCTTTGGCGGCTTTGTTTACAATTATTAAACAGTTAATGAGCTCCGAAGCACCAGGAGGCTGTTTATAACAATAACAACAGTTGATTGGCAAGTTTTCATGCTTGTAAACTGTTTAATAAATATAACCAAAGCCGTCAAAGATTGAAGAAAGATGTACACGTTCGTAAGTACTTGGGTAACTGCTTCGTGAATCTGGGTCCAGCCCCCATGGGACACTTTAAGAAGGCCCGTGGGACACCTTCTGCAGGTGTTCCACGGGCCCCTTGTCAGACCCGACTGATTGATGAAAATTAAGCCACCCATGAGGTGGCACGGGCATGAATATCCCGTAACTAACAGAATAATCACACACACACACGCATAGGGGGGCCGGTGGCTGACTGGACAGCACGCTGGACGCGTGATCCTGAGGTCCCGGGTTCGATTCCCGGTGCCGGCGAGAAACAATGGGCAGATTTTCTTTCACCCTGATGCCCCTATTACCTAGCAGTAAATAGGTACCTGGGAGTTAGTCAGCTGTCACGGGCTGCTTCCTGTGTGTGTGTGCGGGGGGGGGGGGCAAGTAGTTGGTTGAGAGGAGGGCCGAAAGAGCAGAGCTCAACCCCCGCAAGCACAATTAGGTGAATACGCGCGCGCACGCACACTAATTCAGTTGATTAACAGTTGAGAGGCAGGACCAAAGAGCCAAAGCTCAACCCCCACAAGTACAAATAGGTGAGTACTAATATATTCCCACGGAACCCGTTCCTCCTGTACCACGTCTAATCCGTTCTCTTGATTGGCTACTCCGCAAAAGAATATAATTATTTTTCCTACTCCGAAACATACAAACCCAAGCAACCCATCTAACCCACCGATGCTATAGAACAGAAAACGTCACTATTAAAATGCCTTAATTTTGACTAATGCGTAACAATTTTTTTACCAGAGCAAGTAAGTAATTATCAAAAGAAGGCACCAAGCCGGTTTTAACGGAGCAGTCGATTCCGTAAACGAATTGTATGCGTCGTCAGAGTAGAGGGAGTGGGGGGGGGGGGGGGTAGATGTGAGGAGTGAGGGGCGTCGTTACTACCCGTGTACTGCTTTGTGGGGGAGGGGTGAGGGAGGGGGGGATGACAGGGGGAGGGGTGAGGGAGGGGGCATGAGAGAGGGAGGGGTAAGGGAGGGAGGGGGGGAAGGCAGGGGGAGGGGTTAGGGAGGGGGGGGTAGGCAGGGGGAGGGGGGAGGGGTGAGGGAGGGGGGGAAGGCAGGGGAAGGGGTGAGGGAGGGGAGTGCGTATTGTGCATTATAATCGGAGTTCATGTGCACGTCATTCTCTACTTACACACGTGCACCCGCATGACCCCGATCACACTCTAAAGACAGAAGAACTCGCGGAGACATGATCACCACATACAAAAATTCTCGGAATTGACAGGTTAGATAAAGACATTATTTAACACGGGTGGTACACGCACAAGGGGACAAAGGTGGAAGCTGAGTGCCCAAATGAGCCACAGAGACTTTAAAAAGAACTTTTTCAGTGTCAGAGTAGTTAGTAAATGGAATGCATTAGGCAGTGATGTGGTGGAGGCTGACTCCATACACAGTTTCAAATGTAGATATGATCGAGCCCAATAGGCTCAGGAACCTGTATACCAGTAGTGTGTGTGTGTGTGTGTGTGTGTGTGTGTGTGTGTGTGTGTGTGTGTGTGTGTGTGTGTGTGTGTGTGTGTGTGTGTGTGTGTGTGTGTGTGTATTCACCTAGTTGTGCTTGCAGGGGTTGAGCTGTGCTCTTTCGGCCTGCCTCTCAACTGTCAATCAATCAACTGTTACTAACTACTATCTATTTCCCCCTCCCCCCCCCCCCCCACCCCACCCCAGGAAGCATGTGTGTGTGTATATACGTGTTTATATGTATGTGTGTATGTATATGTGGGCATGTATTCACATGTGTATGTGTAATCAACCTACCTCTGCTTTGTACATACAGAATAAATGGTTTCTAAAAAAATTCCAAATAATACAGCCCATCAAAATTCAAAAGTAGAGAATAATTTAGGCTGCCCTGTGACCGTAACGTTCCGCCAAAGAAAACTATTTTGAACACATTAAACAGAGAAAACGGGCCTAGCCTTGACTCTTGACATTATTTGGAGGCAGCCTTATACAATATTAACACAATTATTCATATTAATGTTATTATTTGAAGTGACATTTTTCGCGAATTTAGCTCAAAATTACTCAAGGAAAAAAAGGTGTTGGGAGTCACTATAACTAATAACAGTGAGGCTGGAAAAAAAAAAGATATTACAAATCCAGAAATTTGTTGATTTAAATTAATTAAAACTGCGAAGGAGAGTATTATCATGTTACTAATTTGAAAATAATGCTGAAATGTCGGACCTGAAGATAAATCTCCAGAAAAATTAAAGAGTTACAAATAAATCAACCGTGGAGAGAAAAAAAGTAAAACAAACTAAAAATAGGATTACAAGACGAGTATGAATTAGAAATGGAAATAAAGAGAAAATTGAGATAGGAGGCGGCCTTGTAAGTTATCTATTCCTCATACAGAGGATCCCCCCCCCCCTCCTCCCCAAGAGTGTGAGAGAGAGACTCTTACCCCTTCCTTTCTCTCCTCTAACTCTTTCTTTCTCGTTCTCTCCCTTCTCCTGTTCTCCACCGCGCTGGCCATCACCAGGTAACCGGTCTCAAGTGGGTAGGTCGCTTGTTAAGGCGGTCTCCTTCCCTCATTATACTTGCATGTGACTCAAAGTTGCATACACGCCTGCTCACACGTGCCTCGAGCCCACCTCAGGCTGGTGGACCGTCTGTCTGGAACCCACCTGAATCACGTCTGTCTGGAACCCACCTGAATCACGTCTGTCTGGAACCCACCTGAATCACGTCTGCCTGGAACCCACCTGAATCACTTCTGTCTAGAACCCACCTGAATCACGTCTGTCTGGAACCCACCTGAATCACGTCTGTCTGGAACCCACCTGAATCACGTCTGTCTGGAACCCACCTGAATCACGTCTGTCTAGAACCCACCTGAACCACTTCTGTCTGGAACCCACCTGAATCACGTCTGTCTGGAACCCACCTGAATCACGTCTGTCTGGAACCCACCTGAATCACGTCTGTCTGGAACCCACCTGAACCACTTCTGTCTGGAACCCACCTGAACCACTTCTGTCTGGAACCCACCTGAATCACGTCTGTCTGGAACCCACCTGAATCACGTCTGTCTGGAACCCATTTAAGACTGGTGAACCACGTCTGTCTGGAACCCACCTCAGGCTGGTGAACCACGTCTGTCCAGGTCCCACCTCAGTTCTCTCTCTCATCCCTTCGTCAGTATGGATAATCTGAAGTCAGCCCTATAAGGCCACAGCTTAGGTCATGTACTCTTCAAGCCACCGACCTCTGGCTTTCCACCTCCTTGTGCACGACATAAACATCTTGTCCTCCGATGTATCGCAGGTGTGTAGGAGCGCTCAACTTCTTGTATCTTTTTCGTCATAAACTTTGGTATGCCGCAATGTTATCGGCTGTCGCCTATTCTAATATTAATATTTTGATGCTTTAAATTCTTATGGTGATGACAAGTTTGCATTCTTATTTCCGTTACAGCAACTGCCTTCCCTTTTATGACAAAGAAATCTGACCGATCTTTATCCTTATTCTCTTGTGTTCGATTGTAATTTCGTAATTGTAGGTCATTTGAAATTCAGTTAAATGTAAAATAAATTTCTTGTAATACCGAATTCCGAGTCTCAGCCACTATTGAAGGAATCAGTCATAAAATCTTTCCAAAACCTTGCATCGTTACGACTGCCAAAAATCATTCCAAAAAGTTGGCCTTTCCTGCAAGATTCAATATTTAATTTCACTTCAGATAATCGAATCAGCTCTACAAAAGGACCATAAGTGCACTGTTAAGAGTAGTCCTGGCATTTGGTCAGGCACCACCACCAAAATTCTGGTTACAATGAAGACTGAAGATTTTGATGTCGCCTCGCGAGGCAGCCTGGTCTCGTAGCTGGCCATGTACCTCTCCCAGCCAAGCTGTGTCATCCTCTTCCACACCTTCCTTCCATGGCTCCAGCTCGCATGACCCTGGAAGTTGGTGTCACAGCAATACCCGCTCTCCCAGTACGGTGTCGCAGCTAGTACCCGCTCTCCCAGTACGGTGTCGCAGCTAGTACCCGCTCTCCCAGTACGGTGTCGCAGCTAGTACCCGCTCTCCCAGTACGGTGTCGCAGCTAGTACCCGCTCTCCCAGTACGGTGTCGCAGCTAGTACCCGCTCTCCCAGTACGGTGTCGCAGCTAGTACCCGCTCTCCCAGTACGGTGTCGCAGCTAGTACCCGCTCTCCCAGTACGGTGTCGCAGCTAGTACCCGCTCTCCCAGTACGGTGTCGCAGCTAGTACCCGCTCTCCCAGTACGGTGTGACAACAATGCCCGCTCTCCCAGTACGGTGTGACAACAATACCCGCTCTCCCAGTACGGTGTGACAACAATACCCGCTCTCCCAGTAGGGTGTGACAATACCCGCTCTCCCAGTACGGTGTGACAACAATACCCGCTCTCCCAGTACGGTGTGACAACAATACCCGCTCTCCCAGTACGGTGTCGCAGCAAGTACCCGCTCTCCCAGTACGGTGTCGCAGCAAGTACCCGCTCTCCCAGTACGGTGTCGCAGCAAGTACCCGCTCTCCCAGTACGGTGTGACAACAATACCCGCTCTCCCAGTACGGTGTGACAACAATACCCGCTCTCCCAGTATGGTTACTGCTGTAACAAGGGATAGCGAGCTACCACCTCCCCCACCAGCGGGTCGAGGGCCACCGACGGAACCTGCCAAAGTAAACAGAGAAGGTAATGAACTTCCGTAGGGCTTCCCAGCTGGGTCAGGTCAACACCCTTCCTCACTTGTTTTATCCCTCACACATTTTCCAACTTTCAAAATATCAATGATTTTTTCCAACATTCTTATAATTTTTGTGTCCCACCGTTTGAGTTGTCTTGTGTTAACTTGATAATGATTACGGACGGTTGCGAGATGTGTAGAATTATCCTGCTGTTATTGTGCATGGCTTGTTTCTTTAATATTTTAATTTGTTATAGTTTTAAAATTGCATTTTCATCCTCTTTAAGGACGATTTTCGTGTATTCTAATTCACTGTAGTGCAAAAATAGACTCTGAATGCCATAGCAAAATTTTAACTTGGGAATTGCTTTATTTTTTTTTTAGTTATTTTTTTGAAAAAATAACTAAAATTATTTCTTAATAATTAAGTCATATTAGTAATAATAAGTTAAGTCTTATTTCTTAAGTCGAAAATGGTGGGGTGGGAATGTGAAGAAAGGTGTGCGGTGATGCCAGGCATTTCCTGAGGGTTTCTGGCGTTCTTAAGAGGGGGGGGGGGGGGGGGGAACGCCACCACCTCCAAGGATGCTCAAGTATTGACATAAATAGCTTTTGTGTGTGTGTGTGTGTGTGTGTGTGTGTGTGTGTGTGTGTGTGTGTGTGTGTGTGTGTGTGTGTGTGTGTGTGTGTGTGACCTAGATATTAACGCTTATCTGTGTTCACAGTTTAACTCCTTATCTTGTATTTCTATCTTCTTCATTTAAGACAAATATTACCTTTCACCTTTAAAAATGAAACAGAGCCAAGGTGCCACAATTCGGTATTTCAGGTTTGGTGTTCAGAAGATGTCAAGAGTCGTCTGGAGACAGAAGTGACGGGACACATTCTAACTAAACATGGCCGACTGCTCTATAATAAAAGACATTACAGAAAGAGGCTAATTACTCTTGTTTGTCATGTTTTAACAAGAGTTCAAGTACCTTATTTTGATAAAATAACTTTAATGGCTAATTTATCATCACTAAATATGTAAACTCTGATTACGCGACACTTTCTTGACGAAAGTTATTAATGTGGAGTCTTGCTGTCGGAGATATGTAAGCTGAAGCAAGTATAATTAGGTAGATATAGTACTCTGTGCGAGGGCAACCCGTTCTCGCACTTTCGTATAGTCAATATTGACTTATTAAATACGTGCATGTGATATACTAAACATACTAGTTTACCTTGAAAAGCTTCATAGAAAACACCGACCTTAAGATAAGCAATAAGATGCTTATCTTAACATACTAAGAAGGTTAGGTAAGGTCGGTGTTTTCTATGAAGCTTTTCAAGGTAAACTAGTATGTTTAGTATGTCACATATGCACGTATTTAATAAGTCAATATTGACTGTAAGAAAGTGCGAGAACGGGTTGGCGAGGGTGCACTCGCCTACTTGAACTAATTCATTGGTATCTGTAGCAGTCAGCTCTAGCTCTTGGACCTTCTTTCTCCAGTAGCCGGCTGTCTAATACAATTTCTCCCACCCTATTTTTGTCTATCGGACCTATTTTTATTTTTTTATTTTAATAAATTAAGCTTTTGCACTATGCCCATTCAGTTTATTTCATTTACGTTCTACTCTTTAGCTAAAAAAAAAAAAAGTTAAAAAATCTTTGACTCTTCTGGTTCTTGAACTTTCATCCATATCCTATTGTTTGATTGGTATTTGGTTTGTAAACATTTCTCCCTTTTTCACTCTGAACAGCATACCTGCCTGCCTGCCTCTCTCTCTCCCTCCCCCCGTCTTATCTTGGTTATCTTGAGATGATTTCGAGGCTTTTTTTTTTTTAGTGTCCCCGCGGCCCGGTCCTCGACCAGGCCTCCACCCCCAGGAAGCAGCCCGTGATAGCTGACTAACACGTACCCAGGTATCTATTTTACTGCTAGGTAACAGGGGCATAGGGTGAAAGAAACACTGCCCATTGTTTCTCGCCGGCGCCTGGGATCGAACCCAGGGCCACAGGATCACAAGTCCAGCGTGCTGTCCGCTCGGCCGACCAGCTCCCGATCTTGGGTCTAGATCTTTCACACTTTCTTCCTACCCCATCCCCTCGTAATTTTCGGACGAGCCTCTTTACAAGACTCCTGCGCCGTTCCGAGTTTCCGTACGTATTTTTGGAGATTGTGTGTTCCACGATGAGGCTGTCTCCTACATGACGGGTCTCACGTAGGTTGTGTTCAGTGATTTGAATGCTTCCTTATTTAGGTTCAGTATGATTGTCACTTTTGCCAGTCTAGAGTATAATGCAGAGTCTTCCTATCAATATAAGTATGTCCACTCCCAAGTCTTTTTATCTAGTCGTTACTGAGGTAGTTCATCACTGAGTATTGTCTATCTGGTCCATTTAGACCTTATTGAGTAAAAGACCATTTAATCTTTATTTACACACCACCTTACTCTTGGCTTATGAGGAAATCCAGCAGCCATTTCTCTAATGTTCTCCGCAGCTTGTCTACGTCATCTTAAAGTATTTTACAATCCTTATCTGGCGATTACTTTAATACTTTTTGAATCGACTCCTAAACGTCGAAATGTGGGACTCAACCCAAATAATTACGTTAATAACAAAAAATAGTACGAATCGTAGCACCGATTCTTAGATATTCCGTTTGTTACTTACCACCATTCCGACTTCATTCCCCTCACTGGCTTCCGTCTGCTAGGTACTCTCCCTTCCCCATAAAGTGTCCTTCCACTTACTCCTGACTGCCTGCCTGCCTGTCAAGTTAGTGTAGCACTCACATGCGTGGAACAGCGATATTTTGGGGGGGATATACTCCTCTAAGTGTTGAACCAGTCAAATCATTGTTATTATTTATAATATTTTGCAATGGATGCTCGTCAGTGACACTTGTCTGTAGTGAAGTGCCTCCTCTCTATCCACGATTGTATATATTGTATCACATTTGGCCATCTTTCAGCAGCCGGGCATCTCTCCCTTCGCAAATGAACCATTAAAGACCACAGGTATAGTGAAGGTGTCTGCAGGTTTACAATATCTCCTGTGATACACCATTTGGTCCAATAGCTTTAGTTTGAGCTAGAGGCAATAGTCGTTACAATACTTCCTCTGCTGATGCCTCTATACTCGTCCCAGGTCACCTCTACTAGCACCGGGAGCTGTTCCAGATCAGCAGTGAATACTCCATGGAAACTAAAGAGAGAGAGAGAGAGACAGGGGAGAGAGAGAGACAGGGGAGAGAGGGAGGGAGAGAGAGAGACAGGGGAGAGAGGGAGAGAGAGAGACAGGGGAGAGAGAGAGAGAGAGAGACAGGGGAGAGAGGGAGAGAGAGAGAGAGACAGGGGAGAGAGGGAGAGAGAGAGACAGAGGGGAGAGAGAGAGAGCGCGATGTAGAAAGAGTACAAAACGAGTGCAGAAAGAGCGGGGTACAGAACGTTAAAAAGATATAATAGTAATTCATTGTGTCGGGGGACAGGTAGCCAGCATGCACTCAATACACGCTGGGGTTATATATCGAGCACCCCTCTTTCACCCCCAGGATACAACCCCACAAGCTGACAAACTCCTGAGTACCTACGTATATACACACAGAAAGGGGCAGCAAACATTTTTCATGAGAACATCTATAATGATATACAGATAGTGGAGGTATAATGATATACGTCACAGTACAGTATGAACACACAGTTATTCGCTCACTATCATGATACAAGTCATAAATCATGCCATACAATACCTGCCAATCAGATAAAATACTGACTGTCACTCGTCAGAGTAATGACGACTGACAATGAAACTGACTTTAATTAAACAAAATGGAATGGAAACCTTAGTCTATATATTTGTACTGTATAAATATTTACACATTCAACCATCGGGAGAAACGTGAAATTGTTGATGTTGAGCTCGTGCCATGGTGACTGGCTGGCTGGCTGGCTGACTGGCTGGCTGGCTGGCTGGCTGGCTGGCTGGCTGGCTGGGTGTGCTTAGTGACTGGCTGGGTGTGGCTTGGTTGGGTTGGGTAGGCGGGGTTGGTTGACCTATGAATGGGTAACGAGCTGGGTGGATAGATGGGCACCTGGGTCGCTGAGTAGGTCAATTACCTAGTTTTTCTGTTAGGGCGCCTGGCTCGTATGTAATGTTAAATGCTGTTTTTTTTTTGCTATTGGAGCTGCTCACTTTGGCACTGGTGTTGTCTAGGGCACTGTTGCTGGCAGTAACCCTGGCACTATTACCACACCCCCCCTCCACACCCCCACAGGAACTAGAACCCCCTTTCTAGACCCCGCAGCATCATGAGCGAACAAACTGGTAGATGGATAGTGAACGTACCACCACTAGCAGCTGCTCCTGCTGCTGCTGCTTCTGTTCCTGGGTAGCGAAGCTGTCTGGGCAGTCTTGTTTACCAATCCTTGAGGTTACCATATGGAACTTCAGTCCACCCGCCACGCACCTCCCCCCCCCTCTACCACACCCGTCACACACCTCCTCTCTACCACACATTTGTCTGGCAGTTATGAACCAGTTAACTTCAACGCTTGAACCATCTGCCACATTTCTGGCAAAGTTACACCATCAACACAAGTCCCGCCTAACAAGTTCATTAACAAGGACAGGTGCCGGTATTGTGCCTTGCCAGCTGGTGCTGTGTTTATCATCATATTGTTGAAGCCGATATAGATGCTCCCAATAGTGGCGTAGAAGATGCGACGGGAGCAGCAAACCATTTTGGTACAAACTGACAAAATGTAACCAAAGCCGACAAAGATTGAGGAAAGTAGTACACGTTCGTAAGTGCTTGCGTAAGTGCTTTCGTGAATCTGGCCCCAGACTTGCGAGATGAGAGGCCAGAGGTATCACTGCTTGCTGCAGGAATTAGATGCACCAGAATCAATAACGCCAGACTTAACATTTTGTCACTCATTAACGTTTTCAATCAAATACAGAGATGAAACCTCCCAGAATTTTGGGAAAAGGCACATGTAATCAGTCTTCAAAAAAGGGATCAGACTGGAGACACTGAATTACACACCAATGTCAATTCCATGTAGAGTTATAGAAAAAGTATTAAGGTTGAGATAAATTATACACTTGGACATGATAAATTGTGTAACAAATAGGTTGTATGGATATAAAAGGGAAAAATCGTGCCTTACAAACACATATTCAACGACACAGTTACTACAATAAAGCTAAAAGAAGGCTGAGTAGACTATATTTTCCTATTTTGCTAATAAACATTTGACACTGTTCATCATGAAAGGCTGATGTTCAAGATGGAGAAGCAAGCAGGGATAACTAGCAAGACACCGAACAATGGAAGGGACTAACTACCTGATGAACAGAAAACAGAGATGAGGCTTCGAGTTGGAAGAATATAACGAGTGAAGTTCCCCAAGGGTCGCTCCTGTGACTCCTACTGTTTCTAATTCATGTGAATGATCTCCCGGAGGGAGTGAGTTCAGGCATGTCAGTGTTTGCAGACGACACAAACCTAATGACAGTAAAAATCGAGGAGTAAAGGTTACTTTATGACCTTGACACTACATGAATGGCCAAATATATAGTTGCTAGAATTCAATTCCAAGAAGTGTAAGGAAATTAAGATGCAAAAGGAAGAAAGGGGATCATATGGGAAAGACGTAGAGAGAGAAAGCGTACTGGAGACGTACTGGAAACGTACTGGAAACGTAGAGAGAAAAAGCTTTGGGAATAAATATGGCTTCAACAATATCTCCAGAGGAACACAAACAGGTTAAGTCAGCTTTATAACGGTATACTGACAAACACCAGAACGTCGTTAAGAAACTTAAACAAGGCTGTTTCAAGGCACTGTACACAGTCTTTGTTAGACCAATATAGAGTAGGCAGCACTAGCCTAGAATCTGCAACTTGTAAATTATAAAACTAAAAATGAAAAGGCACAAAGGTTTGTGACAAGATTAATTCGCCAGATGTAAGAGGGGTGAGCAATGAGGATAGGCTAAAGGAAGTAGACCTGACAACTCCAGAGGAGAAATAGAGGGGACATGACCGCAACATACAAGGTTCTGAAGGGAAGTGACGAGGTGGGCAAGAACAGCTTCTTGAGTGAACGTAGGACGAGAGGATACAGGTTGACGTTTAAAACGCAAATGAATAAGAAATGTAGGGAAGTTCTTGTACCCTGTAGTGGTAAGTCAATAAGTGGAATGCATTGGAAATAGTTGTAGTGGAATGCAACTCAAACCACAACTTCAGGGCTTGAGTCAACAAAGAATTCAAACGTTAGAATAGTTTAAATTATAATCCAACAGGCACAACAAGGCTAGTAGTAGAACCAAAAAGAATATTAAGACTGCACAGAGAAAAATCACACTAAACGATGTATCAATATGAAAATCCGTAGGGGCCGTGATGAGGATTCGAACCTATGGGGTGGGTATTTCCACGCACACGCCCCAGACACCTCAGGTTGCAATTCTTTTGACCAAGTCGTAGCCAAGTTGTCTGGGGCATGTGCCTGGGAATACCCACCGCATAGTTTCGAATGCTGACCACGATGCTAGATCCCACTATCCCGCAATCACTGATAGGTAAGTTTTCATAGGTAAGTACGTGCAGACACACATGACTACCATTGAAAATTAAAAAAAAAAGTATAACAATTTCCTGCTCACGAGCTAATTTGGCTTAACAAAACAAACTTTAAAACCTGAAACCCCCACTTTCATACCACGAACTTGGGCCCAAGTGAAGCAAGACTCAGGGGCTTCATTAACCTGTGCGGCCAACTCTGCCAGACTCCCGGGCAAGTCGGAAAAAGTGAGGAGGAGGAGAAGAAAGAAAAAACTCACCCCTCTCCCCCTCTCCCCACATCCCTTCACTCTCCTAGTCCTCTCCCACGTCCCCACCACCTCCTCCTCCCCCTCTCCCTCCCCGCCAGCTCTCCCCAACATCCAGGTAATCAAATTTTTGCGTGCTCAAGTCTCTATTGCTTGTTTGTACTGCAATGTAATTACGTCGCTTTCTGCCGCTTGTAAATATGATGAAGGCGATGCTGATGGTTTCGGCCCACTGCCCCCCCCTCCTCCCTCTCCCTCCCTCCTAAGAAACGAAATGAAGAAAAGAACAAAAATTGTGTTTGGTAACTGACTGGGAGGTTGGCTGGCGGAGGTTTGGAGGGTCTGATCCACTGGATATGGTGCTCAAGTTTGTAACTGGATTAACAGGTGTATGTCTGTTAAATCCAGTTATAAATTTAACTGACGTTCGACTGAATGACACCTGCATGACTTGAGATATATACTGGGAGAACTGAGAGCACTACAAGAATGGCTAGCTGACTGGAGTGACTGAGTGTTACTGGAGGAATGAACGACAGGCTAACAAGAACGCCTAAATGACTGACGTGGCAAAGAATAAAGTGATTTAGATTGCCTGACTTTATCTGTTTAACTGACTTGGGTGAATGACTGGGTAGAACCATCACTTGTATTCTTCACTTTGGCTTATACACGCAGTCATTATCTATTTTACTATACCATTTCCTCTCTTGATATTCCCATCCTTCAAAACTATTCTTACAATCCCTCTATCCCACTCTGTTTCACCTCTGTAGCTGCATCCAATCCACCTTTCTTCTGGCATGTTTTTCAATAATTTACCCTCATTTATTTAACCACGTTTCCTCGCTTTCACTGTACTTCTATGCATTCTATTTTCTTCAAATTTTATATGATTATTTTCCTCTGTCCCTTACTCACTCGCTCTCTAAACGTCCTCCCTCTCTGCTCCTCTCTATAATACTCACTCACTTCCTAGATCTACATCACTACCTTCGTTCCTCTGTAAACAAATCCACAAAGGCCGTGACGAGGATTCGAACCTGCGTCCGGGAGCATCCCAGACACTGCCTTAAAAGTGTCACTGCCTACCAGAGTCGTGTTCGTTCCCCCGTGTTCGACCTTCTACTTATCTGGCCTGCCAACCACTCCTCCCCTGCCTGCCTGCCTGCCTGCCTGCCTGGGCCTCCACCGCTCCTGCGATCTATGCCATTTTCAATGTCTGGTCGTAACGTCTGAGGAGGGAATTTTTAGAGATCCAACTTGTGCCTGGGTTCTTCGCTGGCCGGGAAGGTCAATACAGTGGAGCAGCAACTCTCCGGCAAGTTTTAGACTTATCGTTCCGTACTTCGATGCTTCGGGGAAAAATGTTATTGCAAAGACACCAATTGGGAATTTTGTGTTTTGGATTTTTTTAACTTTGGGTGTGATCTAGAAGCTAGATGGTTAGGGACAGCAGCTGGGTAAGCCCATAGCTGCGTGCACATACACAGGCGCGCGCAGTGCTAACCTGGTTGATGGGATTCTGGGAGTTCTTCTACTCCCCAAGCCCAGCCCGAGGCCAGGCTTGATTTGTGAGAGTTTGGTCGGTCCACCAGGCTGTTGCTTGGAGCGGTCCGCAGGCCCAAATACCCACCACAGCCCGGTTGGTCCGGAACGTCTTTTAGAAAACAGTCTAGTTTTCTCTTGATGTCCACGGTTGTTCCGGCAATATTATGTTAAGGGGGATTATATTAACAATATCAATATTGTTAAGAGGAAAGGGGTGGTTGTACTTGCCTATTAGTGTCTGCCGGGGGACGGGGCGAGATCTAGCTCTTCGGGCCCCGCCTACTAGCCTTGTACCTACTGCGTTACAACCTAATTGTTCCGACTTTCAAATTCATTGTCGAATCGGCCTTAAAGGTGGCTTCTACAGCTTCCTCTTTTAGAACATTCCACGTGTTAACTACCAGTACAGGGCACGTTAACAGAAACAACTAGCTTTTGTTCTCCCCGAGGTGTGTGTGTGTGTGTGTGTGTGTGTGTGTGTGTGTGTGTGTGTGTGTGTGTGTGTGTGTGTGTGTGTGTGTACTCACCTAGTTGTGCTTGCGGGGGTTGAGCTCTGGCTCTTTGGTCCCGCCTCTCAACTGTCAATCAACAGGTGTACAGGTTCCTGAGCCTATTGGGCTCTATCATATCTACACTTGAAACTGTGTATGGAGTCAGCCTCCACCACATCACTTCCTAATGCATTTCATTTGTCAACCACTCTGACACAAAAAAAGTTCTTTCAAATATCTCTGTGGCTCATTTGGGCACTCAGTTTCCACCTGTGTCCCCCTAGTGCGTGTGCCCCTTGTGTTAAACAGCCTGTCTTTATCAACCCTGTCAATTCCCTTGAGGATCTTGAATGTGGTGATCATGTCCCCCCTAACTCTTCTGTCTTCCAACGAAGTGAGGTTTAATTGTGTGTGTGTGTGTTTACTAGTTGTGTTTTTGCGGGGGTTGAGCTTTGCTCTTTCGGCCCGCCTCTCAACTGTCAATCAACTGTTTACTAACTACTTTTTTTTTTTCCCCACACCACACACACACACACACACACACACCAGGAAGCATCCCGTGACAGCTGACTAACTCCCAGGTACCTATTTACTGCTAGGTAACAGGGGCACTTAGGGTGAAAGAAACTTTGCCCATTTGTTTCTGCCTCGTGCGGGAATCGAACCCGCGCCACAGAATTACGAGTCCTGCGCGCTATCCACCAGGCTACGAGGCCCCCGGGAGGGCCTCGTGTGTGTGTGTGTGTGTGTGTGTGTGTGTGTGTGTGTGGAACACTTTAAATCCGAAATACCTGCCGAAGCGCTTTCGCCTTCAGCTTCCAACAGGCTACAATCCGAGCTGAGAGGTATGAGCAACGAGGAATGACTATTGGACTTCAATATCCCGACACTGGAAGACACAAGAGTTAGGGGAGATATGATTACCACCTACAAAATTCCCAAGAGGAATTGACAGGGTGGACAAAGACAAACTATTTATATTTAGCACAGGAGGTACATTCACAAGGGAACACAGGTAGAAACTTGGTATCCAAATGAGCCACAGACACATTAGAAAGAATGTTTTCAGTGTCAGAGTAGTTAACAGATGGAATGTATTAGGCAGTGATGTGGTGGAGGCTGATTCCATACACAATTTCAAATATAGATATGATAGAGCCCAATAAGCTCAGGTATCTGTTCACCAGTTGATTGTCAGCTAAGAGGCTGGACCAAAGAGCCGGAGCTCAACCCCAGCAAGCACACCTTGGTGACGTCAAATAAATAAAGGCTATCAAAATATATGCACACTCATCTAAGCATGACACTGGCCACCTATTACACCCTGGGCCTGATTGATGAAGTGTAATCCACCCGGCCAAGAGGTGGTGGCATGGGTATGAATAGCCCGTAATGGGCCGGCTGATTAATTGATGATTGATAAAGATTAAGCCACCCAAGAGGTGGCACGGGCATGAATAGCCAGTAATTGGTACAATTTTTTGTTCAGTAATTCTTTTCAGTGTACTGAGGTCGCATTTAATCGTCAGGCTGTTATCGCGGGGAGGATACTGCTTGACAGTGTTTATGAGGGTCTCCAGCTGCTGGACACCCTCATAAATACTACATGGAAATCAGCATTTTGTTTCCCTCAAATTTCCTTCTCATTTCCAATACGTTATCCTACCGAAGGCGATGAGTCACAATAACGTGGCTAAAGTATGACTTGAGAATGGTCCAGGACGGACCGAAACATCGTCGTCCCTTCACCTTCTAGTGTGTGGTCTGGTCAACACGTTATCCTCCCCTTTTACATAATCTAGTCACTGGTTATTCTGAGTATTTTTCTTCATGTGTCACTATGCACTGGGAGCCGGTCGGCCGAGCGGACAGCACGCTGGACTTGTGATTCTGTGGTCCCGGGTTCGATCTCGGGCGCCGGCGAGAAACAATGGGCAGAGTTTCTTTCACCCTATGCCCCTGTTACCTAGAAGTAAAATAGGTACCTGGGTGTTAGTCAGCTGTCACGGGCTGCTTCCTGGAGGTGGAGGCCTGGTCGAGGACCGGGCCGCGGGGACACTAAAGCCCCGAAATCATCTCAAGATTACCTCAAGATAAGATGTAAAACCTTTGTTTCCTTGCCTTGGATGCACAGCCATTTTCAAAGATTCTATGTTCTTATGTACATGGATTCGTTCCTAACTCTACCTTATATCCTCTGCATTTGTTCCACTACCTTTTTACTCTCGTGTAGTTTTCTGTAGTCTCCTCTCCCTTACAGGTGGGCTGTGCAAAAACGTTAATGCCTAAACCTCTTCCTAGAGGCCATCTCTATCATGCCAAATTGGTTTGAATACCATTCGACTGAGTTCGAATGCACTCCAGAACCTAAATGACCTTTAGCACTTGTATTTAAATTTATTTATTACCAATAATAATAATCAATATTGTAGATATATTAATGTCTTAAATTCCGCTAGCACCTCCAAAGTTTCAACATCACCCACCTCCATCTGGGGCCAGGCTGGCACCAGTTCCACAATCATCCCTAATTATTATCATCAAGAAGTACCTCCATTTCTACAGTATCAACCTCCTTCCACCATCATCAGAGAACATTTGCACCCCATCAACACAATCATCCATCAACACGAGGGAACATCACCACCACATGCACCTAATCATCCACCACCACCACCAGAGAACATTTCCACCTCATCCACAAAAACATCCACTATCGACCATCACCATGGAACACTACCACATCTTCACAATCATCCATCATGAGGGAACATCACCACATGTAAACAATCATCCAGCACCCACACCTGCACCATACCTCACCCACTAACACCTACCACTGGCCACACACCTGTCACCAGTACTCCCACCTGCTACACCCACTTACCTGTGTCACCAGTACTCCCACCTGCTACACCCACTTACCTGAAGCTGCCTACAATTACCGCCTAATTTCCGCCCGACACACGAAAGGTAATTAGGTTGTCAGTTTTATTACGCCCTCACAAACCTGCTTATTATGCAGCGAAATTTTCCGCTCTGGGTATTAGCAAATGATGTCGGGACCTCCGGGAGACCATTTTGATTTTATGCTTTGACACTCCCTACTAAACCTAATTATGCAGATTATGGAGTATTTCCATCCCCCACTTCCTCTCAATCCCCTCCAATCTGCCCAACCACTTGGGCTGGACGGTAGACCGACGGTCTCACGCCATACAAGTCGGCGTTCAATCCCCGACTGTCCACAAGTGGTTGGGCACCATTCCTTCCCTCCGTCCCATCCCAAATCTTGATCCCCTCCAAGTGCTATATAGTCCTCATGGCTTGGCGCTTTCTCCTGATAATTCCCTCCCTCCCCTCCCACCCCTAACCCCTCACTGTGTCTCTCAGTATTTCTTTCCGTGTGTGTGAGAGTGTGTGTGAGAGTGAGAGTGTGTGAGTGTGTGTGAGTGTGAGTGTGTGTGTGAGTGTGTGTACTCACCTATATGTACTCACCTATATGTGCTTGCAGGATCGAGCATCGACTCTTGGATCCCGCCTTTCGAGCATCGGTTGTTTACAGCAATGACTCCTGTCCCATTTCCCTATCATACCTGGTTTTAAAATTATGAATAGTATTTGCTTCCACAACCTGTTCCTGAAGTGCATTCCATTTCCCCACTACTCTCACGCTAAAAGAAAACTTCCTTACATCTCTGTGACTCATCTGAGTTTCAAGCTTCCATCCATGTCCTCTCGTTCTGTTACTATTCCGTGTGAACATTTCGTCTATGTCCACTCTGTCAATTCCTCTGAGTATCTTATACGTTCCTATCATGTCCCCCCTCTCCCTTCTTCTTTCTAGTGTCGTAAGGCACAGTTCCCTCAGGCGCTCTTCATACCCCATCCCTCGTAGCTCTGGGACGAGTCTCGTTGCAAACCTCTGAACCTTTTCCAGTTTCATTATATGCTTCTTCAGATGGGGACTCCATGATGAGGCGGCATACTCTAAGACTGGCCTTACGTAGGCAGTGTAAAGCGCCCTAAATGCCTCCTTACTTAGGTTTCTGAATGATGTTCTAACTTTTGCCAGTGTAGAGTACGCTGCTGTCGTTATCCTATTAATATGTGCCTCAGGAGATAGATTAGGTGTTACGTCCACCCCCAGGTCTCTTTCACGCGTCGTTACAGGTAGGCTGTTCCCCTTCATTGTGTACTGTCCCTTTGGTCTCCTATCTCCTAGTCCCATTTCCATAACTTTACATTTGCTCGTGTTGAATTCTAGTAGCCATTTCTCTGACCATCTCTGCAATCTGTTCAGGTCCTCTTGGAGGATCCTGCAATCCTCATCTGTCACAACTCTTCTCATCAACTTTGCATCATCCGCAAACATCGACATGTAGGACTCTACGCCTGTAAACATGTCGTTAACATATACAAGAAATAGAATTGGTCCCAGCACCGATCCTTGTGGTACTCCACTTGTTACTGTTCGCCAGTCCGACTTCTCGCCCCTTACCGTAACTCTTTGGCTCCTTCCTGTTAGGTAGTTCCTTATCCATTCTAGGACCTTTCCCCCCACCCCCGCCTGCCTCTCGAGTGTGTGTGTGTGTGTGTGTGTGTGTGTGTGTGTGTGTGTGTGTGTGTGTGTGTGTGTGAGTGAGTGAGTGTGTGTGAGTGTGAGTGTGAGTGTGTGTGTGTGTGTGTGTGTGTGTGTGTGTGTGTGAGTGAGTGAGTGAGTGAGTGTGTGAGTGAGTGTGTGAGTGTGTGTGTGTGTGTGTGTGTGTGTGAGTGTGAGTGTGAGTGTGTGTGTGTGTGTGTGTGTGTGTGTGTGTGAAAATCTCCCTGTTTTGTAGTTAAATACTTTAATTTTTATATGTAAAAGTCTTGTGTTCTGTAGATCAAACTCAATAACATCAACAATAATAACAGTAGTAACGGTAATAATGCTGAGAATAATGATATTGTTAATAACGCTGTTGGTGGTGGCGGAAATAATAATGATGATAATAATGATGATGATGATATGATGATGATAAAATTCACTAGGACTCAGAGGTGGCGCGACCCTACAGCCAAGACATTAAACTTCCACGGGACCACCACTGGACCTCACAGTCCTAGTGAAAGATATCACTATATCCTTGATATAGCGAGGATATCACGTGATATCCTCACTATATCTTTGATATAGCGAGGATATCACGTGATATCCTTGATATATCTTTGATATAGCGAGGATATCACGTGATATCCTTGATATATCTTTGATATAGCGAGGAAATCACGTGATATCCTCACTATATCTTTGATATAGCGAGGATATCACGTGATATCCTTGATATCACGTTAGTGTGATTTCTGTGTTCAACAACGTTAGCAGGAGCGGCGTTATTGAAGGTAATAACAACGAGGCGTGTAGAGGTGGCAATGGTAACGTTGATAATGGTCCTATGTACCATGTAGGTAATGTGCCCGGGAACAGCCCGGGCGCTGGTTCGAACCCTCATCACGGTTCCTACGGATTTGCTCAATGCGGGTAATGGTGTTTGAGCGATCAATTGCAACGACTGCCATCATATGATCGAATGAGTAGAACACAATTTTTTTTTTTTTTTAGGAAATGCCATTGGTAACCTTTGTTGGAATTTCAATTATAGGATGAATTGGATTTAACAGTTCAAATATCAGAGAGACGCTTACTAGAAGAGATAAGTATAGAGTAATTATATGGTAATTATAGAGCCAGTAAAGAGCATCAAATCTTGTAGTAAAGTAGAGCCGATTAACTGCTAAATTATTATTAATGAAGCTAAATTAACTAATTGAATTAAATCCCATAATTATGCACAGACATTGTGGTGGTCTGAGAGGGGAATAATGGGGGTATATCGATAATGGGGGGGGGGGAATAATGGCGAGGGGTTCCCACCATTTATACCATTAACTATACCGTGGCCATTGTCCCCAGACACCAGGGGCATGATTCACTAAGCAGTTACGCAAGTACTTACGAACGTGTACATCTTTTCTCAATCTTTGATGGCTTTGGTTACATTTATTAAACAGTTTACAAGCATGAAAACTTGCCAATATACTGTTGTTATTGTTATAAACAGCCTCCTGGTGCTTCGGAGCTCATTAACTGTTTAATAATTGTAAACAAAGCCGCCAAAGATTGAGAAAAGATGTACACGTTCGTAAGTGCTTGCGTAACTGCTTCGTGAATCTGGCTCCTGTTTTACAGGGATCGTTGTAGATAACGCAGTGGCGTTAACTGTGGTTAAGGTTATACCATAGCGGCATAGGGGCGAGGGCTTGACTTTCCAACAGGAAGGGTGAAACTTGAGGGAACAGAGGACAACAGCCCAACGTTACCACAAGCCTTTTATCCAGTGAAAATCGAGCACACTTTGTCTGCTTCCTATCCTTAGGGGCCTATGCAAGCCTCCTATCATACTATCCTCAGGGGCCCATGCAAGCCTCCCATCACACTATCCTTAGGGGCCTATGCAAGCCTCCTATCATACTATCCTCAGGGTCCCATGCAAGCCTCCCATCACACTATCCTTAGGGTCCCATGCAAGCCTTCCATCACACTATCCTTAGGGCCCCATGCAAGCCTCCCATCACACTATCCTCAGGGTCCCATGCAAGCCTCCCATCACACTATCCTTAGGGCCCCATGCAAGCCTCCCATCACACTATCCTCAGGGTCCCATGCAAGCCTCCCATCACACTATCCTTAGGGTCCCATGCAAGCCTTCCATCACACTATCCTTAGGGCCCCATGCAAGCCTCCCATCACACTATCCTTAGGGGCCCATGCAAGTCTTCCATCACACTATCCTTAAGGGCCCATGCAAGCCTCCTATCACACTATCCTTAGGGGCCCATGCAAGCCTCCTATCACACTATCCTTAGGGGCCCATGCAAGCCTCCTATCTAGCAATGGGATGGCCTGCCCATGCAAGTGTGTGTGAAGAGAGCGAAGTAGGCTAAACTACAACAAGTACAGGATTAATAGTTCTCTCTCTCTCTCTCTCTCTCCCGGGAGGAAGGGAGAGAGAGAGAGAGAATGAGTGGAGGGTGTAGAAGCAGGACTTAAGAGTTATCTCCCCGCGGAGCCTGGGGGGTTCTCCCGCCCACTCTAGCGCTCCTTCCCTTTGACACCAACCTCTCCTTGACATTTACTTTACACCATCCTCTTCCTCCATCCTTCCCACCTCCTCCCACTCCTCCTTACCCCGTGTCATCAAATTCTTCGTACCCCAACAGGTCAAAACTCTACCTATCTTCTATCTACCTCCCTACTAACCAATGCTCGCTCGTGCACGCGCGCACGCGCGCACGCACGTGTGGTATGCGAACAAGGGGACACAGGTGGAAGCTTAATACCCAAATGACCCACAGAGACATTGGAAATAACTTTTTCAGTGTCAGAATAGTTAGTAAATGGAATGCATTAGGCAGTGATGTGGTGGAGGCTGACTCCATACACAGTTTCATATGTAGATATGATAGAGCCCAGTAGGCTCAAGAACCTGTACACCAGTTGATTGATAGTTGAGAGGCGGGACCAAAGAGCCAAAGCTCAACCCCCGCAAGCACAACTAAGTGACTACACACACACTCCTCTTCACAGTAATACGATAACCATCTCGTTTAATACCTTTCCTGGCCTCAGGAGTCATTCTGCCAATTGTGTGTTCCTACTGGAAGGCCCAGAGAACACTGCTTTTCCTGCAGGAAGTCTGCAAGTTGCGGTACTTCATGCAGTGTCGTCGCTGTGGAGGGCGCTCAGGACGAGGAAACACCAGATGATTGGTTGCAAGTTGCTTAAAGTAACCAATCAACAGGTACCCTGAGGTTACGTCACCACTGCCTGGGAGCTAACAGGCATCTCTCATTGGCCCGGGAACTGTCACTGTACCATACTGGGGTACAGTGCCTGACAGCTGTACCGGGGCCTGACAGCTGAGTGGACAGCATTCGGGATTCCTAGTCCTGAGGTTCCGAGTTCAATCCCCGGTGGAGGCGGAAACAAATGGGCAGAGTTTCTTTCACTCTGATGCACCTGTTCACCTAGCAGTAACAGGTAACTGGGACTTAGACAGCTGCTATGGGCTCTTTCCTAGGGGGGTGGGGGGTGTAACAAAAAGGAGGCCTGGTCCAGGACTGGGCCGCAAGGACGCTAAGCCCCAAAATCATCTCAAGATAACCTCAAGATATCTCAAGACAACCACAGGATATCGTGGCGGGCGACGCACACGGTTGGGCTCCAGGGAGGTTAACTTCGTCTTTATCTGGGAAAAGTTGTAAGTCGAGTGCAGACGGAGTGACTACCAGTCTGCGAACCGTGAGTGTGACGGCAGACGTCCAGCTGAGCGGACAGAACACTGGACGCTTGATTCTGTGGTCCCGGGTTCGATCCCGGGCGCCGGCGAGAAACAATGGGCAGAGTTTCTTTCACCCTGATGCCCCTGTTACCTAGCAGTAAATAGGTACCTGGGTGTTAGTCAACTGTCACGGGCTGCTTCCTGGGTGTGGAGGCCTGGTCGAGGACCGAGTCGCGGGGACACTAAAAGCCCCGAAATCATCTCAAGATAACCACACGCCGCAGTGCTCAGTCTCGGCTATGTCGCTCTTCAGTTACCTCAGGAGTGCTACATTTTCTATGGGACAGAACCAACTGATGGAAGAACTGGTATTACTGAGGTAAGGAGCTGCATTCACAGCATCCTGCGACTTGAGAATTACCAGAAACGGAGAAAAGGAGAAAGTCCTTGCATCAGATTTGGGATTACGTCCACAGTAGTGGGAAACGAGACAAGTCACGACCGTTTTGCTTTTCCCAACGGTCGCGACTTGTCTCGTTTCCCACTACTATCCACACCCCCAAATCTGATGCCAGAAGCCCACATTAACAGAATAACAACAGCAGCATATGGCATACTGGCCCTCATCTGTGTATCCTTCAGAAATCAGGAGAAAGGGGATTTCCGGACCTTATATACAGCGAAAGTGACACCCACACTTGAATATGCATTCCCAGCATGGAACCCTTACCTAAAGAGGATAAGGAGAAACTAGGAAAGATCCAGCGATGTTCAAGACTCGTTCCTGAGTTGAAGGAATTAAACTTTGAGGAAAGACAGAGAACTACACCTTACCACACTGGAGGAAAGGAGAGATGGGAGGACATGACAACATATAATACTCACATGGAAAGTGATAAGGTAAACAAAGCAGCATTATTCAACAGGAAAAAAAGCAGAATGTGGGACCATAGATTATAACTAGACACGCATATGAGTCACAGAGACGTCAGAAAGAACCATTTTCAGTGCCATAGTGAACTGTTCAACTCAACAGTTGAACAAACGAGACTTAGAAGTCATTCAAGCTAATCTGATTGAAAGTTTTAAATGTAAATATGATAAAAGATTGAGATATGAGTACTTGAATTAATCTAAGAATGTTCGGAAGGCGGCGCCAGGTGCCTAGCTCAACTCTGCAATCACAGCTAGGCCAGTGTACACACACACACACACACACACACACACGCACGCACACACACACACACACACACACACACACACGCACGCACACACACACACAAGGGCCGGTGGCTGAGCGGACAGCACGCTGAACACGTTATCCTGTGGTCCCGGGTTCGATCCCGGGCGTGGGCGAGAAACGATGGGCAGAGTTTCTTTCACCCTATGCCCCTGTTACCTAGCAGTAAATAGGTATCTGGGAGTTAGTCAACTGTCACGGGCTGCTTCCTGGGGTGTATGTGTGTGGGGTGTGGAAAAAAAGTAGTAGAAACAGTTGATTGACAATTGAAAGAGCAGAGCTCAACCCCCGCAAGCATAACTAGGTGAATTCACTCACCACACGGAAGGTCGTAGTCATTACAGCTCTGCTTCGATTCCAAACCGAGACAGAAGCAATTGGGCAGTTTTTTCAAATGATGGCTCTGTTCACCTAGCAGTAAATAGGTACCTAAGATTTAGACAGCTGCTACGGGCTGCTTCCTGTCTCTGCGTGCGTGTGCATGAGAGTGAGTGTGAGAGAGTGTGAGAGTGAGAGAGAGTGTGAGAGAGTGAGAGAGAGAGACCATGCACCTCACCAAACCTACGAGTCTGCTGCATTAGAAAACGGGTATATCTTTGCGTCATAACTTTCCATAGTAGACTGCATTTACAGAAACGGTGGTCACCAGACACCCAACCAATTAGTTCGTAAGTTGGGTTGCCCTCACAACACTCCAATCACTATCATCAAACACAACAGGAGAGTGACAGCCCGATGGCACACATGCAAGCGGGGACTGAACACACACATCTGTCTGGCATTCAACAGCAGGTTGGATCCTGGGTTATAACAGGTATGGAAATACAAGAGAGAGGTGGAAGCTATTAAGGCAGAGATGTAGAGGATTCCGTTTGGTTTTCACCGCTAAGCTTATAGGCTCGGGATGACAGGGAGGCTGAGGCCAGTGATGTTATTACTTGAGGGTCAAGTGATAGACAGACACGAGGAATAGACCGTCGGAGACTTATTTCTTAAACACCATAACTTAGATAACAGAACAGGTCGACCCAACACGTATCCAGAGAAATAAAACAATGAGAATGAATAGCACATTCCATAATTCTTAATCACTCACATTCATACATGAATGTATATATACGCAAAAATATACATAAACAACCACACACGCAATATAAGACAGACAAATCGGGACACCGCAGGATTGCTATATCCTCCAGCTGAACTTGAGATAGTCTGAGACATGGCTACTCGATTTTAATCCAAGCACATGCAAGGTGACAATATTTGGGCCGGCAAGTGAGTGGGCAACACTGCAAGTGAAGCCTATGATGAGTCACAATAACATGGCCGAAGATAACCAAACCACACATTAAAAAATTACGAAACGACATTCCCCATTACACCACTTGATGACGGTCCATGACGGACCGAAACGTTGTGTCTTAATTTTCTGACGTGAGGTTTGGACATCATGACGAGCGTTATTCAAACTAAATAACAACTTCTTAAATGTTTGTACATTTATAGCTGGGTCAGTTTTCACAAATTTACAAGACAGATACACACAACTGAAAGACGGATGGATATTGGATAGATGGACGAATGGAAGACATGGATGGATATACAGATGAATGGATTACATATATTTAATACATAAATACAAGTAACGGGACAGTGCACTAATATCCATGCAAAAATGTCCCAGTTATCAATGAATGATTTTGCATTTGCCTTTAATTTATCTAGAGGGCATTAGAGAAAAATAGTGCTTGACAACTATTCATTCCCAGCTGCCCTTCTAGAGACAAGTCCACATATGACTGGGATCCCCACGCCCTTACTCTTATTCTATGGCTCTCCTATACGTCTGCACATCACACAACTAATATTCCTTATATTAGTTCCACCTGTAAGCCCAAAAAAATACATAATTCCCATTACCTGCCCAGATTAGAACACAAGAACAAAGGCAACTGCAGAAGGCCTATTGCCCCATACGATGCAGCTCCTATTTATTTCCACCCAATCCCACTCATATACATATACATGGCATATACATATACATATCATATATGTCCATATATATCATATGTCCAACCCACGCTTGAATTTACGAATATTGTTTACGATATCATCGATTTCCCGGCATGGATGGCAAATTTAACGATTTTCCAGGATTTTTAGAACAAAAATCCATTGCCTAATAATCCCTAAACAACCAAAACTGTCCTGTCATTATTGTTTATCTTTAGCGAGTGTGTTGTCTTACCCCTCACAGGCGAGGTGGTCGCCACCAGCCTCACAGAGAAGGCAGGACTGGTAAATGCTCCAACGGTTTTACCAAGATATTGAAAATTATTTGATAGAAACACGTTCCGTCTGATAACCAGAACGAGTCTCGCCTCAGGGAGAGGAAGAGGGGAGGAGGGGGAGGGAAGGAGAGAGGGGAGAAGAGGAGAGAGGGGAGAAGAGGAGAGAGGGGAGAAGAGGAGAGAGGGGAGAAGAGGAGAGAGGGGAGAAGAGGAGAGAGGGGAGAAGAGGAGAGAGGGGAGAAGAGGAGAGAGAGAGAGAGGGGGGGATGATGAGAGAGAGAGAGGGGGGGATGATGAGAGAGAGGGGGGATGATGAGAGAGAGAGGGGGTATGATGAGAGAGAGAGGGGGGGATGATGAGAGAGGGGGAGGGATGATGAGAGAGAGAGGGGGGGATGAGAGAGGGGGGATGATGAGAGAGAGAGGGGGGGGATGATGAGAGAGAGAGAGGGAGGGGGATGATGAGAGAGAGAGGGGGGGATGATGAGAGAGAGAGGGGGGGATGAGAGAGAGGGGGGATGATGAGAGAGGGCAGATGAGAGAGAGGGCAAATGAGAGAGAGAGAGAGGGATGGGAGGTGAGGAGAGCACAGAGAAAAGGGAAAAGAAAAAAATGCAAGATAAACAATAACAGCAGAGACTACACCAAGCGTGCTTAAGCATTCACATGTTTTTTTTCAATTGAGAGGTGAGCCAGCATGCACGGCAGTGTGCATACTGCATGCCTTCAGTCATGCAAGCTGGCGTTCTGGCCTCTATCAACAAACGCCCGCGCACACGCATGCATACACGCAGGGCGAGCGCACGCACACACTCAATCACACACACGCAATTGTGCCAGCTCGATCCTGCAGGCACAAATAGGCGAGTATACATTGGAGGACTTAAACAAGAAATCTCCCCCCAGATGCAGCAAAGGAGGAAAGGAATTGTCGAAAAATAAGTAAAACCCCCATGTGGGTTGAACAAATCCACAAGGGCCGTGACGAGGATTCGAACCTGCGTCCGAGAGCATCCCAGGCGCTGCCTTAATCGACTGAGCTAAGGTTCACATGTGGTTCATGTGGGTTAAGAAGCATTCATAAGTGGTGAGGAAGGACTGACCTACAGACCAGTGAGAAACATTCCTCCATACAGGAGACAATAATCACAACACGACTCCTGAAGACTATACAACTACAATACTTCATCACCAAACACAAACATGGTTTCAAAATAGTCTTTACGTATAAACGAATGTAGTGAAATTTTAAGACAAAATGACAATAACAGGAAGGGGTGAGCTGCGTTTTTCTTGATCGTCAGAGAGCGCTTGACACCATCCCACATGAAAGGCTACTTAACAGTCTTGGGAATAAAGCCGAGGTAACTGGCAACGTTGTGGGTTAGACGCTGCCTCTCCTGGACGGAACAGGAGGAGGAGGAGGAGAAGGAGGAGAAGAAGGAGAAGGAGGAGGAGAAGGAGGAGAAGAAGGAGAAGGAGGAGAAGGAAGAAAATGAGGAAGACAGAAACTGGATAAAAATAGCCGGGAGTGGGGGGAGGTGGAGGACTACAGGAGCGGCGGCTGGGTTATACACCTGAAGGTGTAAACAACGATCACATTATTACAGGGTGACAAGCCCTACCACCTGCTGTCTTGCCAGCAACACACGCTCGCTCGCTCGCGCGCACATACATACACAAGCAAGCATGCACGCACGCGCACACTCACAGAGCGCCACCAAACATGTACACAAGCCTGAACATGTACACAAAGATGCGTGCGTACACACCAACGTATAGAGAAATGATAGTACATATAGCAACTATTGATCGAACGTACAGAAACACACTTATATCCCCCCAAAGAAAAGTTAACGTCATCTACACATTTTGTAGAGGACACGAGAAAGAAGGCATCAGCCAATCCTACTCTTTCCTACGTCTAATAACGCAACTGTGTACTAAAATAAGCCTAAGATAAATAGCTTAAATAGGACAGCTTATTTAGCTTAGGCTAAATAGGACAGCTTATTTAGCTTAGGCTAAATAGGACAGCTTATTTAGCTTAGGATAAATAGGACAGCTTATTTAGCTTAGGCTAAATAGGACAGCTTATTTAGCTTAGGATAAATAGGACAGCTTATTTAGCTTAGGATAAATAGGACAGCTTATTTAGCTTAGGATAAATAGAACAGCTTATTTAGCTTAGGATAAATAGGACAGCTTATTTAGCTTAGGATAAATAGGACAGCTTATTTAGCTTAGGATAAATAGGACAGCTTATTTAGGTCTAGGACACGTTAGATTGTATAGTTATTATTCCAAATTTTGTGTGTGTACCATCAGTCCATTTTTGTACGTTTGACCAAAAGATGCTGCAAGTATATTTTTTTGAGGATAGGTTTTTTTATATAGATAGGATAGAGGATAGATAGATAGAGGATAGGATAGGATAGAGGATAGATAGATAGAGGATAGATAGATAGAGGATAGGATAGGATAGAGGATAGATAGAGGATAGGATAGAGGATAGATAGATGATAGGATAGGATAGAGGATAGATTTTTTTTGAGGATAGTATTTGGAGGATAGGCTGCTGCATCTTCTTTAAGACAAAGAAAAATCTATTGGAACTCTTCCACGGCTCGCCAGGTTGTGCCTGAGGGCAAAATGGAGGAACTAGACGGCAGAGAAGAATTACTGAACGAACAGATCGGAAAGGATCCACAACATGTACAAAAGACCAAAAGTCTTACTTTTAAGGCTGGGAAATAATATGAAAATTACACCATGAAAGGTACACTGCCAGCCTACGACTATTAAGAGACACCGAAACTACGACGTTGGTACAACGTTGGAACAAGTTTTAACACCACCTAACCAGTTATAACAACCAAAATAGCAAGTTGTACAACCCGTTCTCGCAAATTTAATAAGTCAATATTGACTTATTAAATATGTGCATAGGTGACATAATTAACATAATAGTTTCCCTTGAAAAGCTTCATAGAAAACACCGACCTTACCTAACCTACTTAGTATGTTAAGATAAGCATCTTATTGCTTCGTAATTACAATTATTACCTAACCTATACCTATAATAGGTTAAGTAACAATTGTAATTACGAAGCTATAAGATGCTTATTTTAACATACTAAGTAGGTTAGGTAAGGTCGGTGTTTTCTATGAAGCTTTTCAAGGGAAACTATTATGTTTAGTATGTCACCTATGCACGCAACTAATAAGTCAATATTGACTTATTAAATTTGCGAGAACGGGTTGAGTTGTAACAACGTTCTAATACGTCATAACCACGTCAAGCCAATAAGTAACAACTTATTGAAAGGATAAGTTTTATCCTTTCAGTTGTTCATATAGTTGTTCAACAACTTTATTACAAGTTGTAACAAGCAGAAAATAAGAGAGAGTTACGGTTTGTGTTTCCAGGGAATACATCTAGACGAGTACATTAATCTATGTATGAAGCAGAATTTCTCCAAAAACCTCATTTTGGCAGGTTTAAACTTGTGTACTGATACAGGTAGACTTTTAATTTAAATGATCAGCAAACTTTTAATTTTGAACGACACACTTAGAGGCCTGACATAGCCTATCTTGAGGTTATCTTGAGATGATTTCGGAGCTTAGCGTCCCCGCGGCCCGGTCCTCGCCCAGGACTTCTTTTTGTTGCACACCCCCAGGAAGCAGCCCGTAGCAGCTGTCTAACTCCCAGGTACCTATTTACTGCTAGGTGAACAGGGGCATCTAGGTTGAAAGAAACTCTGCCCATTTGTTTCCGTCTCCACCGGGGATCGAACCCCGAACCTCAGGACTACGAATCCCGAGCGCTGTCCACTCAGCTGTCAGGCCCAGGCACCTATACCTGACCCTTATCCGTGACTCCACCTTATCTTGAGGTTATCCCGACATGATTTCGGGGCTTTAGTGTCCCCGCGGCCCAGTCCTCGACCAGGCCTCCACCCCCAGGGAAGAAACCCGTGACAGCTGACTAACACCCAGGTACCTATTTCACTGCTAGGTAACAGGGGCATAGGGTGAAAGAAACTCTGCCCATTGTATTTCGCCGGCGCCCGGGATCGAACCCGGACCACAGGATCATAAGTCCAGTGTGCTGTCCGCTCGGCCGACCGGCTCCCTTATACAAAACACTGCCCATATACATGAACGGGTAATACACTATCAGGTTAATTACAAACTGTTTGGCCGCGGTAAAAACATGTACAAAATGCTCTAATTGTTAAAATACTAAATTGGCGGGGATATTAGGCTCATTAGGAATTAGCATGTGCGCACGCGCGCGCGTCAGTGTATGCATGCTAGCCTAGATTGGCTTGCAGGGGTTGGGCTCGTCTCTAGCTCCCCCTCCCCCCTTCACAAGGTTCTTAGATGAATACAATGACTTCCCACACTCTTATACCTACATTTACAACTTTGTATGGAGTCAGATTCAAAGACTACCCTAACTTCGTGCACTTAATTGAGGGCTTGAACCTTTTCGAACCTGTTGATTTCGAGGATCAACGTCCCTGTGGCCCGGTCTCTGACTATGAAATTGAATTGAAATAGGTTTGAGGTAAAATACACACAAAGGGATGAGGTAGCTCAAGCTATTCTCACCCCGTTCAGTACATCGTGTTAATACATACATAGACATCTGACTATGCTTCCTGGTCTGATCAATCAGGCTGTTAGAAGCGGCTGCACAGAGCCTGACGTACGAGTCACAGCCTGGTTGATCATGTATCCTTTCAAGGTGCTTGTCGACTTCCCTTTTGAACAGTGATGTCGGCCAGTTATGCCCCTAATGTGGAGGGGAAGTGTTGAAAAGTCTTGAGCCCTTGAAGATGAGTTCTCTCTCAGCGTGCCTATTGCACCTCCTGATTTTTAGTGGGGCTACTTTGCACATCCTGCCATACCTTCGGGTTTCATGTGGTGTTATTTTTGTGTGCAGGTTTGGAACCAGTTCTAATAATTTCTAAATGTAAATTATTATGTATGTCTCCCGTCTGTACTCTAGGGAATACAGATTAAAAAAATTATAGTGGGTCCACAGTATTTTAAACGTTTTATTCACTGGCTTCTAACGGTAAACGTTTTTTGCACGCTCTCCAGGTTAACAATTTTTCAGCTTTGAATGGGGCTGTTAGTGTACAACAATATTCTACTTCAGAGAAAACTAATGTCTTAAAAAGTATCATCATTGGCGTGGCATATCTTGTTATCTTGATTGGTAGGTTACTGTTATCCAGCTTGTCATTTTTCTTACAGTTATGACAACAACTTTGCTGTGGTCTTGAACGTATGGTCTTCTGACATGACAGCTCCTAAATCCTTTACACTGCTTGTCTTTGACTAGTGTTGTTTAACTGTTTTATATTGTTTTCTGCATTGATATTTTCGTTTTGTCCATAGGGCAGTAACTGGAGCTTATCCCCATTAAACATGTTACTTTCTGTGACCCATTGTAGGACTATTAAATTGAAAGACTCCAACACAAAAATTATTTATAAATTTATGTTCCGACTCATTTGTGAATAGTTTTTGTCTATGGCTCCTCGTTCTGATGCTTCTATCTTTGAACATTAATGCTTTGTCTACTCTGTCAATTTCCCCTCAGAATCATTTACGTTATTTTGTTTCCTCTCCTCTCAGTGATGTAAAGTCCAGTTTCTTCCGATGCTCCTCGTATCTCAAACCCTTCAGCTCTGGAAGGAGCCTAATTTCACATTTTTATTCCTTCTCCAGTTTTCTTTATCCTTTTTTGGGTGAGGGTTATATGCCAGGGACGCATATTGAGCTGTGGGTCTCAGATGTGTATAGGCGCCCCAAAGGCTCCTTGAGTTTATCTTGAGATGATTTCGGGGCTTTAGTGTCCCCGCGGCCCGGTCCTCGACCAGGCCTCCACCCCCAGGAAGCAGCCCGTGACAGCTGACTAACTCCCAGGTACCTATTTACTGCTAGGTAACAGGGGCATTCAGGGAACCTCCTTGTCTAAGTTTCTGGAGAACACGAATACTTGGCCTAAATGGCATCTGCTGCGGTCAATAGTGTTATATATGTGTGTCTAACATTATAATTTAGATTATGTCTACTCCAAGGTCCGTCTCTTTTTCTGATACAAGAATGTCTCCTCTTCATCCTATACTGCTATATTGGTCAATCACCCACGACCAGCCAATCCTTATTAGGATTTTGCTGGCGGAGTGGTATTAGTACTGTGTCCGCCTGTAGGGGGCCAGCCCTGGTAACGCAGGTCCCAATCCTCATCACGTCAGAGTTCTTAGTGAGATTATTAAAATATATTATATATATGTGTGTGTGTGTGTGTGTGTGTGTGTGTGTGTGTGTGTGTCAGTGTCAGACCACGGAGGAAGAATTGAAACAGGAATTTCCTTAAGTACTTTCGTATATTAATACATCTTCAGGAGTGACTCCTTCTGAAGATGTATTAATATACGAAAGTACTTAAGGAAATTCCCGTTTTAATTTTCCTCCGTGGTCTGACACTGTCACATTTTTAATCACGTGTTTATATTCGTGATATATACACACACGCACATATATATATATATATATATATATATATATATAAAATTATTGCCAACGCTATAGAGGCTTACATCTTATAAATATGTATCATATGTAAAACCTGAATGGTACCCAGGCTGCAAATTAATGCTTTTAAATCCCATGATCCGTTGCTGGAAACTGCACTTGTGTGATGTAGAGCGAGTGCTGAGACCACTGCTGGTAAACTACACCACTATATTCAACATTATAATCTAAGAAATGGATAATTCCTGTATACATGTATATCCTTCATCAGAATCATTATTTTTATATTATACATCAAGTCAATATCCTACATCTACTGATCTAAGAAATCCTAGTCTAGATCTTATACGTCACGTCCGCTACCACGATTATGGATGACTATGTTCATGTGTCTTCAAGGAGCTAGAAGCTTTGACAAGACGCTGTCTTAATTGAAATACCATTGGAACATCATTTGATGTTCGGTGATGGTTATTTCAAATCCATAATAAAGAATAAATTTGTACTATAATACCAATAATCATTAAATCCAATATATATTTATCTTATAATCCTACTTTATCTCAATCTGTCTAGACAAGAAAAATAGCTAAATCAGTATTCATTGTCGTCGCCCTCACTGTGAGGGGAGGCAGCCGCCGCCCTGGAGAGTAACCGCCTGGAGCGGTTATTCAGCAGATCGCTTTGTTTACATCCCGAGTGAACACGTGGTAGTGCTCCAGATTATCAACAAGACTATACCGCACAAACTAATCTCAATCAGCAGTATTAATCCACTAAAACACCTCCCTAAGATTCTCAGGGAGGTGTTAAAACTATAAATCAGGACAAATTACTGATATATTTATCTAAATACGAGTGTAGAGAGTGGCTCACCACCACCACATCATCTTAATCCGTCATCTTAATCTTAATCTTTTAGACAAACGCTACAGCGGGTATCCAATCACTGCAACAACGCTGTTATATCGCCAAAATACTGCACCTTATCTCATCAAGAGATATCGTAAATCTGGCAACGGTCAGATGGGCACTGGTTTTCAATTTTGTATAAGTTATTAAGTGTTTTTTAAGAGTGAAAATTGGCCAACTGCATGCTTTATAACCTTAATATGTCCATGTAAAATTTTGAATCGTTAAGCAGCGGGGACAATCCCCACCATCCAGTAACCATCTGTTATAATTTTCAATCAAAATCTGAATATATGTATATATAATAATCTATAATTCATCAAGTAGTTTTCAATTGCTATCATAGTTATCATCAGGTGACCATATTTGCATATAAATCTTGCTTGGATCATATGCAGTAACTAGTTGTTATATTTACTAGTATAATGACATCATTGGCTCCAATATTCCATGAGCTGGGCCAGAGTGTGTTGTTCCAACCCGTTCTCGCACTTGCTTATAGTCAATATTGGCTTATTTAATAAGTGCATATGTGACATACTAATTGTGAATATTGTAGTTTACCTTGAAAAGCTTCATAGAAAACACCGACCTCACCTCAAACAAGTTTTAACACCTCCTAAGTAATTCTAACAACCAATATAGAAAGTTGTAACAACGTTCTAACACGTCATAAGCACGTTAAGCCAAGATGTAACAACTTTATTACAAGTTGTAACAAGCGGAAAATAGAGACAGTTTCGGTTTGTGTTTCCAGGCCTTACAACCCAGCTGAGGACTTTCATCAGTTATATTTTGCATGCTTATTTTAAAGTAGTTTATATTAGGTTCCAGTCCATTTATTTCCTCATTCATTTATCACAGGCATTCCAACACCACTGAACTGCCACATTACACACGTAAGGAGACCGTATTTCTCTATTTATTAAAGCCCTTGCCCGGGTGTATTCATTTAAGGCAACATAATGTAAGATATAATATGTTAATTCAGTCGTCAATCCCCCTCTTTATGAAAGAAAACCATTTTACATACCGCTGAACTATTCTAGAAATTCAAACATTTCTAGACCAGTGCTTCGCTGACGTCCTCTGCTCGAATCTCACCGCTGTAAACACTTCAACCACGTACTACAAATACTTGCTAGTAGAACCTAAAGTAACCTAATTTAAGCTTAACTATACACCAAATTCTATCATATAATAGTTACTTTATACACGGAAAAATACTGATTTTGATTTCACGCACTTCACTTAAATTGACGAATGTGTCAATGTAAGAACATCAGCAGGAACCCTGGAAACACAAACCGAAACTGTCTCTATTTTCCGCTTGTTACAACTTGTAATAAAGTTGTTACATCTTGGCTTAACGTGTTTATGACGGATTAGAACGTTGTTACAACTTGCTATATTGGTTGTTATAACTGGTTAGGTGTTAAAACTTGTTCGAACGTTGTACCAACGTCGTAGTTTCGGTGTGTGTTTGGCGGGAAGGACCTTGCCTGAGGACGGGTTGCTCAAGCCGAGTCCCGGGAGCTGGAAGCCAAGTCCCGGGAGCTGGAAGCCAAGTCCAGGGAGCTGGAAGCCAAGTCCAGGGAGCTGGAAGCCAAGTCCAGGGAGCTGGAAGCCAAGTCCCGGGAGCTGGAAGCCAAGTCCAGGGAGCTGGAAGCCAAGTCCAGGGAGCTGGAAGCCAAGTCCCGGGAGCTGGAAGCCAAGTCCCGGGAGCTGGAAGCCAAGTCCCGGGAGCTGGAAGCCAAGTCCCGGGAGCTGGAAGCCAAGTCCCGGGAGCTGGAAGCCAAGTCCAGGGAGCTGGAAGCCAAGTCCAGGGAGCTGGAAGCCAAGTCCCGGGAGCTGGAAGCCAAGTCCAGGGAGCTGGAAGCCAAGTCCAGGGAGCTGGAAGCCAAGTCCAGGGAGCTGGAAGCCAAGTCCAGGGAGCTGGAAGCCAAGTCCAGGGAGCTGGAAGCCAAGTCCCGGGAGCTGGAACCCAACATAGGTTCCCCCAGAAACTGAACACTACCTTCCTCGTGATTAAATAACATACGCAATTTCGTTACCCTGGGATCAAGCACGTGGGTTTGTTTAGCCAAAGAAACCAACAATTAAAATTATAATGTTTATGGGTTACCACATTCCGACTTGCCCAACAGGCCGTGAGCTGCCTTATAGGCAAGGAAGAGGGGTGGAAAGACTAGGAGCAGAGGTAGCACCAGTAGCAGAGGTAGCACCAGTAGCACTAGGACAGAGGTAGCAACAGTAGCACTAGCAGCAGAGGTAGCAACAGTAGCACTAGCAGCAGAGGTAGCAACAGTAGCACTAGCAGCAGAGGTAGCACCAGTAGCACTAGCAGCAGAGGTAGCAACAGTAGCACTAGCAGCAGAGGTAGCAACAGTAGCACTAGCAGCAGAGGTAGCAACAGTAGCACTAGCAGCAGAGGTAGCAACAGTAGCACTAGCAGCAGAGGTAGCACCAGTAGCACTAGCAGCAGAGGTAGCACCAGTAGCACTAGCAGCAGAGGTAGCACCAGTAGCACTAGCAGCAGAGGTAGCACCAGTAGCACTAGCAGCAGAGGTAGCACCAGTAGCACTAGCAGCAGAGGTAGCACCAGTAGCACTAGCAGCAGAGGTAGCAACAGTAGCACTAGCAGCAGAGGTAGCAACAGTAGCACTAGCAGCAGAGGTAGCAACAGTAGCACTAGCAGCAGAGGTAGCAACAGTAGCACTAGCAGCAGAGGTAGCAACAGTAGCACTAGCAGCAGAGGTAGCAACAGTAGCACTAGCAGCAGAGGTAGCAACAGTAGCACTAGCAGCAGAGGTAGCAACAGTAGCACTAGCAGCAGAGGTAGCAACAGTAGCACTAGCAGCAGAGGTAGCAACAGTAGCACTAGCAGCAGAGGTAGCACCAGTAGCACTAGCAGCAGAGGTAGCACCAGTAGCACTAGCAGCAGAGGTAGCACCAGTAGCACTAGCAGCAGAGGTAGCAACAGTAGCACTAGCAGCAGAGGTAGCAACAGTAGCACTAGCAGCAGAGGTAGCACCAGTAGCACTAGCAGCAGAGGTAGCACCAGTAGCACTAGCAGCAGAGGTAGCACCAGTAGCACTAGCAGCAGAGGTAGCACCAGTAGCACTAGCAGCAGAGGTAGCACCAGTAGCACTAGCAGCAGAGGTAGCACCAGTAGCACTAGCAGCAGAGGTAGCAACAGTAGCACTAGCAGCAGAGGTAGCACCAGTAGCACTAGCAGCAGAGGTAGCACCAGTAGCACTAGCAGCAGAGGTAGCAACAGTAGCACTAGCAGCAGAGGTAGCAACAGTAGCACTAGCAGCAGAGGTAGCAACAGTAGCACTAGCAGCAGAGGTAGCAACAGTAGCACTAGCAGCAGAGGTAGCAACAGTAGCACTAGCAGCAGAGGTAGCAACAGTAGCACTAGCAGCAGAGGTAGCACCAGTAGCACTAGCAGCAGAGGTAGCAACAGTAGCACTAGCAGCAGAGGTAGCAACAGTAGCACTAGCAGCAGAGGTAGCAACAGTAGCACTAGCAGCAGAGGTAGCAACAGTAGCACTAGCAGCAGAGGTAGCACCAGTAGCACTAGCAGCAGAGGTAGCAACAGTAGCACTAGCAGCAGAGGTAGCAACAGTAGCACTAGCAGCAGAGGTAGCAACAGTAGCACTAGCAGCAGAGGTAGCAACAGTAGCACTAGCAGCAGAGGTAGCAACAGTAGCACTAGCAGCAGAGGTAGCAACAGTAGCACTAGCAGCAGAGGTAGCAACAGTAGCACTAGCAGCAGAGGTAGCAACAGTAGCACTAGCAGCAGAGGTAGCAACAGTAGCACTAGCAGCAGAGGTAGCAACAGTAGCACTAGCAGCAGAGGTAGCAACAGAAGCACTAGCAGCAGAGGTAGCAACAGTAGCACTAGCAGCAGAGGTAGCAACAGTAGCACTAGCAGCAGAGGTAGCAACAGTAGCACTAGCAGCAGAGGTAGCAACAGTAGCACTAGCAGCAGAGGTAGCAACAGTAGCACTAGCAGCAGAGGTAGCAACAGTAGCACTAGCAGCAGAGGTAGCAACAGTAGCACTAGCAGCAGAGGTAGCAACAGTAGCACTAGCAGCAGAGGTAGCAACAGTAGCACTAGCAGCAGAGGTAGCAACAGTAGCACTAGCAGCAGAGGTAGCAACAGTAGCACTAGCAGCAGAGGTAGCAACAGTAGCACTAGCAGCAGAGGTAGCAACAGTAGCACTAGCAGCAGAGGTAGCAACAGTAGCACTAGCAGCAGAGGTAGCAACAGTAGCACTAGCAGCAGAGGTAGCAACAGTAGCACTAGCAGCAGAGGTAGCAACAGTAGCACTAGCAGCAGAGGTAGCAACAGTAGCACTAGCAGCAGAGGTAGCAACAGTAGCACTAGCAGCAGAGGTAGCAACAGTAGCACTAGCAGCAGAGGTAGCAACAGTAGCACTAGCAGCAGAGGTAGCAACAGTAGCACTAGCAGCAGAGGTAGCAACAGTAGCACTAGCAGCAGAGGTAGCAACAGTAGCACTAGCAGCAGAGGTAGCAACAGTAGCACTAGCAGCAGAGGTAGCACCAGTAGCACTAGCAGCAGAGGTAGCAACAGTAGCACTAGCAGCAGAGGTAGCAACAGTAGCACTAGCAGCAGAGGTAGCAACAGTAGCACTAGCAGCAGAGGTAGCAACAGTAGCACTAGCAGCAGAGGTAGCAACAGTAGCACTAGCAGCAGAGGTAGCAACAGTAGCACTAGCAGCAGAGGTAGCACCAGTAGCACTAGCAGCAGAGGTAGCAACAGTAGCACTAGCAGCAGAGGTAGCAACAGTAGCACTAGGCAGCAGAGGTAGCAACAGTAGCACTAGCAGCAGAGGTAGCAACAGTAGCACTAGCAGCAGAGGTAGCAACAGTAGCACTAGCAGCAGAGGTAGCAACAGTAGCACTAGCAGCAGAGGTAGCAACAGTAGCACTAGCAGCAGAGGTAGCAACAGTAGCACTAGCAGCAGAGGTAGCAACAGTAGCACTAGCAGCAGAGGTAGCAACAGTAGCACTAGCAGCAGAGGTAGCAACAGTAGCACTAGCAGCAGAGGTAGCAACAGTAGCACTAGCAGCAGAGGTAGCAACAGTAGCACTAGCAGCAGAGGTAGCAACAGTAGCACTAGCAGCAGAGGTAGCAACAGTAGCACTAGCAGCAGAGGTAGCAACAGTAGCACTAGCAGCAGAGGTAGCAACAGTAGCACTAGCAGCAGAGGTAGCAACAGTAGCACTAGCAGCAGAGGTAGCAACAGTAGCACTAGCAGCAGAGGTAGCAACAGTAGCACTAGCAGCAGAGGTAGCAACAGTAGCACTAGCAGCAGAGGTAGCAACAGTAGCACTAGCAGCAGAGGTAGCAACAGTAGCACTAGCAGCAGAGGTAGCAACAGTAGCACTAGCAGCAGAGGTAGCAACAGTAGCACTAGCAGCAGAGGTAGCAAGTAAGCAGAGGTAGCACTAGCAGCAGAGGTAGCAAACAGGTAGCAAGCACTAGCAGCAGAGGTAGCAACAGTAGCACTAGCAGCAGAGGTAGCAACAGTAGCACTAGCAGCAGAGGTAGCAACAGTAGCACTAGCAGCAGAGGTAGCAACAGTAGCACTAGCAGCAGAGGTAGCACCAGTAGCACTAGCAGCAGAGGTAGCAACAGTAGCACTAGCAGCAGAGGTAGCAACAGTAGCACTAGCAGCAGAGGTAGCAACAGTAGCACTAGCAGCAGAGGTAGCAACAGTAGCACTAGCAGCAGAGGTAGCAACAGTAGCACTAGCAGCAGAGGTAGCACCAGTAGCACTAGCAGCAGAGGTAGCAACAGTAGCACTAGCAGCAGAGTAGCAACAGTAGCACTAGCAGCAGAGGTAGCAACCAGTAGCACTAGCAGCAGAGGTAGCACCAGTAGCACTAGCAGCAGAGGTAGCAACAGTAGCACTAGCAGCAGAGGTAGCAACAGTAGCACTAGCAGCAGAGGTAGCAACAGTAGCACTAGCAGCAGAGGTAGCAACAGTAGCACTAGCAGCAGAGGTAGCAACAGTAGCACTAGCAGCAGAGGTAGCAACAGTAGCACTAGCAGCAGAGGTAGCAACAGTAGCACTAGCAGCACCAGTAGCACTAGCAGCAGAGGTAGCAACAGTAGCACTAGCAGCAGAGGTAGCAACAGTAGCACTAGCAGCAGAGGTAGCCACAGTAGCACTAGCAGCAGAGGTAGCAACAGTAGCACTAGCAGCAGAGGTAGCACCAGTAGCACTAGCAGCAGAGGTAGCAACAGTAGCACTAGCAGCAGAGGTAGCAACAGTAGCACTAGCAGCAGAGGTAGCAACAGTAGCACTAGCAGCAGAGGTAGCAACAGTAGCACTAGCAGCAGAGGTAACATTAAACAAAAAAGCGAGTCTGAGAGGACACCAGTTGGCTGAACACACACACACACACACACACACACACACACACACACACACACACACACACACACACACACACACACACACCTACTGCTTGCTGCCCCAAAAGAAGAAAAAATCTGAAATGCTTCTTAAAAAGATTCGAGGAAGAAGTTGGTAAGCAACATTGAAGACGAAAAATGCAGCAACAATTCGAACAAAAGCTGGGCAAATACTTGAACGTGACTGATTGGGAATATATAAAAAAATAGATTGAATGAACCAATAGGCCTTCTGCTGTTTGCTTTTTCGCAGGTTATCAAAAGACAGCAACCAAAAAAAATTACAAATAACGTGTAGAAATAAAACGGACGAACAAAATTGAAACCCTTCCACGTGGAGGAAATACAGAGACCCAGCTGATGGTCGGGAGGAAAATAAAAACATAGAACCAAATTGCTCACACTCACCAGACGCAGCAAGTATTCTGCAGACACGCGGAGGAACGTGCTGCTCTTCTCTGCCAATGTCTCTCAAGAACATTGCATCGTGGACACCAATGTTTGTCTGCCTGGATAACACGGCACTCTGCGGTATTGTTCCCATCGTTTATGTGGTTCATATTCGCCTATACAGTATATTTATCAATACAAGCTATATAATCGTCCCCCAAGGCCGCCCATGTACTTACCAGCTGGTCCCTGGAACTGTTGATCTATATCCCAGCTGGTCCCTGGAACTGTTGATCTATATCCCAGCTGGTCCCTGGAACTGTTGATCTATATCCCAGCTGCTGGATGGAGTTCAGGCATTACGTACCTGGAAATAAATATATGTATAAGCTTATCCGAGTCACAAAATGCAAATGATAAAGATGGTTCTTTAAATGATAAAGTTTACATACAATATACCTCTCCCAAGAGATACTTACCTTTAATATTATTTTATATTATTATTATTATTATTCATCCATTCTGACAGGATACTTCAGGGTTTTGTAATAATTAATATTTTTCTTCTAATACTTCTTCCCCGGGGTTTTCATTCATTATATCTAGAAATCTTAAACGAAATTACTTTGAACTTAAACAACTTTCCTTTAAAAACGCGGCTATGAAATTTAGCAATGTTGTTCAACAGCAATCCTTGGCTAGTCCTTCCGGTGTGGACAGAGCAACCCAACCACTATCACTCTACCTATCCCTCAACCACTACTACTAACCCCCCTCTTCCCCCCACAATCTTTCCCCCTGTCACCGCTACATCCCTTCATCCATCCTCCCTCTATTTAAAGCCCCATCCTTACCACCACGAAACCGATCCATCCTCTCCCCCTACCACCACAATCCATCTTCCCATATTACATCCCCCCCCCGTCTTCCCAAACCACAACCCCCCATCCTACCCCACCATACAGCCTACATCCTCCACTAATACCACCACACCCCACACCATTCAAGCCTCCTCATCGCACAACTCTACCTTCACCATCCTCGCCTCTCACTGTACCACTATCCCCCCTCCCCCCCTCACCTCACCACCATCCTTCACCATCACCATCACCAACCCCAACACCCTCCCCAACCCCCCCACATTTCCCATCATCACAACACAAACAGCAACTCAAAGGACTAACAAATAACAAAACCCAAGACAAACTTCAATTTGCAAGGAGTCAGGAGAAAAAACCACTCAGAGCAGCTTCCTCAGGACGCAAAAGGCTAACAAACATTTTTACAAAATTTAGACACGCCAATGTAAAAAAGATTTTTTTAAAACATTGAAAAACGCAAAAACGAGAGGGCGAATAAGGCTTTATGGAACTTTATCACGAGGATATATTCTGACAGGAGAAAGCTCGTACAAAGTTACTAGCTTGAGACAGTTCCTGACACACCAGAGCCACCAGCACCAACACACCCACACACACACACACACACACACACACACACACACGCACTCTGGTCTAGGGGCCTGGTAGCCTGGTGGATAGCGCCCAGTATTCGTAATTCTGTGGCGCGGGTTCGATTCCCGCACGAGGCAGAAACAAATGGGCAAAGTTTCTTTCACCCTAAGTGCCCCTGTTATCTAGCAGTAAATAGGTACCTGGGAGTTAGTCAGCTGTCACGGGCTGCTTCCTGGGGTGTGTGTGGTGTGGAGAGAAAAACAAGTAGTTATTTAACAGTTGATTGACAGTTGAAAGGCGGGCCTAAAGAGCAAAGCTCAACCCCCGCAAGCACAATTAGGTGAGTATACACACACACACACACACACACACACACACACACACACACACCACCACCAAAGAGCCAGAGCTCAACCCCCGCAAGCACAATTAGGCGAGTACACACACACACACACACACACACACACACACACACACACACACACACACACACACACACACACACAATTTCATTTACAAGCCATAAGCCCGATGGCTAATTTAACACGCTGAAGCCGTGAAAATAAACGGAAAACCCTTTTTTATATAGGAAAAATTAATGATTCATTATAAAGCTATATCAACGGTTTTATTAATACTGAAGTACCAGCTGCTACCTGGCCTTAATTGCTTTTGCAATGAGTTAAAGCAAACTAAAACTGTACCCTGGTGTACGTGAGCCACGCCTGTAAGGTAGAGTATACTCTACAGGTGTTGTTACCTGGTTGATACCTGGTTGATGGGGTTCTGGGAGTTGTTCTACTCCCCAAGCCCGGCCCGAGGCCAGGCTCGACTTGTGAGAGTTTGGTCCACCAGGCTGTTGCTTGGAGCGGCCCGCAGGCCCACCACAGCCCGGTTGGTCCGGCACTCCTTAATGTGCATAATGTACATCAACTCCTGTTGATGTACTCCACCTCCTTGTCCTTCCTTCTAGACTTCCTACTCGTCTTCCTTCTTCCTCTCGACCTCCTCCTCCCTCTACATCCTCCTCTACATCCTCCAATCTTCTCCACAAACTACAACCACCAACCACCACACCCATCAATAACTGCCATCAACCAACACGATTCAATCACTTTAATCATCAACAACCATTACCACCAACCACCACCACCACTAACCACAAAAATCAACCATCAACCACCACCAACAATGATCAAGCACTGTCACCAACGACAACTACAACAACCATCACTACTGCCAACTTTAATCATCAATCACCACTACCACAAAATACAACAATCAGCCACCACTACAATAAACCACAACAACCACCACTACAATCAACCACCATCAACAACCATTCCCACCAACCACAAAAATCAACCACCACCAACAACAACCATAAATTACCACCACCATCAACCACAACAATCAACCACCATCAACAACCATTCCCACCAACCACAACAATCAACCACCACTACTGCCAACTATAACCTTCAACTGCCACTACCATAAAGTATAATAATCAACTACTACTATCACGAGCCACAGTAACCACTACTACAATAAACCAGCAAACACCACTACCTCCAACTACCACTACCATCAACTACTACCACCAACCACCAATCACAACCACCAGCCACCACTATCACCAAACATGGCAATCAACCACCACCACCAACCACCCATCACTACCACTAGCCATAAAACCAACAATAACCATCACCCACCACTGCCAGCAATCACAAACTACCACCATTGCCACCAACCACAACCCAGCATCAACCACCCCCCCCCCGGGATTCTCCATTAAGTGAAAATAATGAATAAACAATTTTAAACCCACCTTTATTATGTTCCTGTTTTATTTCTGCTAAATGTATATATATTTTTTATATATTTCTACATTTTTATTACCAACAATCATGAAAACAACATTTATGCAACATTTAAGGTTGCCACAAGGTTTCAAATTTGGTTTAGCCAACGTTGTGCAGTAAGTTGTGGCAACCTATGCACCACCACACACAATAACGTATCTGTTACGTGGAAAGAAACGTTGCCACTACTTTCAAACACTTTCCAGGTATGTTGTGGCAACAAAATTATTTGCTGGGTAAGCCATCACAAGTGTTAGGGTGTGGTTCTCTACGCCTCCTTGGTGCAACTGATCCTCTCTACCCACGCTATGCTAACCAACGTATTAAATGCGACGTGCTATGAAAAAGTAGCGGTACCCCAAAAGTCCACGATTGTTCTATGCCCCGGTTGGTTAGGTTAGTACGGTGGATTTTGTACGTTGTGAGAACGAGCGGGTCAATTATTGGTTCTCTGTGGCGGCTTTTGCCTACAGTCACCGGTACACTACATCCTTAACACAACCCGCAACACACTCGTCTTTTCCCCCCTCGCCAGCAATCTGGGTTCGAGTCCTGGCATGGGAGGATTATCTAGCGGGTCGTGTTGTAAGGAAAATAGTGGTACAAGTCATAGCGGCTCACAAACACTCACGTTTTCTATGCGTGCGTCGTTCGGTTAGGTTCCTTTGTTTTAAGTACCCCATTTTCTGTCCGTTATAGTAACGAGAGAGAACGGGCCGTACCATGGCCTATGGGAAGGGAAAGTCAGAATACTAACAAGAGTCTGAAATTATCAATTCCTATACCCACATGTGTAAATATTATATATATATATATATATAAATATATATATATATATATATATATATATATATATATATATATATATATAAAAATACACACACACACAAAGGCAGACAAAGTAGCTACCGAGGGGACCAATCAGACACCATCAACAGCCAAGCAACTGCCAGGAGCTCACCTCTGAATCTTGCATAAAACTCGTGTAATTAAAAAACAAGAATTAGAAATTCTTTCTTGAGGTGCTACTGGCTAATTACATTACCTTGGTCACAGTGAGGGCTTCTTAATTAAAAACCTTCATCTTAATTTGGTCTTAAAGATGCAGTGACACACTTACCAAGCACGAGGTGCCAGACTCTACAAGGTGTGCCTATTCCACCAGGTCACTCCATGGAGGGTAAATACCCACATATCCAAACCTGGCCTCTCGAATAGTACATCGCATTTTGACGTATTGACCCCCCCCCCCCATACGGCCATAAACTGGTTGTGGTTTTGTTGTTAAAGATTCGCTACCTGGAACAAAGTTCCAAGTAGCACGGGCTATGGTGAGCCTGTAGTGCCTTAGACATGAACTGGTGTTCTAAAAATCATTGCGGAACGCATAATTGCCGTGATGTCCCGTTTTCTATTCGTGGGAAAAACACACACACACACACACACACAAGCAAGCTAATGGAGAAGATTGTGCGAAGGAAGCTAGTGGAACATCTGGAGAGAAGGGACTTTGTAACACAGCATCAACATGGGTTCAAGGATGGCAAGTCCTGCCTCACAGGGTTAATTGAATTCTACAACCAGGCAACAAAAATCAGGCAAGCAAGAGAAGGGTGGGCAGACTGCATATTTTTGGATTGTCAGAAAGCCTTTGATACAGTACCACACAAGAGGCTAGTGAAAAAGCTGGAGATGCAGGCTGGAGTGAAAAGGAAGGTACTCCATTGGATAAGGGAGTACCTAAGCAGCAGAAGACAACGAGTCACTGTGAGGGGCGAGGCCTCAGATTGGCGAGACGTCACAAGTGTAGTCCCGCAGGGGTCAGTCCTTGGACCTATACTGTTTCTGATATATGTAAATGATCTCTCAGAGGGTATAGACGTTTCTCCCAATGTTTGCCGATGACGCAAAAATTATGAAGAGGATTGAAACAGAGAAGGATAGTAGGAGGCTACAAGATGACATGGACGGATTGAATGAATGGTCATACAAATGGCTGCTCAAGTTCAACCCGAGTAAATGCAAAGTAATGAAACTAGGCGGCGGAAACAGAAGACCAGACACAGGATACTGAATAGGAGGGGAAGTACTCCATGAAACAGAAAGATCTAGGAGTTGATATCACACCAAACCTGTCTCCTGAAGCCCACATAAAAAGAATAACGTCTGCGGCATATGCGAGGCTGGCTAACATCAGAACAGCCTTCAGGAACCTGTGTAAGGAATCATTCAGAATCTTGTATACCACATATGTAAGACCAATCCTGGAGTATGCGGCCCCAGCATGGAGCCCGTACCTTGTCAAGCACAAGACGAAACTGGAAAAGGTTCAGAGGTATGCCACTAGACTAATCCCGGAACCAAGAGGCATGAGATACAAGGAAAGGCTGCGAGAGGTGCCCCTAACGACACTGGAAGACAGAAGAGTAAGGGGAGACATGATCACTACCTACAAAATCCTCAGGGGTATTGACAGGGTAGACAAGGATAAACTATTCAACACTGGTGGGACGCGAACAAGGGGACACAGGTGGAAACTGAGTACCCAAATGAGCCACAGAGACGTTAGAAAGAACTTTTTCAGTGTCAGAGTAGTTAGTAAATGGAATGCACTAGGAAGTGATGTGGTGGAGGCTGACTCCATACACAGTTTTAAATGTAGATATGATAGAGCCCAATAGGCTCAGGAACCTGTACACCAGTTGGTTGACGGTTGAGAGGCGGGACCAAAAAGCCAAAGCTCAACCACCGCAAGCACAAATAGGCGAATACAAATAGGTGAGTACACACACACGTGGAAAAATTCCACCACAGATATTTATCTTATAAAATATGTATTTATGTAGCAACATGCTACATCATACATGATGCATCTACCACCTACAGCACCGAGGTCACGTAGGCCAGACCTCGGGCAGCGTATTAAGCTAATTAACATAATAACACAACCTGTCCTTATTACAAAGAACGTCGCATTTCGCTCGTATGCGTCACCCGAGGCCATAAATCGTCGTACTAGAAAATGGAAGCGGCTGGCGAAAGTGACGTACTGTCCCGTTTTCTGTTTTGGGTCCTCTGGTAGGTTAGGACACTTTTTAATTGACCGTTTTCTTGAAGTTGGGAAACCTTAGGAGGACGGGCTGAATAATAGCCCGTGGATCCCACCCACAACAGACTGCATGGTCAGCAAATAATGATGTGATTTTTATCACATTTATCACAATACTGATGTGATTTAAAGATGTGACGCCCCGTGACGTCCCGTCTTTTTGCTTGACTAAGAATTTAATCAAAGTAAACTAATACTTATTCATCCTTAAATCCCTGTTATCTCAATCCTATAAACTACATCAGGTACACCCCCGCTCCTGTGCCAGGTAAGTCCACTACGGGTTCACCATAGCCCGTGCTACTTGTATCGTTTTGTTCAGAGTAGCTGAATCTAAAACAACAATCCAGTAAACTAATTTTCTCAAAATATTCGTTTACAGCTGTAAAAAATAACCAGAAATCCAACCTCCAACAACCAGCCCATCAGAGGTGGAGGCAGGTCGGCCGAGCGGACAGCACGCTGGGCTTGTGATCCTGTGGTCCCAGGTTCGATCCCGGGCGCCGGCGAGAAACAATGGGCAGAGTTTCTGTCACCCTATGCCCCTGTTACCTAGCAGTAAAATAGGTACCTGGGAGTTAGTCAGCTGTCACGGGCAGCTTCCTGGGGGTGGAGGCCTGGTCGAGGACCGGGCCGCGGGGACACTAAAGCCCCGAAATCATCTCAAGATAACCTCAAGAAGGCAGAGTCACGGTAGCCCCGTGTCTCTCCCTCTTTACAACCCATCAGAGTGGTCACTTGTGTTATGACTGGGAAATCAGTTGTTGGTTTAGATTTAGCTACTCAGAACGAAGTGTCCATGTAGCACGGTCTATGGCGAGCCCGTAATTGAGTTCAGTTATTCGCGATAACCTTGTTACTGTGATAGTGGACTAGAGAAATGAGCTTAACCACAAAAACTATCCTAATCAGTGGTGACATTAACATATCTATGTGTAGAACATTATCTTGTGTATAAAAGTCTAAGACGTTCGTTAATATTAACGACTCGTTAATATCTGCTATGCGACTAGTGTAAATACACGCCGCTATGGTGTAACCTTAACCATAGATAACGCCACTGCGATAACGATCCCTGTAAAACAGGGGCCAGATTCACGAAGCAGTTACTCAAGCACTTACGAACCTGTACATCTTTTCCTCAATCTTTGGCGACTTTGTTTACAATTATTAAACAGTTAATGAGCTCGGAAGCACCAGGAGGCTGTTTACAACAATAACAACAGTTGATTGGAAAGTTTTTATGCTTGTAAACTGTATAATAAATGTAACCAAAGCCATCAAAGATTGATGAATGATGTATACGTTCGTAAGTACTTGCGTAACTGCTTCGTGAATCTGGCCCCAGGTTCGTAAGTACTTGCGTAACTGCTTCGTGAATCCGGCCCCAGTTGTCTCAATCTTCGCATCAAAATATTGTACCAAATCCCATTAAGCGTGATCATAAGTCTGACAACGGTAAGACTAGGCACTCAGTCTTCAGTCTGGAATAAGTTTAATGAGCACTTTATCCTTAGTTGGCCAATTAAGTGTCATTAGCAATTCCTTTTTTACTGCTGTTGACCGTTACACTGTAGGGCAAGGCCCAATTATATACAGATATTATTATTTGTTATATTAATCTATAAATCATATATCTCTCTATATATCATATCAATTGAATTATATCTTATCAATCTAGTAAAATGTTATCTTAAAGTTAAGCAATATTTATCAAGAATATCTTGCATAGTTATCATTTAGCAATAATATTTACTTCCATTTGGAAGTAGTAGTAGTATATCATCCATTTGGGTACAGTTTTTCATCAAATTCGGGCGCATGCACGGGTTCGAATCCCGAATCAAAGAGTTCTTAGTAATCTATGGCTTGCGCGTTCATGCAGCTTTCTCACACATGTTAGACTCAGTGCGGCCCGTGCATGCGCCAGAATTTGATGAAAACCTGTACCCAAATGGATCCATGAGTGTCGTCGGGGGTTGATCAGTCAGGGAGCTTAGTTAATAAGCACCAAGACTGACCAATCCTTATAGACGATCATTGATGCGGTGATCACGGTACTGTGTACGTTTAGGGGTGATCCTGGACGGCATGGGTTCGAATCCTGGCCGGGTCAAAGAGTTCTTAGTGATTATATATTATATATATACACACAATAATTTAATTCTTATCACGTCTTACTAATGATACAAAAATGAGAATTAGAACAAGAGACCAATACCTTTTCCCTGTTGTAGCTCAGTCGATTAAGGCAGTATCTGGGATGCTCCAGGACGCAGGTTCGAATCCTCGTCACGGCTCTTGTGGATTTGTTCAAGAGACTAATACGTGCAAAATGTAATAGACAACACAGACGGTCTGGGAAATCTGCACTGGACCCTAATCAAAATAAAAACAATGCTATGGAGAGAGAAACAGAAAAGCCCAAATACTATACAGCATAGAGAGGTAGCTTCCCACTATACAAAGAGAGACCTTAAGAGTAGCCATTACTCCACATCTAACACCAGAAGTACACATCTATAGCAGCATACACAAGTGGGGATTTGAGGTAGAAATGATTGAGGTTGGTGGGGGGGGGGGGGGGGGGGGGTGGAGGGGGGGGGTGGGGGGGGGTGTAATGTTGGAGGATTAGCTGTGAGGTAATGGGTTATATCTTGAGGTTATCTTGAGATGATTTCGGGGCTTTTTAGTGTCCCAGCGGCCCGGTCCTCGACCAGGCCTTCACCCCCCAGGAAGCAGCCTGTGACAGCTGACTAACACCCAGGTACCTATTTTACTGCTAGGTAACAGGGGCATAGGGTGAAAGAAACTGTCCATTGTTTCTCAAGGATCGAACCCGGGACCACAGGATCACAAGTCCAGTGTGCTGTCCGCTCGGCCGACCGGCTCCCTGGGCAGGGTTGAGAGCTTTGTACCCCATACAACATACTCAATTTGCTCCTGGTGAGCTCAGATCTTTTCCACCCTAAAACCAAACTGATAAAAATACGCGAGTTGTATTCAGGTCATTATACTGGTCAATAACGAAAGGAACCTCAGAACCTACAACACATGTGATTGTAACTAAAGTCAATACAATGGAATTTTCTCAAGAAACTGATTGCGAGGAAGAATGCCATGCATTACTAAATTTCAACAGCAGTCATACTTAAGTTTCAAACTTATAGGCGTTATCGAGATATTGACTTGGAAGCCTGTTAGAAGGAAAAAATATTCAAACAAAAGGAAATTTTAAGAAATTTCCACCGGGACTACCAACTTCCACCACAGACAAATATTCCTCTAGCAAGAACAAAGAATTAACATTTCACAAAAACACCAATTAATCTATACCTATAAAAGAGAATGTAGGGGGAGGGTGGCATATAGGAGGGGGGGGGTGGCATATAGGAGGGGGAGGGTGGCATATAGGAGGGGGAGGGTGACATATAGGAGGGGGAGGGGGGAAGGTGGCATATAGGAGGGGGGGAGCTGGGTAGTTAGTGATAAGGATAATATATAGTGAAGATGTGGCGTCTCGAAACTTCTAGTGCCTCGACAAGACCGATTCCTTCCTACTATGAACAAGTCCATATAAGAGAGACAAAAGTATCTTAACACCAAAATGGAGACAAATTTCCTTGCCACGTCTTCAGATCCTCAAGATGCAAGGGTCTGCTGCTGCTCCTCCCCTACCCCCTATCCTCACACCTCCACCCCTGCTCACCCTAGGCTGTTGTTAAAGATTCGCTACTTGGAACAGTTCCAAGTAGCACGGTCTATGGTGAGCCCGTAGGTACTTCACCCTAGGCGCTAAGGACTGGAACAAGGGCTAGAAGGTGTACGCAAACTGCGACAACATGGCGGGACGAATAAAAATGCAGAGACGGAAAAATACGCACAAATAAAATGACTGAAAGGCAAGCTCTAGGGATAACATTTATAACAAAGGACATGAATTGGAATTATTCGGAGGGGAAATGATGTGAGATGACAGAGGGGAAAAAGGGGAGAGGAAATGGGAAGGGGAAAGGGAGTAAGTTTAGTCACAAAATAGAGGTATGGGGGAAGAGGGTAGGAAGGATAGGCTGGGACAGAGGCACACAACCCTGAACGCCAGCGTCCTGGCACAGTGCCACTCTTCTTCAGGAAGGAAAGGGAAGTGGCACTCAACTTGAAGACCGAGTATGACCGTCTCTCGTTCTGTGTCCGTGTGTGCGTGTGTCCGTGTGTCCGTGTGTGCGTGTGTGCGTGTGTGCGTGTGTGTGTGCGTGTGTGCGCGTGTGCGTGTGTGTGTGTGTGTGTGTGTGTGTGTGTGTCCGTCCGCCCGCCCGTCCGTCCGTCCGAATCTGCGTCATATATACTATCTATAATTACACATTCTCGTCGATGACCTGCCTGGAATCATTCTCTGCTGTTGAATTAAGAGGAATATAAAACCCGCTGCAGTTCTGTGATGTTTTGCCTTGCATTAACGTAGTTACTACGTTGTTCCTGTGGTGAATCACCACACTGCCACGCCTCGCTACCAAACTTACCCTCAGTTCATCACCTCACACCTAAATGAGGTGTGAGGTGATGTACATTTCGTAACAATACACACACACACTAGTCGACACCACAGGCACTCATAATTATACAAAGTACTCATAATACACGCCAAAAGTACAAAGTACACACTTAAAGCGCACACACACACACACACACACTGTTTTGTGTAGTGTGTGTGTGTGTGTGTGTGTGTGTAGTGTGTGTGTGTGTGTGTGTGTAGTGTGTGTGTGTGTGTGTGTGTGTGTAGTGTGTGTGTGTGTAGTGTGTGTGTGTGTAGTGTGTGTGTAGTGTGTGTGTGTAGTGTGTGTGTGTAGTGTGTGTGTGTGTGTGTGTGTAGTGTGTGTGTGTGTGTGTGTGTGTAGTGTGTGTGTGTGTGTGTGTAGTGTGTGTGTGTGTGTGTGTGTGTGTGTGTGTGTGTGTGTGTGTGTGTGTGTGTGTGCGCGCGTGTGTGTGTGTGTGCGTGCGTGTGTGTGTGTGTGTGTGTGTGTGTGTGTGTGTGTGTGTGTGTGTGTGTGTGTAGTGTGTGTGTGTGCGTGTGCGTGTGTGTGTGTGTAACACCAGTCCAGCTCGTGGCACAATAAATAATGCGGCTCTAATTTCACAACTGGAAAAAAACATACTTGGGAACTCCTACACTTTCCGTTTAATGAATTCCCATTCCAGCCGGGAACATGCTGCACATTCCAGTTCCAGACGGCTGCTTAATGTAGAAAACTACCTGCCTGCTGGGCTCCCATTCTTGTTCAGGTTGGCTCTTTAATGTGATAATCACCTCCCATGATGGACCCCCCAATCCTGATTGGAACTAAGCGAGATTCCAACTTGGAAAGGATGCTGAGCTAAGAGGTGACGGATTCCCAATCCGGAATGCTGTTCTGAGCGGCCGTGTATCTTCTTGAGGTTATCTTGAGATGATTTCGGGGCATAGTGTCCCCGCGGCCCGGTCCTTGACCAGGTCTCCACCCCCCCAGGAAGCAGCCCGTTACAGCTGACTAACACCCAGGTACCTATTTACTGTTAGGTATCAGTTGCATCAGGATAAAAGAAACTAACCCATTGTTTCTCGTCGGCCCCTGGGGTCGAACCCGGGACCACAGGATCACGCGCCCAGTGTTCTGTCCGCTCAGCCACCGGCTCCCACAGCCGGTGTGGGGGACAACCTACAGCAGAGTTCTTACAGGCTCTGCTCAAGGCTACAAGCGATAGTCCACTACGGGCTCACCATAGCCCGTGCTACTTGGGACGTTTTTGTTCCAGGTAGCGAATCTTAAACAACAAGATACATGTGATAGACTGTCACGTACAATGCTGTTATATATGTATACAGTATTGCTATTGTTTAACGCGTCCCCGGCGTGTTACTAACGCTCCTCGTCGGCGTTATTAATGGCATGATACACATTATTTGTATGAATGATTGCATTAACGTAGTTACGTTGTTCCTGTACTGAATCACCACACTGCCACGCCTCGCTACCAAACGTCCTCAGAAAATCTGAAGATTTTCCGACTATAATATAGTGCATGTTATTTAATTAATAATAAAACTACAAATGAGCAAATTATCATTCAAATCTTTTTAGCTAGTAAAGTTATTATATATATATATATATATATATATATATATATATATATATATATATATATATATATATATATATATATATATATATATGACAATGTCAGACCACGGAGGAAAATGAAACAGGAATTTCCTTAAGTACTTTCGTATATTAAATACATCTTCAGAAGGAATCATTCCTTCTGAAGATGTATTTAATACTTAAATACTTACGGGATTTGGCTGCTTCCCTGTGGGTGGCAGCGCCACCTGGTTGTGCAACACTGAGGTTAATGTAGGTGTTAGCCAGGGTTGATACGCACGTGTAGTCCCATACCAACTGCTTGCCATTCTTCCAGGGGTTCACTGTGATACCATCCGGGCGACCAATAAGAGCATCAGAGTTACGGGGCGTTAGGTAACGGGGCTCTCTTTCAGCTGGGCATCCAGCTGTGGTGAGGCTCCTCTTGATGATGTCGTTAACTTCACTGTGCCTCGAGTGCCATCCCCCTGTGCTTTGGCAGAGTAGGCCATGGTGGCCGTACCTGTCAGCCACCACCTCGCCGCAAATACACCTATATCTGGTGTGGATTGGGGCAGCAAGGCGGAGGGCCACAGCAATTCGGAGGGCGTGTGGTGTGAGACGCGTGCCAGTTGCCGACATTGGGGTTGCTAACAGGAAATCCCCTGCATGTGGTGCTGCTACTGCTGTGAGGCGAGCAATGTCGTGTTGTGTTGTTGCAGCACCCAGGCACTCTGCAGCAACTTGTCTACAATGGGACCATCCCAGCTGGATTGCTTGTGGGCTTTTGGGGATGGTGGTTGAGGTGATTGGCCTGCACGAGAGGCCCACTCTGTGGCACAGCGTGTAAAATTGGGATCATGTACACCTGCCAGCTGATGTAAGTGGGCAGGTAGAATTTCCTTCACAAGGTCGTCGGATGCTGATAAGGAGGACAGGAAGGCTGGAACAGCGATTTGCGTTGCTGTTCGAACTCCGAGGCCCCCAAGTCTTACGGGAAGAGAGGCTTGTTTCCACTGTAGGTCATCGAGAGAGAGGTTAAGGGCTTTTTCTAGCATTGATTTCAGTAACCGGTCATACTCACTTAGTTTTTGGCTACTGTAAGATGGTGAACACCTCAGAAAGTAGGTTAACCTGGGGAGGGACAGACATCTGGTGATGAGGTAGAGTGCATCATGAGCATCAATATCCTCAATCCTCCCATCCATCCTCTTAAGGTCGGCGATTTTCTTATCAAGGACCTCATCGATGGCTTTCAACCCCAGGGGAGCTCCTAGGAGTGTGCTGTCTTCAGGTTTAGTTTTATGGATATTTGGCAGAAGACCCTCTATTCTCTCTACGATGGCCTGGTTGGAACATATTATTTCACATTTAGAAGGGTTCAGGGTGAGGCCTAAAACTGCACCTTGCTCCTGGATTTTTCTGATGTCCTCCAGGAGGGAGTCTTGGGAACCAGCTAGGGTACCATCATCCAAGAACCAGATGTTAAGCTCGCTGGACAGGACCTCTGTGACTTGTTTGATGACTAAGCAGAAAAGGAGAGGAGCAAGGGGGTCACCCTGTTGGACGCCTTCTCGCGAGTCAATTTCATGTTCGCCAAAAAGTAGCTTAAGATCCATACTGTAGCATGAATGTACAAAAGGGTAGAGGGAAGGGAAATGACTATGAACCGCACGGAGTACAGCGTCCCTCCGCACCAAATTGAAGGCATTTTTGAAATCTAGCTTGATAAGGGCCTTTTCGTCTGTGATGTTGGCGATGTTGGCGATATATATATATATATATATATATATATATATATATATATATATATATATATATATATATATATATGTCCAAAAACAAACATTTGTAATTTTTAAATAGCTTATTTTGAATAATTTTTTTTATAGTTATTAAACTGTGAATTAGAAACTATAAAAATACCTAAAATACGAAGAAAAATATATTCATCAACTGGCAAATATGCAACACGCAATTGGCAAACAAATCATTCAAAAAAAATTCCGCCAAAAACATGACCTTCAACAAAAGACAATGTTCTTTCCCCTCCACCAATAGCGTAAATTATTCAAACCTCAAACATGTGAAGTCAACATAGCGGGTATCCCCCCCCTAACCCCCCACCCTCCCCTCTATCCCCCCTCACACTCCCCCCATATCCCCCCTGTCTAGCCCCCCCCCCCTGCTGCCCAAGGCATGCACTCCCCCAATCCCCTCAGCCTAGTCCCCCCCCCTGCTGCACCAGGCATGCACTCCCCCCAATCCCCCAGCCTAGTCCTCCCCCCCCTGCTGCACAAGGCATGTACTCCCCCTATCCCCTTCTACTCAATTGTTTCAGGCTAGTCTCCCCCCCCCCCCCCACCTCCCTCCCACAACCTGCTAGCAGGCTCCCTACTGCTTCAGGCAAGTTCCTTGCTGCTTGTGGCTGCACAAGTACCCAACTGTGCACTGCTCAACGACCAACTAAGGCCTGCAACTGCCACAGGCATCTGCTGGCTAAATCAACACGAGTTGTGCAAATAATTATTTTTTTTTTGGTAGTGGCAATGTTTGTGTTTATGCAAGGAGTGTGTGTGTGTGTATGTTTTTGAGCAAGGGTTATGTGGATTGTGCTAACCATGGTGTCTTGTTAGGCTTCAGTTGTGTACGCGTGAGCGCGCGCGCGTGGGTGGAGGAGGGGGAGGGGAGGGGGGGGGGAGATTGGAGGAATGCTTTATTAAATATAAACGACGTGCACTCGAATGAGCGGTGTGAGAGAGACAAGAGAGAGACAAGAGAGAGACGAGAGAGAGACAAGAGAGAGACAAGAGAGAGACAAGAGAGACAAGAGAGAGACAAGAGAGAGACAAGAGAGAGACAAGAGAGAGACAAGAGAGACAAGAGAGAGACAAGAGAGAGACAAGAGAGAGTCAAGAGAGAGACAAGAGAGAGACAAGAGAGAGACAAGAGAGAGACAGACAAGAGAGAGACAAGAGAGAGACAAGAGAGAGACAAGAGAGAGACAAGAGAGAGACAAGAGAGAGACGAGAGAAGAGAGATAAGAAGGGAGAGGCGAGGCGAGAAGTGAGCTATGTGTGTGTACCCACTTTTCGGGGATTAAGGGATTAGTCTTGCGGGAATTAGGCTCAGGTTCCCGACCCGGTTTTTATGTGGCGTCTGGAGTCATGCTTGGAGGCGCCCCTTCACTGCCTCCTCCCCTCAAAATATATTACACTTCCATGTAACTCATTTGAGGTTCCAGATGGGTCCTCGTTTCCTCCCTCTTCTCTCCCATGCCAAATTGTCTGTCCCTCTCTCACATTCTCACGTGGGATTCATTCTTCATGTGGGGACCCATACCTCTCCAGTCGTTGATAATACATATATACTACCTTTTTACACAATAAAATTACTAAATAATGGCGCGGGCAACAGGTATATAGATTCTCGGAACCAATAAAAGGTAGGTTATCCCTATACAACCCGTCCTCAGTCTGTGTTCATTCCATCCAGTGGTCGACCCCAAAAACGCATTCATAAATTTTAAAATGCTGTTCATTCACATTTAAAAAAAATAGGAATTTTATAAAATATAAATTATTATTACCATATTGTGCATATTTAGGTATTGGTTAGGTGTTTAATTTCTGTTGGCGATTATTTGTATTTGTAGTACATCCCAAACCTCTGTGTCCAGATCTATTTAGTGTTAATTACCCCTCCCACTAGTTTCCTTGCCTAATCGTTTCCCCCCTCTGCCCAGACGGGGAAGTGTTGCACGAGGTCTCTTCCCAACACCCGTGTCCTCTTAACATTCCCTCATCGCCCCCAACCATTCCCATCCACACTAATTCAGTTTCCTAATCTTCCATCTCCTCCAATTTTTTTCCAATCACCCCCCCCCACGTCACAGTGAAGGATTAACACACTAAAACACAGCTCCACTAAAAAAAAAAATTCCGTCTTTTAAACCATTTCACGTTTATCATTTCTTCCCTCAGACTACTCCCCTACCCATCCCCATCTGGGAAGGAGGAGTTGTTGTTATAGATTCAGCTACTCGGAACAAGTTCCAAGTAGCACGGGCTATGGTGAGCCCGTTATTGGGAGGAGGGGGGGGGCACATTATTTAATCCCCCACCATACGCCCAGGAATATGGGGGGAGAGGTGGAGACAGGAGTGAAGGAACAGGGAGAAATAGAGAGGGAGGGAAGAAGGGAGCCACACGGGAGACATCTCCCGTCACGTAGGGTGCAGTCGCACCTCCACAGATCTCCAGTATCATCTATTGATACTGGTGATGGCTCAAAAGGGCCACCACTTACGGGCTATTCATGCCCGTGCCACCTTTTGGGTGGCTTAATCTTCATCAATCAATCAATCAAGAGAGCCATAGCCCGGGCTCACCATAGCCCGTGCTACATGAACACTTCGTCCTGAGGGGCTAAATTTAAAAACAACACCAACAAAGAGAGCCAGAGCTTGATAATAAAAACATAAATCACACTTTAGTCCAATAATGGCGTAATGAATAATAAACTTCTCTCTTGCATCACGCCACATGAGAAAATGAATAGGAAAAATGCATTTCTTTCTCGTAAATCATCTTAGTCAAATGTCTACGACACCAAGTGTTCACATTGATGCGTTTGGGGGTAGAGTGTTAGCTCCTAAGCCAAGATTTCAGTCCACCCTTCTTTTTGTTGACCAGACCACACACTAGAAAGTGAAGGGACGACGACGTTTCGGTCCGTCCTGGACCATTCTCATGTTGATTGTCTTGCATCACATTTTCAAGTCTCACAATCGACTTGAGAATGGTCCAGGACGGACCGAAACGTCGTCGTCCCTTCACTTTCTAGTGTGTGGTCTGGTCAACATACTTCAGCCTCGTTATTGTGACTCATCGCTAACACATTTCTTTTTGTTTTAGATTAAATTAATGTTTTCCCACTAGTTTTCCTGTAAGATTTACATTTACAATTGGATATTGATTTAGCTACGGCTCTTTCTATATTTGACGAAGTATTCTTATATACAACTAACACAGTGTCCTAGCTTTGCTGTTCCTACCTTTGAGTATTGCATTCCCTGACGCAATGAAAGGGGGGCCCTGACGGCTGAGTAGACAGCGCTCGGGCTTCGTAGTCCTTAGGCTCCAGGTTCCATCTTCAACGGAGGCGGAAACAAATGAGCATAGTTTGTTTCATCCTGATACCCCTGCTCACCTAGCAGTATATAGATATCTGGGAATAAGCCCCGAAATCATCTAAAGATAACCTCTCTTTCTACTTTATAAATTTCCTTTACAATTAGATATATTGTTAATCGATATATCTAGTCTGTTCCTTCTCTCCTCTGGTTGCCTCCAAGTCCTCTTCCATGTCTTCCATGTCCTCCAAGTCCTCTTCCATGTCCTCCAAGTCCTCTTCCATGTCCTCCAAGTCCTCTTCCATGTCCTCCAAGTCCTCTTCCATGTCCTCCAAGTCCTCTTCCATGTCCTCCAAGTCCTCTTCCATGTCCTCCATGTCCTCAGTCTCATCAGCTCAGAAACGTGTCTTGTCTGGTTACGAATCTTGGTACATTTTCTTGTGGTTTTATATAATTGTTTAGGTATAGTCTCCATTCTGGGGCGTAGAAGTGTCACACAGGTTACCCTGCTAGTGTTTACCTTTGGCCAAGGAAACATAAGAATTAGGCAACTCATCCTCCTGTTTACATAGTACCTATTGTGACATTCCTCAATAGTCAGAATTCGTACGTTCTTAGCTTTCAGATAGTAGTATACTGACTAGTAAGGAATTATTTTAAAATATGTGAAGCTAAAACACAAACTTAAACATTCCTAGGCCTAATATAGCATACATATGTACTATATTAGGCCTCAGATAGTGTATTAGGCCTAGGAAGGTTAGGGATAGGTTAGTTATTTTGTCAAAGCAACACAAGTAAAAAAAATAGTTTTCCGGTTTGTCCAACTCAATAGGTCAGATTTCTACGTTCTAATTTCGATGTACGTCGGTATATGTACCATGGTCCTCGTCGATACTATAAGTACTATCAAACCAGGAGGATGGGCTGGAATTATGGAAAGGGCAGAAGGCCGATTCGCCAATACGAGGTAGCTGCTATTTATATCCACCCAAACTGACTCATATATACGTCTAACCTACGCTTGAAACAACCCACAACTATTATGTTACCAAGTAATTTGTTCCATAATTCAACAACAGTTTCCAAACCAATATTTACCCAGGTCTTCCATGAATCTAAACTCCTCCACTATATTTACAATTACTTCGTAATCTATTTTGTCGATATATGTAAAATATTATTTTCATCACTTGTATTCCCTTTGATCCAACTCCACTACTTCACTAATATTACTCCGATTCATCATCTTTCTAGAGAATGCATATTAAGCTTATTTAATCCCTCTTCTTAAGGAAGGGTTCTAAATCCTGGAATTAATTTTGCCAATCTTCTTTGTGCGCCTTTCAGTAATTCATGTCCATTACCGATTGTTTCTACAATATGGAAACCAAAACTGGGCGGGGGTAGAAATAGCCTAAGCTACTCTATCCCTTTGAGATGTATTTATTGCTTATCTCAATAAACATACTTGAACCAAAACTGAACTGAATAATGTAGACGAGGCCTAAGAACAGCAAGATCAAGCTGGTTAACAACACATGTCTAATTGCTAGTGCTTGTTGAAGTAAACCCCCCAACATCTTGTTTGTCATATTCCCTACAATTATGATTGATTATCTTGGCTAAGATCCCTACTAATGATGACTTACCTTTCTCACATTCATATTTTTCAACGTCAACATTGTTCATGTGATACTTGTTAACTATTACTATTGTCTAAGCTCAGAAATCTATATTGGTCAATATTGAATGACATCCGCCAATCATTCGTCCACTTCAAATGCTTATCGAGGTAGTCTTAAAAGCAGGAGTACTTTGTCTTCTCTCCACATTTAGTTGTTCAATCCTTTATCTAAATCGTTTGTTTAAAACACACACACACACACACACACACACACACACACACACACACACACACACACACACACACACACACACACACCTGTTGATTGACGGTTGAGAGGCGGGACCAAAGAGCCAGAGCTCAACCCCCGCAAGCACAACTAGGTGAGTACAACTAGGTGAGTACACACATTCAAGAAAAGGCTGGGATTTTGAGAAGATTTTTAAATTTTGAGAATTTTAGTCGCAGTCATATATAATCCACCACCAAATGACAGAAGACCCAGACAGGAATATGATAGAAACAACATGGCCACCATTAACATAATAGAGAGAACAGCATCTCTCGCTAGTAGGAATGGATCTGGACTACTAATTACAGGGGACTTTAACCACGGGAAGATAGATTGGGAGAACAGAGACCCGCATGGAGTACCAGATACATGGAGAGCTAAGCTGCTTGACGCGGCCACAACAAACTTTCTAAGCCAACACATCAAGGGACCGACATGAATGAGAGAGGAGGATGAACCAGCAATGCTTGATCTGATATTTACCCTCAATGAGTGGGATATAAGGGAAGTTAAGATGGCATGAGTGAATGAGACAAAAACCAGGGTTTTACGTAATTCCCCCATGCACCCGAGCTATGTTAATAAGTTGTTCTACCTCTTCCACCTTACTTCATTACACGAGGTTTGTCTCTCTGAGAGACTGCAGGAACCGTTGGTAAATCAGGATGATTTTCCGGTTGCAATTCTTTTAACCATGTCGTAGCTCAGTCGATTAAGGCAGCATCTGGGATCCTCTCGGACGTAGGTTCGAACCCTCGTCACGGCCCTTGTGGATTTGTTCTTCTAATGTGTTCTTACTCTAAGGCTGATGGGATTCGTGACCCTTGCTGCTGCTTCCAATAATAACATCTTCCAATTACTTCGCCAAATTACTGCATATTATGTTCTTCTACATTTTCATTCTGTTTTTCGTAAGTGACTGCCCCCTTTCACTCAATAGTCAAAAACTTTCGTAATTCTTCGCAGAGTTCAATTATCATTTTAAATTCCTCACTCATTTTTCTCCGTTTCTTGCAGTCATCATACACATGTTTCATCTCTTGAAATGTGTATTTTAGAGTCCAAATTGTTTTTAAATTTAATTCTCTTTTCCTCCCCCCTACTATACTATATTTTTTTTACTCTTTGCTATCCTAACCCGCCAAACACACACCGAAACTACGACGTCGGTACAACGTTCGAACAAGTTTTAACACTTCCTAACCAGTTATAACAACCAATATAGCAAGTTGTAACAACGTTCTAATACGTCATAAACACGTTAAGCCAAGATGTAATAACTTTATTAAAAGTTGTAACAAGCGGAAAATAGAGAGAGTTTCGGTTTGAGTTTCCATGGGACATGTTTCGTCTCCTCATGGTGTGTTTTTGTTACGTCACTTTGTGCTTTTGTCTACTGTCTCAATGTTCAACATATGGAAAGCCCTTGTTATTCACACACAGATCACACTAACGTGATGCATCAAATTAACAAATCCACAAGGGCCGTGACGAGGATTCGAACCTGCGTCTGGGAGCATCCCAGACACTGCCTTAATCGACTGAGCTACGACAGGGTAAAACAGGGATTTGTTCCCTCGCTACTCCCAGTGACGGGGCAAGCGGCAAGAGATCAGTGACTGTCATGAGAAGGGAGCCGGTCGGCCGGCCGAGCGGACAGCACGCAGGACTTGTGATCCTGTGGTCCCGGGTTCGATCCCGGGCGCCGGCGAGAAACAATGGGCAGAGTTTCTTTCGCCCTATGCCCCTGTTACCTAGCAGTAAATTAGGTACCTAGGTGTTAGTCAGCTGTCACGGGCTGCTTCCTGGGGGTGGAGGCCTGGTCGAGGACCGGGCCGCGGGGACACTAAAGCCCCGAAATCATCTCAAGATACTCAAGAAGTGACCTCACTTGTCTGGTATAATGATCCCAAACGACTCCGTCTTCATGTGTATTTATGCTAGTCAACTCTCCATATTTATCTCAGGAGGTCCAGTTGATATTTGCTCAGATTTTATCCCACGTGATATTGTGTTTCCGGCCTTCTGCTTCCAGCATCCAACCTCATTACTTGACACTTGCTGGAGTTAAACTCTTGGAGCCACCTTTAAAACCATTCTTGCAGTCCGAGGGTGTGTCAGAGCCTGCCTGGTTATCATTCTCACCCTAAGAATTAAAACTAGATTTTTGCGTGTGCTAACATTGCAAAAAGGTTTAAATTCATTCTTGAAAGCCAGATTTGCTTTATGAAAACTATGGGGAATTCCCTTGGAATTTCCTTGGAATCCCTTGGAATCCCTTGGAATCCTTTGGAATCCCTTGGAATCCCACAGCAATGGAGGCAGAGTTTGTATGAACTGGTTTGTATCAAGCTGGTAAGGCTTGAACCCTGTCCAAGCCTTACCAGCTTGGACACGGTTAGAGTGGGATCGGGGGAAAGGTGGAATGGGTCGAAGGGAAAGGAGGAAAATGTACAATTCTGTTCCCTTCCTGAACTCCGGAAAGAGGTAGATGGCCGCGGAAGATGGGGAAGATGCAGCTTCCGACCTACTCCATTAGGGTAAGAGGGGCAACGATATACCTGTCTAAATAATGCAGAATGACTGAACACATTTATGACAGAGAAACTGATGAAAGAAACGGGTGCAGGAGCATCACTCACAAATGACATGCACAACGAAATGTACAACACATAAATCTGACACTATTCACGGTTACATTAGATAACATACGAACTGAATAGCTTTAAAAATACTAAAATATTACAAATAAATTACACAGCATAGGGAGCCGGTCGGCCGAGCGGACAGCTCACTGGACTTGTGATCCTGTGGTCCTGGGTTCGATCCCAGGCACCGGCGAGAAACAATGGGCAGTTTCTTTCACCCTATGCCCCTATTACCTAGCAGTAAAATAGGTACCTGGGTGTTAGTCAGCTGTCACGGGCTGCTTCCTGGGGGGTGGAGGCTTGGTCGAAGACCGGGCCGCGGGGACACTAAAGCCCCGAAATCATCAAGATAAGATCTCAAGATAGCACTGAACAACCTCTGAAGACAATGACAACATATGGACCAGGCACTCGGCTTAAATACTTAAATGTACAACAAATGAATAATTAACTGCACGACTAAATGCCAACGAACCGAACACAAGCTAAACAACCTAGAAATATATTCAGGCCGCCTCGACCAGCTCCCAGGGCCATCTTCCTCCAGTTTACAGGCCGCCTCGACCAGCTCCCCAGGCCATCTTCCTCCAGTTTACAGGCCGCCTCGACCAGCTCCCCGGGCCATCTTCCTCCAGTTTACAGGCCGCCTCGACCAGCTCCCCGGGCCATCTTCCTCCAGTTTACAGGCCGCCTCGACCAGCTCCCAGGGCCATCTTCCTCCAGTTTACAGTCCGCCTCGACCAGCTCCCAGGGCCATCTTCCTCCAGTTTACAGGCCGCCTCGACCAGCTCCCAGGGCCATCTTCCTCCAGTTTACAGTCCGCCTCGACCAGCTCCCCGGGCCATCTTCCTCCAGTTTACAGGCCGCCTCGACCAGCTCCCAGGGCCATCTTCCTCCAGTTTACAGCCCGCCTCGACCAGCTCCCAGGGCCATCTTCCTCCAGTTTACAGTCCGCCTCGACCAGCTCCCCGGGCCATCTTCCTCCAGTTTACAGGCCGCCTCGACCAGCTCCCAGGGCCATCTTCCTCCAGTTTACAGCCCGCCTCGACCAGCTCCCCGGGCCATCTTCCTCCAGTTTACAGCCCGCCTCGACCAGCTCCCCGGGCCATCTTCCTCCAGTTTACAGTCCGCCTGGACCAGCTCCCAGGGCCGCCACCCTCCAGTTTACAGTCCCCCCTAACTGGGGATACATTTTCGGGGGGATTATGCCTAATTGACGGTTTCCTGCTTCACCGTCAATTGGGGGAATTCTCGAGTGGGTGGAAGTAGCGGCTGGAGGCGGCGATCTCAGAGGCTGCAGTGTGACATAGAAAGGTACAGTATGCAGGCGATGAGTTGCAATAACGTGGCTAAAGTATGATGACCAGACCACACACTAGAATGTGAAGGGACGACGACGTTTCGGTCCGTCCTGGACCATCGTTCTCAAATTTACCTATTTACCGTTGAAATTCACCTATTTACCAATCGACTTGAGAATGGTCCAGGACGGACCGAAACGTCGTCGTCCCTTCACATTCTAGTGTGTGGTCTGGTCATCAATGGTACAGTATCCTCGAGCCGTGATATCTAAGCGATCAAACGTGTTAGATCTCGAGGAGTTGAACTGAAGATTACATTGAGAACTTTGCGATAGACTTAATAACGACCAGCATTTAACCAAGTAAGGTTCAAGGCTGGTCCCCGTTACAATAATATTACTCTGCTACAATACTGCAGCTATCGTATCCTACGAGCGCCTCTACAACAAAAATATGAGTGCCAGAGTGTATAGTATTTCATGCCGGGATGTAAAAGAATTTGTCCATTGAGGTCGGTGTCAGGGGCTATCTGTCTTGAAATTAATTATTCTGGCCAGACAAGAAGGCGCCATGAACTGCTAATACATCACCAACGACAACGGCGCTCTATATAAATTACATCACCTATAGTAGCCAACGGCGAGCGACCCGTTCGTTACCTTGCCTTAGAGACGTGTGGCTGAGAGTGATTTGTGTGGCAAGTGTCTAGGAACATTGATAAACAGTGATGACCAGACCACACTAGAATGTGAAGGGACGACGACGTTTCGGTCCGTCCTGGACCATTCTCACAATCGACTTGAGAATGGTCCAGGACGGACCGAAACTTCGTCGTCCCTTCACCTTCTAGTGTGTGGTCTGGTCATCATACTTTAGCCACGTTATTGTGACTCATCGCCTGCACATTGATAAACAGTTATATGAAACCCATCGACGCGTGTATTAGATTATGCAGTCCGTCCTCTTAAAATAACGTCGCTTTTCGCTCGTATGCGCGCTATGGCTAAACATGGACATAATTTGAAATGCAATTCCCACTCACCATATGGTGGGGGGAGGGAGGGGGGATGAGCCCAAGAAATGGGGGAAATGAGCCCACCATATCATTCTCCGTGGCGTAGTGGTAAGACGCTCGCTTGGCGTTACGCGAAGGCTTTGTCCTGGGTTCGTATCCAGGCCGGGGAGGATTTACTTGACGCAAATCCTTAATTGTAGCCTCTGTTTAACTCAACAGTAAAATATGTACGTGTTTGTAAAAAACGATTCTTCGCGGGGGTCGTATTCCAGGGAACAGAGGATTAAGGACTTGCCCGAAACGTTACGCAGACTAAGGGCTGTACAAGAATGTAAGAACTCTTTGTATATATAAATAATAATAATAAAATCGGCATACGAAAGTGGCGTACTATCCCGTTTTCTGTTTGAGTCCTCCGGCTTACTCGGTTAGGTTAGGAGAGGAAACTTTCAATTAACAGTTTTCATGACGTTTTGAAACCTTAGGAGAACTTTTTGCCCACCTAACCTACCAGAGGACCATTAACTTGCTGTTTTGGAAAAAAAAAAATCCAAAATTTATTTTCAATTATTTTTCATTTTCAAATTTGGTCCATTTTCGGTCATACGGATAAACGGCCAAATTCAGACGTAATTTGTAAGAGGACAAGGGGCCAGATTTACGAAGCAGTAACGCAAGCACTTACGAGCGTGTACATCTTTCCTCAATCTTTGACTGCTTTGGTTACATTTATTAAACAGTTTACAAGCATGAAAACTTCCCATTCAACTGTTGTTATTGTTATAAAGAGCCTCCTGGTGCTTCGGAGCTTATTAACTGTTTAATTTAACAAAGCCGCCAAAGATTGAGAAAAGATGTACAGGTTCGTAAGTGTTTGTGTAAGTGCTTTCGTGAATCTGGCCCAAGGTTAACCCCTAGGCATAATTTGTTTTAAGGTAAGCAATGATGAGTATCACAAGCGCCTCTGTATGACTAACCATCCTGTGTGATGGGGATTTTTTAGCATCACCTAGTTAGCTTTTTTGACACACTGTACTCCCCTTCATATAGTCTAGGGGAGCTGCACTAATGCAAATGTACCTAATGTATTAATAAAAAAAATGATGAGTATATTAATATTCCTGATGAGTACCCAGGTTGATCCTAACTGGCTGCGTCATTTAAGTACTGGCAGCGTCCAGAATGCAAATCTACTATCAGAACATATATTTTGCATGTCATTGTCGCTAATAATATAATTAGCTGAAAAACGTTGGGCAAAAAACCATATCCTACATTTCAAGGGGGTCGCAATGGAAGCAGTTCTCTGACCCCCCCCCCCCCTTAAAGGGAAGCAGTAAGGCAGACCCGACCAACCTAATCTTGAGGTTATCTCGAGATGATTGATTGATTGAAGATTAAGCCACCCAATAGGTGGCACGGGCATGAATAGCCCGTAAGTGGTGGCCCTTTTGAGCCGTGACCAGTATCAAGAGCTGATACTGGAGATCTGTGGAGGTGCGACTGCACCCTACGTAACGGGAGATGTCTCCCGTGACCCTATCTCGAGATGATTTCGGGGCTTAGCGTACCTGCGGCCCGGTCCTCGACCAGGCCTCCTTTTTGTTACACACACCTAGGAAGCAGCCCGTAGCAGCTAACTCCCAGATACCTATTTACTGCTACGTTAACAGGTGCATCAGGGTAAAGGAAACTTTGCCCATTTGTTTTCCGCCGGTGCCGGGGAATCGAACTCCGGTCCCTAGGTCCACGCGAGTCTAGAAAGCTGTCTACTTGGCCCCCTGCGTGTGCGAGCGCGCAAGAGAGAGCGAGAGAGAGAACGCGCGTGCGTTTGTGTGCGTGTGATTTATTGAATATTACCGAAAGCGTTACATTAATGATCCTAGCACGAATCTTCACTTATATTTTTCACGTTCTTAATGGGAAGGAAGTTGAGAAATTAACTCTACAAAGTTCACTTTAAAATATATTTTGCCTTTACTGATGGCATTAAAGTAAGGGTAACTAACAGGCCCAACCTTTCGTTAAATCACTCTACAAAGGAAAAGCAGCGGGGTCGGATGCTGCCAGACTCACGTTATTAAACAGTTGTGCAGACCAGCTGGGTTTGTCCCCCCTCTCACGCCTCAACCAACTCTGCCTACATTAAGTATATTTGGCACTTCCTTTGGAAGGCAGAAATAGTTCCAGTCCACAAAAAGTAGTTCAGTGACCGATAACTACAGACTACTGTCACTGATAACTTGCCATTACTGGCCAAATTTTTGAGACCATCTCAAAAAATTACTTTCTTACCATCAACGATTACTAGGGCGTCGAAAATATGGGTTTAGGAAAGGTCGCCTTACCTCTGACCTCTTGCTAAACATTTTAACTATGAGACTTCAGTCACTGTACAACTGGAATATCAGGTGTGTTACTGCACTGGACGCTGCACAAGCTATGTAACGCTCTAATTTACAGCCAATAAGGGACAACCTTCCAGGATGGAAGCAGATCTGAAATGAAGATCAATGCAGCAGATCCGAAATTTAAATCATTGCAGCAGATCCGAAATTTATATCAATGCAGCAGATCCGAAATGAAGCTCAATGCAGCAGATCCGAAATGAACATCAATGCAGCAGATCCGAAATGAACATCAATGCAGCAGATCCGAAATGAACATCAATGCAGCAGATCCGAAATGAACATCAATGCAGCAGATCCGAAATGAAGATCAATGCAGAAAATCTGAAAACCCCTTAATTGATGCAACCGTACTGTAGGGTAGTGTATTGTGGAATACCTATTTCAACGATCCTATTACACCTCATGCCTGATGCCGAGGTGTATGATGACTGTACATTAATCTTTATATAAAAAAGAAGCACGATAATCCAACTAAGAGACACAAATGAGTGGCAAATATTAAATGTTTGGGGGATGAAATTGCAATCTTGAGAATGAAGTTGGACTTTTGTGACTAGCCACGTCCTTGATTTACTAAAGGAGACGGGCAAAAACCTTTCCGGCATACAAATGTGAAAAAAGATGATATATTTTTTAACATTTAAGGATTGCAAGATCTTTCGTGAAGCACAGATTCGCTCCCATCTTGAACATGCACCTTTCTCCAGGATGGGCTGCGCCACACCATTCTTCAGGATGGTCTGCTCCACACCATTCTTCAGGATGGGCTGCTCCACACCATTCTTCAGGATGGGCTGCGCCACACCATTCTCCAGGATGGGCTGCGCCACACCATTCTTCAGAATGGGCTGCGCCACACCATAGCTTTGAATATCGGGGAGATGTAGATAAACTTCCTGTCAAGTATAAGGCCAATGTCTCCAAGGCACGTAACCTGGCAAGCCGAGCCTGGCAAGTGCTCTAGTAGGCAAGCAGGCAGGCAGGCAGGCAGGCAGGCAGGCAGGCAGGCGGGCGGGCAGGCAGGCAGGCAGGCAGGCAGGCGGGCGGGCGGGCAGGCGGGCAGGCGGGCAGGCAGGCGGGCGGGCGGGCGGGCGGGCGGGCGGGCGGGCGGGCGGGCGGGCAGGCGGGCGGGCGGGCGGGCGGGCGGGCAGGCGGGCGGGCGGGCGGGCGGGCAGGCGGGCGGGCGGGCGGGCAGGCGGGCGGGCGGGCAGGCAGGCGGGCGGGCGGGCGGGCGGGCGGGCGGGCGGGCGGGCGGGCAGGCAGGCAGGCAGGCGGGCGGGCGGGCGGGCGGGCGGGCGGGCGGGCAGGCAGGCAGGCAGGCAGGCAGGCAGGCAAGCAGGCAGGCAGGCAGGCAGGCAGGCAGGCAGGCAGGCAGGCGGGCGGGCGGGCGGGCGGGCGGGCGGGCAGGCAGGCAGGCAGGCAGGCAGGCAGGCAGGCAGGCAGGCAGGCAGGCGGGCGGGCGGGCGGGCGGGCGGGCAGGCAGGCAGGCAGGCAGGCAGGCAGGCAGGCAGGCAGGCAGGCAGGCGGGCGGGCGGGCGGGCGGGCAGGCAGGCAGGCAGGCAGGCAGGCAGGCAGGCAGGCAGGCAGGCAGGCAGGCAGGCAGGCAGGCAGGCAGGCAGGCAGGCAAGCAGGCAGGCAGGCAGGCAGGCAGGCAGGCAAGCAGGCAGGCAGGCAGGCAAGCAGGCAGGCAGGCAGGCAGGCAGGCAGGCAGGCAGGCAGGCAAGCAGGCAGGCAGGCAGGCAGGCAGGCAGGCAGGCAGGCAGGCAGGCAACAACTGCTCAGCAATGAACAAATCCACAAGGGCCGTGACGAGGATTCGAACCTGCGTCCGAGAGCATCCCAGACACTGCCTTAATCGACTGAGCTACTGAGCACTTTTCTGTGTGCTCAGCAATCTACAGCCTTACGGGGGTTGTGCCTTAAAAAAAAAATCACACCAATAGCTAGCTGGGGAGCCGGTCGGCCGAGCGGACAGCACGCTGGACTTGTGATCCTGTGGTCCCGGGTTCGATCCCGGGCGCCGGAGAGAAACAATGGGCAGAGTTTCTTTCACCCTATGCCTCTGTTACCTAGCAGTAAAATAGGTACCTGGGTGTTAGTCAGCTGTCACGGGCTGCTTCCTGGGGGTGGAGGCCTGGTCGAGGACCGGGCCGCGGGGACACTAAAAAAAGCCCCGAAATCATCTCAAGATAACCATCATTCCAAGGCTAATTCGAAGTTTTAACCTATTAGCTCAACGGGCTGATATGAGTGAAAGTCTACCCTGCATATGAAGGTTTCTTCATAAACTAATACAATTAGATAATTACAATTACATAATTATTACAATTATAATTATAATTATATAATTATAATAATTACATAATTATATAATTATATATAAATACATAATTATATAATTACAATTACATAATTATAATTACAATTATTATTAGATAATACAATTACATAAACTAATACAATTAGTTTAGTCCTAATGTAAATGAGTAATAAACTCAAAATAAATTAGTTTCTAGGGCTCAGGCTTCAGATAATCTCATGTAGAACAGTTGAGAGCTGGGTAAAGAGAAGCGTCAGAGGTAGAAAATTCCTATATGACAGAGCCAGAGTGCATCGGGGAAATGTGTGAAAATTCTGTGCCCGGCTTCAGTGGAAGCCTCAGGAAACCCTCGTGTGTTCAGTAGAACTCTCAGGTTGCAATCCTTTTACCCATGTCGTGGCCTGGTTGTCTGGGACGTGTGCCTGGGACTATCCACCGCATAGGTTCGAATCCTCATCACGGCTCATACGGATTTTCTCAATAATAATAATAATAATAATAATAATAATACAAAATAATAACAAATACAGACAAGAAAATTTTGGATAAATTGTTACGTTGTTTTCCAATATTCATTGAAACTGTTACATAATTGACTGTAAAGGAACACTTCAAGTACCTTTTTTGTAGTTACGTGGTCAATAACTGGCTAGGCTGTATGTTGTCTAACTGATCTCTAATCTTGTCAAAAGGAGAACAGAAGAAAATGTATACATGATGGTCAGCATTGTATAAATGTATGGCCACGTCTGGTAGAAAAGCGATGGCTACGAAGTGCTTGCAAATTTGAGCTACGTGTACCAAATTAATAAGGTCCATTTCAACACAGGTTCGTGAATATTCAAAATTGTAGTAAAAAAGGTTTAAACCTCGTAAAAAAAATGTCCAAAAGATTTAAAAAATGCCCAAAAGATGTGAAAATGTCCAAAACGATTCAACATTTTCATTCACCAATCGCTGTCAAGTCCGATTCTTTTTCTGGACATTTCAAGAGAGGTTGTGAAGCACTCCCTGGAAGTTCTCAAAAGAGGACTGGAATATCTGGGAATGTCTGAGGCCAGATGTTTTCCCAGGACGGAGGCTGGCTGATATGTTTACCTGGGTACACAATAGTATTTTTTAAGGTGTGTTTCTGTGGGGTCACGCACTTGCTTTAATGTACCCGCACATGTGTTCCTGAACAAATACTTCTTGCTTTTAGGGATGGGAAAGGGGGGTGGGGCCATGGTTGAACTCCTTTAAGGGGGATATTCACGTGTTATTAGGAGCTCGTATTCTGTTCACTGGAACATGCAAGCACATACTTTTCGAGTGCTTGAAACTTCTTTAGGAATTATTCACATGGTTTTTTTTTGGGGGGGGGGGGTAGTGGGGGATTCTGGAGTGAGTTCACAATCATTACAGAAGCCTTTCTAAGGTAAGAAAAAGCAGTCTTATCTGCTATTATTAGTAATATTTGTCTTGATATTGTCCAGGGGAGGGAGGAGTGGGGAGCTGGGGAGGGAGGAGTGGGGAGGTGGGGAACGAGGGCGAGGGAGATGTGAGGGAGAGGCAGGTATGAAGGAGAGGGAGTGGAAGTAGGTAAATAGATGGAAGAATAAACGGATGGATGGGTAGAAAGGTAGATAGACATGCAGATAGATGGGTGTAAAGATGAGTAGCTGGATGGATAGATGAACATATAGACGATGGATGAATGGAAAGATAGATGGACAGATAGGAGAGAAGACAGACTCGGCCAAAGCTGCATGTGCCCCGTCAGTGCACCTTCAAGAGAGAATGACTGTCTAAAGTTTGAGGCCAGACGCTTGAGGCTAGCCTAACCAAAATTTGAAAAGGGGAATGGTCTGGGGTACAGGACGAACATAGGCCTTCCTTGACTAGCCTAACTTAAATACTTTATGAAATATTAGTAATAACAAAGACTCCCCCCCCCCTCCCAAACGCCATTTTCATGTATTCAAGGGTGGGAGTGTGTCGTATGAACGTATTATTAACGTTGAGTGAGGAGTTTGTAATATCAATAATATAATTGCCGTTGTTGGCACTAGTATGCATTATTAGATCTCCTCACAACGTCTCACATTACATCTGAGAAATTGAATAGAAGTTATTTTCTCGTGGGTAATATTGTCCGTGAACTTGGCGAGGAGCTGTGTTCACAACGTTCACGAATTGCAAGATATTTCTTGCAAGTGACAAGTTTTCAGGGTCAGTGATCTTTAAGCGTTCCTTCGCCTGTCTTATGGTCAGCTGGTGGTGGTTTTCACATATCCATACATTAAAACATTGATTGTAACCATGATATATATGTGCTTCAGCCTACAGTTTAGACCTATTGTCTTATGTATGACCCTCTGTCCTGCGTGACAGTGAATACCAGCATTATCCTCACTTCAATAAGACTATCAAAATTCTCAGATTAGGCAAAATTGTAATTAATTTTGTCAATAAAGATGTGAATAATATAATAAGCTGGTTGTCCCCACCTTTTACACAATCGCCAAACTCCCAAGGTATAACTGGCAATTTCTGGAACGAGGGCCGAAGTGCCTATACAAAGAACAGTTAAGATACAAGTAATCTTCGCTAGTTGCATTATCTACAGCGGTACTTTCTACATGAGAGGTCAAGATTTGCTAGAGACGTGTCAACACTTATGACCCCGAAACACATTTCCCGGTACGTCTTGGTGTTCACTTCCCTACTCACGCCGGTGGGAGCATCACCTGTACACTCTCCTGAACTGTACACGTTCGTCTTATCAACTATCATCACACTTTCAAATATCGTGATTTTATCTGGGCGCTTGTCGATGGTAGCTTTACTTACACGAGCTGGTGTACTGTGCTTGTTGGGACAGACACGAGCTGGTGTACTGTGCTTGTTGGGACAGACACGAGCTGGTGTACTGTGCTTGTAGTGAGACACGAGCTGGTGTACTGTGCTTGTAGGGACAGACACGAGCTGGTGTACTGTGTTTGTTGGGACAGACAGACGAGCTGGTGTACTGTGCTTGTTGGGATAGACACGAGCTGGTGTACTGTGTTTGTTGGGACAGACAGACGAGCTGGTGTACTGTGCTTGTTGGGACAGACACGAGCTGGTGTACTGTGCTTGTTGGGACAGACACGAGCTGGTGTACTGTGCTTGTTGGGACAGACACGAGCTGGTGTACTGTGTTTGTTGGGACAGACAGACGAGCTGGTGTACTGTGCTTGTTGGGACAGACACGAGCTGGTGTACTGTGCTTGTTGGGACAGACACGAGCTGGTGTACTGTGCTTGTTGGGACAGACACGAGCTGGTGTACTGTGTTTGTTGGGACAGACAGACGAGCTGGTGTACTGTGCTTGTTGGGACAGACACGAGCTGGTGTACTGTGCTTGTAGGGACAGACAGACGAGCTGGTGTACTGTGCTTGTTGGGACAGACAGACGAGCTGGTGTACTGTGCTTGTTGGGACAGACAGACGAGCTGGTGTACTGTGCTTGTTGGGACAGACACGAGCTGGTGTACTGTGCTTGTTGGGACAGACACGAGCTGGTGTACTGTGCTTGTTTGGACAGACAGACGAGCTGGTGTACTGTGCTTGCAGGAACACACGAGTTGAACTGCTTTTGATACAGCAGAGAAATGATTTTAGGACAACTAGCTTCTTTTGGCGTTAAGGGACGACTGCTGACATGACTCAAAGATTACCCGAGTAACAGAATCGTCTCAGTCCTTTTCAAGAGAGTTAAAAGTAAACATTGTGCACCCTTTGAGCTGGGTACACTCCAGGGTGGAGTGCTTAGCCCAACACTGTTCAATGTTCTCATGCATAAATTAACACTTGATATTCCCACACTACCTGACGAAGATATACTCTGTTATGCCGATGATGCATGCATTGTTGCAAACCCCAAACTAGACTGCAAGCTCTACTTGATCCACTCGCTGCTGAGAGCTCTAAATGCAATCTTATTATCTTTATACCTAACTCTATAGAGCTCTCCATCCCCAAAAATAAATCAATGTCCCTCTACAACAAAACATTGAAACATGTAGCAGCACAAACATCTTTCAGTAGGTGTATTGATAAGTGATACTGAAAACTACCCACATTATAGGTTAAAAAACTACACCACCGAAAACATTTACTGGTAAGAATATTGACAACTGTATCAATTAAATATACATCACGATTACTAGTTCCCTAGTTGGTTATCATGCCTTGCGCCTAATTAACTTCCCCGTCTCTGTTTTGAACAAAGAAATCCCATTAGCGTGAGGTATCAATGAGAAAGTCGGTAAGTCATGAGGATATGCATTAAATCCTGATTTGGGATCGGAAGATGCCTAAGGATTACCTTAGGGGATTCAGTAGGTTCTCAGATTACATTACTTTTGTAGCATATCGTGGGTCTAGTGGTTTAGGGCACGTGCTTGAAAGTACCCAGTTCGAATCCTTATAATAGCTCCTACTGATTTTCTCATTGATACATCATGCTAATGTAATTTCTTTGTGCATTATTAGTATCATAATTATTTTAATATCGTCACCTGTATGTATTGATCACGAAATTGTCAGCAAATCTGATAATACTTATTCTTTAAAACTACAAAAACTTTGACGGTATGGTTTATTTTTCCTTAAGACTGTATGGCATATGGATCGTGAGTTAATGTTTTGATAAAACCTTCATAATACACCCAACGTTTGGCAGTGCAGGATCACATGCCCCTATATGACTAACGTTTAGTCGCTCACTTGTCCATCTAACACGCGCTAAACAAATGCAAGTGACTGTTTGAATACATATATTCTCTTATATCTGTACCTGGAGGGAGAGAGGGAGAGATAAACTGCAAGACCTGTGCTTCTATGCTCCATGCGTTTGGCTGTGTCGGATTCTTTCATTTTACAACTAGTTTTGAAGGCAGGCAGGCAGGCGGGCAGGGGGGCAGGCAGGCGGGCGGGCAGGGGGGCGGGCAGGGGGGCGGGCAGGGGGGCGGGCAGGGGGGCAGGCAGGCGGGTGGGCAGGGGGGCAGGCAGGCGGGCGGGCAGGGGGGCAGGCAGGCGGGCGGGCAGGGGGGCAGGCAGGCGGGCGGGCGGGCGGGCGGGCGGGCGGGCGGGCGGGCGGGCGGGCGGGCGGGCGGGCAGGGGGCAGGCAGGCAGGCGGGCGGGCAGGGGGGCAGGCAGGCAGGCGGGCTGGCAGGGGGGCAGGCAGGCAGGCAGGCAGGCAGGCAGGCAGGCAGGCAGGCAGGCAGGCGGGCGGGCAGGCAGGCGGGCAGGCGGGCAGGCAGGCGGGCAGGCAGGCAGGCAGGCGGGCGGGCAGGCGGGCGGGCGGGCGGGCAGGCAGGCAGGCAGGCAGGCAGGGGCAGGCAGGCAGGGGCAGGCAGGCAGGCAGGGGCAGGCAGGCAGGCAGGAGCAGGCAGGCAGGAGCAGGCAGGCAGGAGCAGGCAGGCGGAGGCAGGCAGGCAGGCGGAGGCAGGCAGGCAGGCGGAGGCAGGCAGGCAGGCGGAGGCAGGCGGAGGCAGGCAGGCAGGCGGAGGCAGGCGGAGGCAGGCAGGCAGGCAGGCAGGCGGGCAGGGGGGCAGGCAGGCAGGCGGGCGGGCAGGGGGGCAGGCGGGCGGGCAGGGGGGCAGGCAGGCAGGCGGGCGGGCAGGGGGGCAGGCAGGCAGGCGGGCGGGCAGGGGGGCAGGCAGGCGGGCGGGCAGGCAGGCGGGCAGGCAGGCGGGCAGGCAGGCGGGCAGGCAGGCAGGCGGGCAGGCAGGCGGGCAGGCAGGCGGGCAGGCAGGCAGGGGCAGGCAGGCAGGGGCAGGCAGGCAGGGGCAGGCAGGCAGGCAGGGAGGCAGGGAGGCAGGGGCAGGCAGGGGCAGGCAGGCAGGCAGGCAGGCAGGCAGGCAGGCAGGCAGGCGGAGGCAGGCAGGCAGGCGGAGGCAGGCAGGCAGGCGGAGGCAGGCAGGCAGGCTCAGATGCGGAGGGCGGGAGAACGTAGTAAATCACCTGATTCATATACACCTCGTCCTAGAGCCATTCTTCAAGATTACCTCTAATTAATGTTTAGGATTTAATAAAGAAGACCAGCCCTCGTATGAAGGCCAAAGACAGTGATTATAGCAATAACAGGGAAATACTGCCCAACGGGAAGGGGGAGGGGGGATGGGTTCCTAGCATACATTTTCTCCATTCTGCCTTGTTCCTACCTGTTATATCGCAGTGTGCTATTTTTAGTTATTTGTCTCTTTTTTCCGTGCATCTCTCAGACAGACATGCCGAAACAAGAAACAGCCAGAAACGAGCTAGCCAGAAACGAGAGTCAGCCAGAAACGTGAGTCCCTGGTATCAACTACTGGGACACAAGAAAACAAAGAACTACAACACCGAATTAAGCAGTTCGAAGAATCCTGATGAACCGAAAAAAATCTCAGAGCAATAAAGGAATACGAAATGGTCTACTTCAAAAACTAGACGAGTAAAGTGGGAGTTCAGTGGGGAAAAGGAAGGGGTGGGAAAAAGAGAGAGAGAGAGACCAGAGACAGGAGACAAGAAGCAGGAAACAACCCTTCCCCCCCCAACCCAACCACCATAAAATTGAGAGCAACAAACACACACAAGCGATACATTACAACTACATCCAAATGACATGACAAAACAGAACCAGAGCATTTTAAGAACCTTCCTTTGACCTAACATGCCAAAAATTCAACATCCTCCCATGCTAATAGCCCCAATTCCTTTCCACCCAACAATGAACACCCACTGACCATCACTTCATAGCACCAACATACTTTCTCAGTCCCAAGCCTTACTTTTCACACTCCACCCGCTCCCTACACCAGTCCCCATCTCATGTTCACTTCACTTCTTTACTAACAATTCACTCGAATTCATCATAAACCCCATCCCTAGATTGCAAACTTACATCCTATAGGATGGTACATCAATGCAGACGAACTCAAAGAACTGTGGACACAAATCCTGATGTGATAGCAATAGTGGAGACTAAGTTAACCCTCTTACTGCTCCAATTACTATTTGCAATTTTTTCCTGCATTCTAATTGTCATGTGATATTTTTCCCCATTTGATTTGTTAACCACGTGCATCACCCTTGATGGAGTACTTTTTAATACCTGTGCTGTTCAGTGGTAAAATAAAATAATATTTGGTTTAAAGAAGACAGATGCAAGGACTCTTTAGAATCTTTTTGTTAGAATGTGAGTCTTAATGATCTATACTCCCCCTCCCCCACCCCCCTCCCCCCACAAAAAGATGGGTAAATGTCCAAAACTATGAACAGCATTTATAAAGGGTCTCGGTAGTGCAGTTGGGTTCGTTTGACTCACAATCAGGAATCCCGGGTTCGAATTCCAGGTGGGTCAGAAATGGTTGGTCATGTTTCATATCACCTAATGTGTCTTCTCACCTAGCAGTAAATAGGTACCTGGGGAGTTAATCAACTGTTGTGGGGGTTGCATCCTGGGAAGGGTTAGTGGTTCAACCATGGGGGGGGGGGGGGGAAAGGAGGGGATATGAATGTCATTATAAACAAATCCACAAGGGCCGTGACGAGGATTCGAACCTGCGTCCGGGAGCATCCCAGACACTGCCCTTGTGGATTTGTTCATTTGATGCATCACGTTAGTGTGATCTCTGTGTGTAATGTCATTATATATATTATATTACATCTTATTATATATTATATTATATATATTATAGTATATACCCCGGCCTCTCCTCAATATACTCTATCATCATCACACCAGAACTTTATAACATCCTTTAACAATCTAGGTCAGGACTAAGGACTATCTGTACAGCTTGGTAGACCAATACTGGAACATGCAGCATCGGCCTGGAATCCATACAGAATAAAACCTAAAAACAAGATTGAAAAATTGCAGAGCCGTGCGAATAAATTAGTTCCGGAGCTTAGAGGGTTAAGCTGAGAGAATAGGTTGATGAAATGAATCTACCAACCTTGCAAAGACAGGAGACATGATCACAACATGCAAAATGCTGTGGGTAACAGCAAGATGGACAAGAACAACCTCTTAAAATATTGAGGAAATAGAAAGGAACAAAGCAAGTAGAAGCTGGAAACACAAAGGAGACGACAAAATTTAAGATAATACTCATACCCGGGTCGGGAGCCGGTCGGCCGAGCGGACAGCACGCTGGACTTGTGATCCTGTGGTCCCTGGTTCGATCCCAGGCGCCGGCGAGAAACAATGGGTAGAGTTTCTTTCACCCTATGCTCCTGTTACCTAGCAGTAAAATAGGTACCAGGGTGTTAGTCAGCTGTCACGGGCTGCTTCCTGGGGGTGGAGGCCTGGTCGAGGACCGGGCCGCGGGGACACTAAAGCCCCGAAATCATCTCAAGATAACCTCAAGATATACCCCGCAGCCATCGCCATACACAACTTTAAGGGCAGATTCGTCAAGGAATTTAAACGTCTCTTCCTCCCTCCCTCCCCCACCCCTCCCACCTGCACATCAAACTCCCTCACCACCACCAACATCGCCCCCCTACCACCACCAACATCGCCCCCCCTCCCACCACAACCACCTACAGCATCGCCCCCCCCCCCCCCCCCACCACCACCAGTAATCACCCATTCCTCCACTAACATCAATCCCACAGTACGCTGCCTACCCCGTCCCTCTCCCACGCAAACCTCGACTAATGCTGTGGAATGCGAGCGTAAATATGAAGGCGGAGGAAGAGAATCACTATTATTATTGGGATTAGGATCTCAGGGGTGACTGCTGAGGAGCCATCACGTGGCCCCTCAAACATGACTCGCTCATGGTGGGAAATTCCCCAATCCACACCCGGATGTCAAAATGGGACGGTGAGGTGGATGAAAGGGTTAATGGACGTGGATGAACTTACATACGTTGATGTATGGAGGAATAATAATGGTTAGACGAATTAATGGACAATGTTACGGATGAAGAGACGAAGTGGATAGATGGATGTGGGGATTGGTTTGCATGGATGGGTGTAGATCAATGATTCTCAAAACGGAAGGCATTTGGCTCCCAGGAAAAGAATTTCAAGTATAAGGTGGAGAGGAATTTTGCCGAGTGCTGAGCCTGGTGCACCAAGAATGGCGAGACACGAGGCACTACTGCACCTTCTGCGCGATGATAATCCTGATATGATGACTGTTCACTGTATTATCCACACGAAGCTTGAGGATAATTGCTATCCACAAAGCCAAAGCTTGCTAAGCTTAGTCCCACCTTTGGTGAAATAATGATGGGAATAAAAGTGGTAAATCTGATAAAAGTCTATCCCAAGACTACATGTCGGAAAATCCGACACCATTTAATATATCATACAGATAATAGCTGTATTGTATAAACAAGTAACCTATAGAAAACGTAACTTGTAGTGGAATTACCGTCTATAGAAAACGGGATATCATCACCACATACTATTATAATTCACCAGCTATTTTGCTGGGAATTATTCTTAAATACATTAGTCTTTGGACTTTACCATCATAAAACATCTCATATAAATTAACTTAATTATCAATATTAAAGTAGAGTAAATGTGACCCTTCTATCACTTTCCGTCATCTGGACAATGTAAGCCAGGCGTCAGTGAGGAAGGAGGGCAGCCATTGTTTATACTAGACCAGAGGCTCACAGGAGCAAATACGGCTCCTGTTAATTTTACTTGGACGAAGTGTTATGGAAACCAAAGGTGTACCATTATCACACGCTGTCAACAAATTCAAGTTAAGTGTCTTTCCGAAACCCGTATATCTATCATTAGTGGCCATTAATGTCATTGGGTAGGGTGGGCCGGTTAGATCACGAAATCGCCTCAAACTAAAGGTAATTAAGCCAGGTCTTCATTGTTCCATGTACTGTATAGTGTTTTCTCTGATATAGCTTGTCATATATAGGAACCTGGCTTTACAGCTAGCGTCCTTTTAACAGGTCAAGACGAGGAAGCAAGACTTTGTGCACCAGTTACTGGGTGATGAAAGCTACCTCAAAGAGGATAATTTGGTGTCTACACCCTAGTTATACCTGGTGGACTAAAGCCTGCTGTACTATAAGATAAGGAACCTTTTCAATGTATGTAGTTAATACTGTAGTTTGATTGGCTGCATATATATATAAATAATATAAACCCCCCTAATGTGTAGAGGATCGATTTGTGAGATTGAGATTATTGCAGAAATACAGTCCACTTAACATCATACAAATTGCTATCGAAGTATATAAATTAACGTAAATATAAATTCATATAAATTAAATAAATATAAATCTCACAGGTCGGTTCCCACACTACAAGACTTGAAAGACTTGTGTATGAACATGAATGAAGACTGGAGGAGCAGTCTCCCACATACTCGTGTACGATGGCTACCAAGAGGCAACTGTCTGTAAAGGTGTATTGCCGTGTATGATACTGCTAGACGATGGTAGAGGTCGTGAGGACTTCCAGGTCATGAAATACAGCGAAACCAAGGCCTTGATTTCATACCTTGCTAATATTTTGGGAAAATGAAATACATTAAATAATCCCCAGGTAAACAGAAGCCTCGTTTAAATTGTTACGGGCTCACCATAGCCCGTGCTACTTGGAACTTTTTGTTCCAGGTAGCGAATCTTTAACAACAAATTAAATTGTCATCCACACTTCCGTGGAAATAAATATTCCATTTCCAAACACAGGAGACGGTTCGAGTCTCCTAGAGCCCAGGTGAATGAGAGAGACTCATGGATTGCTAGACCAAAATATTTGGTTTAATCGGTAAACTGTTTTGTTAAGGCCTCAGGTCTTGAGAAATAACCTCTCACACTTCACACATCTCAGTACATGTGATCCATCATAAAATACTTTACAAATAATCTCGGAACACCTTTCCAGCCATCCAAGATGACCTGAGCGACAGTTATTGATCTTTAGCAGATTACATTCCCTTCTTGGACTGATCAGCCTTTGCTCTCTGAGAAGATATTGACTACCTGGCTAAAAATGGCGTCTGATCAAATCAACGAGACAATGAAGATGCAAAATGACGACAGTGTGAAACCGATCCATGCTAGTGGCTGGAGCCCCAGGTTGCTGTCAAATGTAACAAACTAGCTACAGAGGCCTAGCAGGTGCACTTGCCCTTCTCAATAACATACATGGTTGAATGTTCCTTTAGTCAAGTGCTGTCACGGACATGTTGATTAAACACGAGGACGTTTCAACATTAGTGACCGTGGGGGACATTCGAGCGTGGAGCGTAACATTAGTCTCCTTAATAAAGAGCAGTGATCTTGTTGAAGAGAAAATGGCCACATAATTCATGAATAAATAAATAGTAGGGTAGTCCAACAAGAAGGCCAAACTCTGCAGGGAAGAAAGCAGCCCAAGTAGGAGGCACTGCACTAGGAAAGAAACGCCCCCACAAGGAAGGCAGCAGCTACATCACAAAAAGAAAGTAGGCCAACGGATGCGAGGCCTGAGGCAACTGGAGCGCGCGAGGGCCGTATCTTTCACTGTAATTTCCGAAGTGCGGCGCCCTGGGTCCTGAGGTGAAGAAGAGGAATCACTTATCAGTATACTTCGCTGGTCCCGCCCTCAATGTGGCCAGTCCAAATGGATGAATGCTGCGAAATCCTTCAAGGCAGTTAAGCTCAGGAAAGTATCCTATCTGCGCTTTGAGATGTTTCCTCCATACCCAGGTGTCTGCTGTTTGTAGGGTCCATCAGTGTCCTTCCTCAAGGCAGTCAGCACAATATTGAAGTGTCAAGTAAGTTGCGGCAAGAGTCTAGGTAGCGGAGGAATCATTGAGGAGCCGGGCTATCCAAGTTGTCGATCCTCGTGTTGAAATCAGATTTATTCGTGCTAGGACTCGGGAAAGCATAAGAGTACTTAGTGTCAAACTGAACTGTTTCTTCCACGAAGAAGCTGAAAAAATCATAACCTGATGTTATTTTATAGTTCGTGTAATAAACGAGTAAAATTTCATTGCAATGAAAGCTTTATTTCATTCTGGAGTACATGATTTAATGATATGCGACGCACCAAACTTCTCTATATTATACTCTATGGAATTTTAGCATATTCGCCATGCGCGTTGTAGAATGCTACACTATTGTTCTATTGAATTCTATCAGACTATTATTGTACTGGAATGCACAGCAATTGTTTAGCACTATGCAGTAATGTGCATCAGGTCACGGAGCTCCAATATTTTGGGGTCGCGTCAATCACTAAGAAATGGTTATTTTCCCTTGCGTTTATTTTGTATTGGAGATCCATAACCTTGTTAAATGTTGGGTGGCAGGGAGGTTTGTGTGGGGAGAAGGGAGCCGTGGATGTGTGGGGCAAGGGACTGTGGGGAGGAGGGTTGAAGTTGGGGTTGTGGGATAGTGGGGATAAGTGTGTGTGTTAGTGTGAGACTCTCATCGACTTGAGAATGGTCCAAGACGGACCGAAACGTCGTCGTCCCTTCACCTTCAAGTGTGTGATCTGGTCAACAGTGTGTGTACTCGCCTAGTTGTGCTTCTGGGGGTTGAGCTCTGGATTTTTTTTATCCCGCCTCTCAACTGTCAATCAACTGGTGTACACATTCCTGAGCCTACTGGGCTCTATCATATCTACATTTGAAACTGTGTATGGAGTCAGCCTCCACCACATCACTGCCTAATGCATTCCATCTGTTAACTACTCTGACACTGAAAAAGTTCTTTCTAACGATCCTGTGGCTCATTTGGGTACTAAGTTTCCACCGGTGTCCCCTTGTTCACGTACCACCAGTGTTAAACTGTTTACCAACCCTGTCAATTCTTCTGAGAATTTTGTAGGTAGTGATAATGTCTCCCCCTTACTTTTTTTCTTCCACTGCGGTGAGGTGCAGTTCATGCAGCCTTTCCTCGTAACTCATGCCTCATAGTTCTGGGACTAGTGGCATACCTCTAAACTTTTTCCAGCTTTGTCTTGTACTTTTCAAGGTACGGGGTCCATGTTGAGGCCGCATACGCCAGGATTGGCCTTACATACGTAGTATACAAGGTTCTGAAGAATGCCTTACATAGGTTTCTGAAGGCCGTTCTGATGTTAGCCAGCCTTGCATTCGCCGCTGATGTTTTTATGTGGGCTTTAGGAGACAGGTTTCGCGTGATATCAACTCCTAGATCTTTCTCTCTGTCCATTTCATAAAGGATTTCATCTCCTATTCGGTACCCTGTGTCTGGTCTCCTGTTTCCACTGCATAATTTCTAACCTTTCATTTACTCGGGGGTTGAAGTTTAGTAGCCATTTGTTGGACCATTCATTCAGTTTGTCTAGATCATCTTGTAGCCTCATACTATCTTCCTTCGTCTGAATCCTCCTCATAATTTTTGCGTGAGTGCGTGTGCGCGTGTGTCGGTCCGTCTGTCTATCCGTCCACCTATATTGTTTTAGATTCAGCTACTCGGCACACAAAGGTACAAGCAGCACGGGCTATGGTGAGCCCGTCGTACTCACCTGGCACAGGAGATGTGCTGTGGCAGTTGGCAATCCCAATCATTATGGACGAAAGGGAGGTGGACGCGGGAGAGAATCAGTAATCGCAAGAATTCGTCTTGGATACAAATATTCATGGAGTTTCGGGATGGAAACAACAGCTGAGCTGTAGAATATGTGGTGAGAGCTTCAGCCACCGCCCTGACCTTTTGTTCTGAATGTGAACACCTAAGACAAACTTGTAGAATAATGAACCCCACAATGAGTTAGGAAAACGGAATTTGTCCAATAGATACTGTTCTTAAAATAATTCCCCGTTTTGCACCCGCAAGATAATGTAAATTTTAGGGGGTTTGCAATTGTTAATCTTCTTGTTTGAGAAGCTGTTCACTTGAGACAGTTAAGCAAGTCCCAGCTGTGTCTGGGTACAAGTAACAGTGTGAACAACCCAGCGGGTTTTCTTCCTATTGGGGAGTGTTGTACACGCTGCTATGGCGGTGTGTCCACTCACAGGATGAGTGGCGCTGCCCAATACTGTCACTATGGCGGTGTGTCCACTCACAGGATGAGTGGCGCTGCCCAATACTGTCACTATGACGGTGTGTCCACTCACAGGATGAGTGGCGCTGCCCAATAAACTCGCCCCTCGGGACAAAATTGTAAATCCTAGCTGCTGGATTTATCATCATAACATAGTACATGTCATTCATATTTGTACAAGACTATTATTACTCCCATGTGTTCCTGGAAGGGATTGATGTAAAGATCTGATTTTGCCATTTAACCAAGAATTTAATGGGAAGCTGTTTGGCGGAGGATCAGAATACGACTTGTGGCAACCGCAGGTGAGGCCAGCGTGAGCGTGTTCCACACTACAACACGTCAGGTTGGCTAATTATTCCCACGCCCTGGCGGAAGCTGCAGTCAAGAGACTAATGTGAAAATTACTGAAGGAGGGGTAGAGGGTGTGCTCTACCCACCCCCCCTCCTCCTCCTAGGAGGGAATGGGTAATAGGAGAGGGGGGGGGGGGTAATAGGAGGCCGTAATAGGAGGGAGGTTATTTTAATTCTTGTAGAGTTAAAATTGCTTTAGGGGCATTTGGTGAGCGCCGAGTGCAGTGTTTGGGTGGAAGTAGTTGGGCATAACCTGAGAGTGCAGGTTGTGCTGAAGGCTCCTGTCAGTAGACTCCTCAACACTCCACAAATCCCTTTCTTCTGTGGAGTCAATTTTTGCTGTGTGACCCCGGGAGAGGAGAGGAAGGGGGGGGGGGGGTTGTGAAGCTGGAAACCCAAATCAGTGGGATATATAGACGCCTCACAGACGGAGTGGACCAGATGGACACACCAGCCTCACAGACGGAGTGGACCAGATGGACACACCAGCCTCACAGACGGAGTGGACCAGATGGACACACCAGCCTCACAGACGGAGTGGACCAGATGGGCACAAGAGCCTCACACAGAAGGATCGTGTCTCATGAACTCACACTTACCTGCAACACAGAAGAGACAACAATATAAACATACAAGCTCGTGTACATTCAGCTCTCTACCAGTCTCAATATTATCACACTCGGGCTCATTTTTATATACATTATAATGTGAAAAACGGTCACAAAACTAAAGTTCTTAAAAGGAAAAAGGTTAAAAATCAGCAATTGACGAACATGGAATTTTAGAATACAAATAGGCTGCCTCCTTCCCACTCACAGGTGGGAACCTAGTAACCACACGAGGAGTCAAACGTGACTACAAGTGACACTAAAAATATCATTAGACCCAGGATGCATAAACAAGACTGAAGGGAGAGGAAGGGGCGTGGAGACCTGGTCCAACACCCCCACCGACTGATTGATAATCTTTTACTTTCATCCCACTTCCACCAACTTAACAAAAATATCCACCTCAACTCCTTGTAATCTCTAAATTACAACCCTCCTGTCTCAACTCCTGAACTCTAAATCTCTCCTGTGGTGTCTTCCAATATCTTAGTAACTTCTATTTCCTCATCGAGGCTTTTCGATCCATTAATTTCCTACTCAGACTCCTTAATACGTCTATTGTGTCCACCAATAATAATTATTGATCAATGGATGCACAGCTTGGTATGGTTGTAGAGCACAGAGGGCAGACCAGAGGTGATGAGAAAGACCAGGATGAGAGTAAACATAGAACTAGTGTTTGAGAAAGACCAGGATGAGAGTAAACATAGAACTAGTGTTTGAGAAAGACCAGGATGAGAGTAAACATAGAACTAGTGTTTATACAAGGGCAAGTCAGGGGGGGGGGGTCGAGGCAAGTGAGGAGTGACTGCAGAGTCGCATTCAATGGTTCACCAGTTTTATATTAATAATGGATTGTACCTACTGGACGCCTGACGGCTGAGTGGACAGCGCTCGGGGTTCGTGGTCCTAAAGTTCTGGGTTCGATTTCCGGCGGAGGCGGGAACAAATGGGCAGAGTTTGTTTCACCCTGATGCGCCTGTTCACCTAGCAGTAAATAGGAACCTAGGATTTAAGACAGCTGCTACAGGCTGCTTCCTGGGGATGTGTATCAAGAAGGAAGCCTGGTCGAGGACCGGGCCGCGGGACGCTAAATCCCGAAATCATCAAGATAACTTCAAGAAGATACCTACGTTAGAGAATGAACAGATCAGCACGTATTCCTTCTATTGAAGGCCCATGTACTCGGTTTTGTGGCTACATTCACTGAAACATCTATCTTGAAGTTATCTTGAGATGATTTCTGGGCTTTTTAGTGTCCCCGCGGCCCGGTCCTCGACCAGGCCTCCACCCCCAGGAAGCAGCCCGTGACAGCTGACTAACACCCAGGTACCTATTTTACTGCTAGGTAACAGGGGCATAGGGTGAAAAAACTCTGCCCATGGTTTCTCGCCGGCGCCTGGGATCGAACCCAGGATCACAAGTCCAGCGTGCTGTCCGCTCGGCCGACCGGCTCCCTGACTGTGAAAGTGCCCAATAAACTCGCCGTTTAGGGAAAAAGCACAACACGAAACTAAATCATTTTAATTCCCCACTTTGGAGCCGGTCGGCCGAGCGGACAGCACACTGGACTGTGATCCTGTGGTCCTGGGTTCGATCCCAGGCGCCGGCGAGAAACAATGGGCAGAGTTTCTTTCACCCTATGCCCCTGTTACCTAGCAGTAAAATAGGTACCTGGGTGTTAGTCAGCTGTCACGGGCTGCTTCCTGGGGGTGGAGGCCTGGTCGAGGACCGGGCCGCGGGGACACTAAAAAGCCCCGAAATCATCTCAAGATAACCTCAAGATAACTGCTCTGTTAATTACGTGAGTGACTATCATACCATATAAAACTTCCTTAGCCACACAAACTTCGCCAAACTTTTCTTGCCCGCCCAGATCTCTCACACTGGGTTGGGTTACTGGGTTATTAGTCTCTTAACACAAATTTATACTACGAACGTCTCTATTGTGAATACTATAGTTCTGGAATGTGCGTTACTGCAAACAATTACAATGGTTATCATATACAATTAACTGCCCAATAAGCTATCATTTGTGTCAATACAACATATACCTGGTTGATCCCTGGTTGATGGGGTTCTGGGAGTTCTTCTACTCCCCAAGCCCGGCCCGAGGCCAGGCTCGACTTGTGAGAGTTTGGTCCACCAGGCTGTTGCTTGGAGCGGCCCGCAGGCCCACATACCCACCACAGCCCGGTTGGTCCGGCACCACAAAAACACAAAAAATCCATTACCTGTGTATGATATTTATACTCAAGTTATACTCTTCCAGCATACAATAACATGCGAGTCGAATACTAATCTCACACTTTCGTCAGCGGATCACACACGAGGGACCCGGGTTCAATCTCCGGGCAGGACAGAAACGGTTAGGCTAGATTCCTTTCACCTGATGCCTCTGCTCACCTAGCAGTCAATAGATGCCCATGAGTTGGGCAACTGTTGTGGATTGCATCCTGCGATAGGTCAGTAGTTGGCCTACCTAGGGAAAGGGGGGAGGGGGTGGTGAACCACGATAACCCTAAGCACAGGTTTCTTGTCCCCCAAATTAAAATATATAAATATATGAAAATATATTATATACATAAAACTTAAATTAAATATATAAAAGCAACATTTGCCTGGTTTTTTCAGTAAATGTTGCTGTTAGTTCATTCGGACAACTCTGGCATGTGTGAACACACACTAGTCATTTTAAACATTGTATATTATTAACAGGTATGTGGCTTTTAAAAAGCTGTACATTGTATGTAGAGATAATGAGATACACCACATTTGCAGGTGTGTGTGTACTCACCTATTTGTACTCACCTATTTGTGCTTGCAGGATCGAGCATTGACTCTTGGATCCCGCCTTTCTAGCTATCGGTTGTTTACAGCAATGACTCCTGTCCCATTTCCCTATCATACCTAGTTTTAAAATTATGAAGAGAGTTTGCTTCCACAACCTGTTCCCCAAGTGCATTCCATTTTCCCACTACTCTCACGCTAAAAGAAAACTTCCTAACATCTCTGTGACTCATCTGAGTTTCCAGTTTCCACCCATGTCCCCTCGTTCTGTTATTATTACGTGTGAACATTTCATCTATTTCCACTTTGTCAATTCCCCTGAGTATTTTATATGTCCCTATCATATCTCCTCTCTCCCTTCTTTTCTCTAGTGTCGTAAGGTTCAGTTCCTTCAGCCGCTCTTCATATCCCATCCCTCGTAACTCTGGGACAAGCCTCGTCGCAAACCTCTGAACCTTCTCCAGTTTCTTTATGTGTTTCTTCAGGTGGGGGCTCCATGATGGCGCGGCATACTCTAAGACGGGTCTCACGTAGGCAGTGTAAAGCGCCCTAAAAGCCTCCTCATTTAGGTTTCTGAAAGAAGTTCTAATTTTCGCCAGTGTAGAGTACGCTGCTGTCGTTATCCTATTTATATGTGCCTCAGGAGTTAGATTAGGTGTCACATCCACTCCCAGGTCTCTTTCTCGAATCGTTACAGGTAGGCTGTTCCCCTTCATTGTGTACTGTCCCTTTGGTCTCCTGTCACCTGATCCCATTTCCATAACTTTACATTTACTGGTGTTAAACTCCAGTAGCCATTTCCCTGACCATCTCTGCAGCCTGTTTAAGTCCTCTTGGAGGATCCTACAATCCTCGTCTGTCACAACTCTTCTCATTAATTTTGCGTCATCCGCAAACATTGACATGTATGATTCCACTCCTGTAAACATATCATTTACGTAAATTAGAAAGAGGATTGGTCCCAGCACCGATCCTTGAGGTACTCCACTTGTTACTGTTCGCCAGTCCGACTTTTCGCCCCTTACCATTACCCTCTGGCTCCTTCCTGTTAGGTAGTTCTTCACCCATACTAGGGCCTTTCCGCTTATTCCTGCCTGCCTCTCAAGTTTGTATAGCAGTCTCATGTGCGGTACCGTATCAAAGGCCTTTTGGCAGTCAAGAAATATGCAGTCTGCCCAGCCTTCTCTGTCCTGTCTTATCCTTGTTACTTTATCATAGAATTCTAAAAGGTTTGTTAGGCATGATTTCCCTGTCCAGAACCCATGTTGGTGCTTGTTTACAAACCCAATGCTCTCCAGGTGCTCAACAAGTCTTAGCCTAATTATTCTTTCAAGTATTTTGCAGGGGATGCTTGTCAGTGATACGGGTCTGTAGTTAAGTGCCTCCTCCCTATCACCTTTTTTTGAAAATCGGTACGACATTTGCCTGTGTGTGTGTGTGTGTGTGTGTGTGTGTGTGTGTGTGTGTGTGTGTGTGTGTGTGTGTGTGAGTGGGGGGGGGGGGGAGGGAGCTTGCACTCGCACACAAAACACAGCAATACTGTTAGGGTAATATGGCCCGCATGTGTGTGTATAATGATACCCAGAGCGTTAAAATAAGGTTGGTAACATGTGCTTGCTCAGAATGTATAATATGCATCACCTCTACCAAGGGAGACAATACCACCACCCAACCTGCTCTCGCACAACACAGCACATATATGACTTATTGCTTATAGTCACTATTTCGCTTATAAATAAGTACATATGTGACATTCCAAGCCATATTTTTTCAAGGCACTAACTTTTTCTCTCAGTTTTATTAAACAATAGAGATTTTATACAAAATTTGACAATATCCCGAGTTACTTTACAATTTATTTAAATATTTTATTTTTGTTTTATTATTTGTTATAAAACTGTAATATCAATATAGGAATAAGTTCATTACTAATTGTAATATCTTAACATACTAAGAAGGTTAAGTTAGGTTGTGGTTTTCTATTCAGCTTTTCAGGTAAACTCAAATATTCACAATAAAATAGTATGTCACAAAAGCACTTATTCATAAGCAACATATTGACTATAAACAAGTGCGAGAACGGGTTGCACGACCTCCCTCCCACATACGAGAGATCACCCCTTTCCAAATTACTTTCCCCACCCAAGAATTTGATTAAAGAACAACCCATGCTTCGACAAGAATCATGGGTTGTTCAATGTACAACACTACAATGCCTTAAGCAAAATTGATGCTTTTGTCAGTGAGCGCTCCCTTTCCCAAATTATTTACACTGATGGCTCATTGTACCAGTCCCATGGTGCAGCTGGAAGTGCAGTTGTGACAGTGAGAGATGGCTCCTCCTATGAGTGTGGAGCGCATATAAATAACTGGGCCTCCACTCTTCAAACTGGTCTGCAACCTCTGCAAGGTTGCCGTAATCCCTGCACTCGAACGAGTATATGAATCCAAAGCTGACACGTTAATTGTAAGCGACTCCTTGTCATCCTTGACGGCACTCAGCTCCCCAAGACCCAGATATAATGAAATAATCAATGATTGAGTTTGTCTCCTGTGGGTTCCTTCCCATATTGGTCTCCGAATGAATTATAGCACCTGATGAGTTAGCCAAAACTTCCGCTGGTAAAGTAGGAACTGGTTGTAATCTTGGACTGCTTTTGAGCAGCCTGAGGACAGTAATATTCTGGGAACATCAACAAAATCTCGTAGACTTGAGGCAAAGTGAAATTCACACCAGTTACTCCATCTATCATCATTCTATTATACAGGAAGAACCGCACGTCTATGGGTCATCCAGTAAGGTTAGCAGACTTCTAGATGTTACCACTGCTAGGCTTAGGCTCGGCTACAAGTACCTCTGGGAGTATGTAACATCTGCTAATGTAGATTTAACTAAATGTAAACTCTGCCATCAGAACTATTCTCATACTTTGCGTCATTATAAAATGGAATGTGAAAAAATCGCGGAATTCAGAGATAACACAATCAATGTTCTCCAAGAAATGTGTAAGTACTTCATAATTATATACTGCTGGGAATCTTAGCGAAGTATCCAGAATTTGCATACCGTAGCTAGAGCCTGTACGCGACTGTAAAGCTGCCGCCCAGTTGGGTGGGTGTGGAGCAAGACTAGTAACTGTGTGACTCACCATAGATGTAAAGTGCCTTGTATAGAGACTGTTGTGAGCCTCTTGTTGAATCACTTGTGATATAAAAAGATTATTGATATATGTGTGTGTGAACTCACCTAATTGTACTCACCTAATTGTGCTTGCGGGGGTTGAGCTCTGGCTCTTTGGTCCCGCCTCTCAACCGTCAATCAACTGGTGTACAGATTCCTGAGCCTATTGGGCTCTATCATATCTACATTTGAAACTGTGTATGGAGTCAGCCTCCACCACATCACTTCCTAATGCATTCCATTTACTAACTACTCTGACTGTCTGTGTGTGTGTGTGTGTGTGTGTGTGTGTGTGTGTGTGTGTGTGTGTGTGTGTGTGTGTGTGTGTGTGTGTGTGTACATGTTTGTATATACGTACATGTGTATGTAATATTAACAATTGTGTAACTAGCTTCAAAAAACTGTCACTTACTTAGCTAAACGAACTATGGAGTTTAGTTCCTGTGCTTCTGTAACCCTATTCCCACCACAGCCCACGGGATGGGTATAGGGTGCACAATAAAGAAATGAAATGAAAAAATGCGTGCACAAGCACGCCACCACACGTGCTCAAGCCCACAGGCTCAAAGGCGTTTATCACAATTTTAAAACTTAATCCATGAGCCAAGGCAAAAAGATTTAACCGTGAACACCAAAGACAGCTCAATCCTCACACAGACCCATTACTACGGTATTCAACTCCTCAAGGTTTGGACCCCATTCCTTCCCACGGGAGACATCTCCCGTCACGCAGGGTGCAGCCGCACCTCCACAGATCTCCAGTATCAGCTCTTGATACTGGTAATGGCTCAAAAGGGCCACCACTTACGGGCTATTCATGCCCGTGCCATCTTTTGGGTGGCTTAATCTTCATCAATCAGTCAATCATTCCTTCTCCCCGTCCCATCCCAAATCCTAATCCTGACCCCTTCCCAGTGCTATGTAGTCGTAATGGCTTGGCGCTTTCCCCTGATAATTCCCCCCTTCCTCACTAAACCCGGGTCACCTGCCAGAGTTAACAAGTGGCCAGTGTGTGGAACTTCTATGCAAGGAAGTTCTTCTAGTTCAAGTTCAAACTTCTAGGGGCCTCGTAGCCTGGTGGATAGCGCGCAGGACTCGTAATTCTGTGGCGCGGGTTCGATTCCCGCATGAGGGAGAAACAAATGGGCAAAGTTTCTTTCACCCTGAATGCCCCTGTTACCTAGCAGTAAATAGGTACCTGGGAGTTAGTCAGCTGTCACGGGCTGCTTCCTGGGGGTGGAGGCCTGGTCGAGGACCGGACCGCGGGGACACTAAAGCCCCGAAATCATCTCAAGATACTCAAGGAAAAATAAAACAAAAAGTTAGTCAAAAGGAGGTGAATTACGAGCTGAAATGACTGACAAGTATTCCTTCAAAGTATCGCGGGGAGGTTATCTTGAGATGATTTCGGGGCTTAGCGTCCCCGCGGCCCGGTCTTCGACCAGGTCTTTTTGTTACACATCCCCTGGAAGCAGCCCGTAGCAGCTGTCTAACTCCCAGGTACCTATTTACTGCTTGGTAACAGGGGCATCCGGGTGAAAGAAACATTTTGCCCATTTGTCTCCGCCTCCACCTGGGATCGAACCCGGAACCTCAGGACTACGAATCCGAAGCGCTTTCCACCTAGCTATCAGGCGACCGAGCTAACGTTCATTACACAGGACTCTGTTCTTAAGGCGGTAGATCATTCCGTACAAGACACTTCGCTAAACTGATATTTTGTTTATATTAAAAATATACAACTCGACCCAGCCTAACCCAAACCAACTCGGCCTAGCCTAACCCAAACCAACTCGGCCCAGCCTAACCCAAACCAACTCGGCCCAGCCTAACCCAAACCAACTCGGCCTAGCCTAACCCAAACCAACTCGGCCCAGCCTAACCCAAACCAACTCGGCCTAGCCTAACCCAAACCAACTCGGCCCAGCCTAACCCAAACCAACTCGGCCCAGCCTAACCCAAACCAACTCGGCCTAGCCTAACCCAAACCAACTCGGCCTAACCTAACCGTATATTATATTGTTATTAAGCCCAAGTCCTGTGCAAAATGCTTGAGTACGCACAGACGGCACTCTAAGCTACACCTTTTCCTCCATGGCTGGTTGGCTGCAGTGGCTGGTCTGCTGGCGAGGGGACCTGGGTCGATCCCCAGCTCCACACAACCAATCGGGAGCAGAAATTGGGTGCACGTCAGACGTTGCTGAAGGCCCGGGCAAGCCTGATGTCACAGCAGGTCCTGGCTTAATTCTAATTTGTAATTAATTAGGCTCCAGGAATAATTTATGAGTATGGTTGGACCACAAGTCTTGCGTTCTTGCTTGTAGGTTTATTTCTTGCTTCTAAGTGCAGAAATACACACACACACACACACACACACCTGCAGGTACAGACACACACACACCTGCAGGTACAGACACACACACACACACACACCTGCAGGTACAGACACACACACACACACCTGCAGGTACAGAAACAAACACACCTCCAGGTACATAAACACACACACCTGCAGGTACAGAGACAAACACACCTCCAGGTACAGAAACAAACACACCTCCAGGTACAGAAACAAACACACCTCCAGGTACATAAACACACACACCTCCAGGTACAGAAACAAACACACCTCCAGGTACAGAAACAAACACACCTCCAGGTACAGAAACAAACACACCTCCAGGTACAGAAACAAACACACCTCCAGGTACAGAAACAAACACACCTCCAGGTACAGAAACAAACACACCTCCAGGTACAGAAACAAACACACCTCCAGGTACAGAAACAAACACACCTCCAGGTACAGAAACAAACACACCTCCAGGTACAGAAACAAACACACATGCATCTGCAGGTACATATACAAAAGGAGTAAAAGTTAATACCCAAGCTCTGTTTTGTAATTATTAATGCTATACAGTAATTGTCATTATTCTCACCATTGTTCCTGAGAGCTATCAGCTCTTCCTAGGGATGAGAAATAATTGAGTTATCTCAAGTTCATGAACATGCTGTATCAAAATTCTGGGATACATGACAAAGTTAAGTGAACGCAAATTACATTTTAGAAAAACACACACAAGACTGCACAAGGGAACTATACTATGAATATGCAGACTGAGTCACAACAACGTGGCTGAACGTTGATCGAGACGACGACAACGTTTCGATCCGTTCTGTTTCATTATCAAGTCCATTGTGTTCACACACACTTATCACAATCGACTTGATAATGGTCTAGGACGGACCGAAACGTCGCTGTCACTTCATCTTCTGGTGTGTGGTCAGGGGCTAGATTCACGAAGCAGTTAAGCAAGCACTTACGAACGTGTACATCTTTCCTCAATCTTTGATGGCTTTGGTTTCATTTATTAAACAATTTACAACCATGAAAACTTGCCAATCAACTGTTGTTATTCTCATAAACAGCCTCCTGGTGCTTCGGAGCCCATTAACTATTTAATAATTGTAAACAAAGCCGCCAAAGATTGAGAAAAGATGAACAGGTTCGTGAGTGTTTGCGTAACTTCTTCGTGAATCTAACCCCTGGTCAGCATACTTTGAAGACATGATGGTCTAAACTGCACAAGCTTACAACTCTGGTCTGCCAGCCCGTTCTCCTGTTTAGGTAGTACTGATAGTAACGATGAGTAACACAGTATTTATATACCGACTTACAACGAAATTAGAACATAGAAATCGGTACTATTGAGTTGGACAAACAGGGAAAACTATTTTTTTATTTTTGTAAGGGCAAACTAACCTAACCTTCCTAGGCCTAATACATGATATCTGAGGCTTAAAATAGTACACGGGGCTATACTAGGCCTAGGAATATTTAATTTAGCTTGTTAGCTTCATTTTTATCCGACTCTTATAATGTGAGTAGTATAAAGTACTAATTGCTTAGTACGGCAATCTTTGTACTGTGGTGCGCATAGTTACAAAAACTATTATCTAAACAGGAGAATGGGTTGAATTATGTCAATATGGGGCAGATATCTGCACGATACCTGATCAACCAGGCTGTGACTCATACGTCAGGCTGCGAGCAGCCGCGTCCAACAGCCTGGTTGGTCAGTCCAGCAACCAGGAGGCCTGGTTGACGACCGGGCCGCGGGGACGCTAAGCCCCGGAAGCACCTCAAAGTAACCTCAAGGTAACGATTGGGAGCCGGTCGGCCGAGCGGACAGCACACTGGACTTGTGGTCCTGGGATCGATCCCAGGCGCCGGCGAGAAACAATGGGCAGAATTTCTTTCACCCTATTCCCCTGTTATCTAGCAGTGAAATAGGTACCTGGGGTGTTAGTCAGCTGTCACGGGCTGCTTCCTGGGGGTGGAGGCCTGGTCGAGGACCGGACCGCGGGGACACTGAAGCCCCGAAATCATCTCAAGATAACCTCAAGATAACCTCAAGATAACGATGATTGAGTGCCTTCATGGCATTCCGCCCGATAGATTAGCACTCTTACTGCAAACTACGGTGAAGGCTCAGAGAGCTCTCATAGTACCACCTCGTTCTCACTATTTCTGGGGGGGGGGGGGGTTGTGGTGATGATTTTCACTGTGCTCTAGTTCACAGTCTTTCATGTAACTGTCACACATGTGGAAATTCGTGACCTGTTGTGTCATGATGCTGGCTACTGTTGTTCACTTCGGTCTCAAATCTCTCATAATACGCACAAACTTTTAATCTGAGCCATTTATTCTTTCTCCTCAAGAACCGATCGGATGATTCTTCAAACATTTAGAAACGTTGATTTTTTGTCTTTGAACACAAACATGTATTCAGTGAAAAGTTCCACTAGAAATGTTCAACACAGTTGTGGTCACTGTTTCTATGCAGGATAATATTACCCTTGGCCTAATCAGCACAGTTACTGGCACTGTTTCTGAAGAATATATTTAAAATTATCTGGAAAGTATGCAGAGAAAAATAATTTAATATCCCCTTAATGAAAAGAAGAAGCTTAAAAACCTAATTTGATATTGATAGAAAGGCTGTAAGGCTGAACACTATTCAAGTGTGCAAATGGGATGTACATGGGCAAATCGTGGACTGTTAGTATTGCAACGTGGCTATAGAGTAAAATAACGTCATAGACACATACTCATTGGAATTTTTTTTTTTTAAGTGTGTGTCAGAGGAATACGAGGCGAATTTAGGCCCTATATGTGTGCCCTCTTTCCCCCCCCCCCCCTCAAAAAAATTAGCAAATTTAAATATTTTATTCGTATGAAACTTAATAACATTTGAAAAAAGTTCAATTGCATTACTTTGGGTAGGGTGAAATCCACAATTATTAAAATTAATTACAGATATCAATTATACCAGGAACAACCTGTAGACGCTCAAGCACATGACCTGATCACCTCATAGTAGTTCTTAAGAGAACTACTAGAACTAGATAGACTGGCTAATATTTCCTAAGATCCTGGAGACCTCACATTCGCGTGGAGGCAGCAACCGTACATCACCAGGAAAGAACTGCAGTAGCAGATACTAAAATGCCCGCGACTATCAGTCACCATAATTAATCTCTTCTGTACTCTCAGGGACGTGAACCACAGCGGGACCAAAGAGCCAGAGCTTAACCCCCGCAAACACAACTAGGTGAGTACAAACTGACTCTTAATGCTACATTAGGGCAAATAATGAAGCATCAAAGACTGAATAAATACAAAAAGGAAGGAAACAGATTGTAAGAGAACTTTAAATTTGCTAGAGCAATTTTATCACCATTCCAAACAAGAAAAATATCAATAAATGATCTAGTGTTCAAGGGGAAGGGATGTATCAGGGGAAAGTGCCAAACCATTACGACTATACAGCGCTAGGAAGGGGTCAGGATAAGGATTTGGGATGGGACGGGGAAAAGGAATGGTGCCCAAGCACTAGGCACCATGGGGAAGGAGGGGAGGGAGAAGGGAAGGGATGTATCAGGGGAAAGCGCCAAGCTATTACGACTATACAACACTAGGAAGGGGTCAGGATAAGGATTTGGGATGGGACGGAGGGGAGGGAATGGTGCCCAACCACTAGGCACCATGGGGAAAGGGGGGGGGGAGGGAGAAGGGAAGAGATGTATCAGGGAAAAGCGCCAAACCATTACGACTATATAGCACTGGGAAGGGGTCAGGATAAGGATTTGGGATGGGATGGAGGGGAAGGAATGGTGCCCAACCACTTGGCACCATGGGGGGGGGGGGAGAGTAGCAGGCTCGTGGCGCCCAGGGGAACGAGACCGCTTGTACAACAAACACTTCTCACTTGATCGCTAGTTTAAATCTGGCTCGCTGATTACAATTCCATATTTTGTATATTGATTTACTGTGATTTCTTTCTACATTGATTTATTGAGTTGAAAATATAAGAAATGCTGCAAACTTTTTTTTTTTACTTTCTAATCTTCCCTTCTAGGTACCTGTAGTCTAATCTTTCCCTTCATTCTGCAAAAAAAATATTTTCATCACAATCCATGTTCATTGTTATTATATTTGATCCTGAATCTTGAGTATATTTCATCGATGTCTTACACTTAAAAATACACCGAATACATGATCAATGCATGATGTATACTGTTCAATGTATAACAATGCATGCAACCCGTTCTCGCAAATTTAATAAGTCAATATTGACTTATTAGTTGCGTGCATAGGTGACATACTAAACATAATAGTTTCCCTTGAAAAGCTTCATAGAAAACACCGACCTTACCTAACCTACTTAGTATGTTAAAATAAGCATCTTATAGCTTCGTAATTACAATTGTTACTTAACTTATTATAGGCATAGGTTAGGTAATAATTGTAATTACGAAGCAATAAGATGCTTATCTTAACATACTAAGAAGGTTAGGTAAGGTCGGTGTTTTCTATGAAGCTTTTCAAGGGAAACTATTATGTTAAGTATGTCACCTATGCACATATTTAATAAGTCAATATTGACTTATTAAATTTGCAAGAACGGGTTGATGCATGATGTGCACTCCCTGTATACTGTTAATATGTTATGTTATTTATATATGGTCATATAAATTTAAATGGAAATGGGGGAATGAAACTAAAACATATTTGAAATATTTCCTCCCTCATTCCAAAGAGGAGGAGGAAGTAGGTAGGTAGGTAGGTAGGTAGGTAGGGGTGGGTGGGTGTGTACTCACCTATTTGGGCTTGCGGGGGTTGAGCTCTGGCTCTTTGGTCCCGCCTCTCAACTGTCAATCAACTGGTGTACAGATTCCTGAGCCTACTGGGCTCTATCATATCTACATTTGAAACTGTGTATGGAGTCAACCTCCACCACATCACTGCCTAATGCATTCCTTCTGTTAACTACTCTGACACTGTGTGTAATTACCGAAGTGTAGTTACAGGATGAGAACTACGCTCGTAGTGTCCCGTCTTCCCAGCACAGTCACCGAGGCCAGTCGAGCCTGGCCTCGGGCCGGGCTTGGGGAGTAGAAGAACTCCCAGAACCCCATCAACCAGGTATCAACCAGTCATATAACGCTTTGAAACTACTGACGGTTTTGACCTCCACCACCTTCTCACCCAACTTGTTCCAACCGTCTACCACTCTGTTTGCGAAAGTGAATTTTCTTATATTTCTTTCGCATCTTTGTTTAATTAGTTTAAATCTATGACTTCTTGTTCTTGAAGTTCCAGGTCTCAGGAAATCTTCCCTGTCGATTTTATCAATTCTTGTTAGAGTGAGTGAGTGAGTGAGTGAGTGAGTGAGTGTTTTTGCGGGGGTTGAGCTTTGCTCTTTCGGCCCGCCTCTCAACTGTCAATCAACTGTTTACTAATTTTTTTTTTCCCCACACCACACACACACACACCCCAGGAAGCAGCCCGTGACAGCTGACTAGCTCCCAGGTACCTATTTACTGCTAGGTAACAGGGGCACTTAGGGTGAAAGAAACTTTGCCCATTTGTTTCTGCCTCGTGCGGGAATCGAACCCGCGCCACAGAATTACGAGTCCTGCGCGCTATCCACCAGGCTACGAGGCCCCTGTGTGTGTGTGTGTGTGTGTGTGTGTGTACGTGTACTCACCTATTTGTGCTTGCAGGATCGAGTACTGACTCTTGGATCCCGCCTTTCTAGCCATCGGTTGTTTACAGCAATGACTCCTGTCCCATTTCTCTATCATATCTAGTCTTAAAACTATGAAGAGAGTTTGCTTCCACAACCTGTTCCCCAAGTGCATTCCATTTTTCCACTACTCTCACGCTAAAAGAATACTTCCTAACATCTCTGTGGCTCATTTGAGTTTCCAGCTTCCACCCATGTCCCCTCGTTCTGTTACTATTAGGTGTGAATAGTAACTATAGAATAGTAAATATCTATTTCCACTTCGTCAATTCCCCTGAGTATTTTATACGTTCCTATCATATCCCCCCTCTCCCTTCTTTTTTCTATTTTAAGGTTCAGTTCCTTCAGGCGCTCTTCATATCCCATCCTTCCTAACTCTGGGACAAGCCTCGTCGCAAACTACTGAAACTTTACCAGTTTCCTTATGTGTTTCTTCAGGTGGGAGCTCCATGATGGCGTGGCATACTCTAAGACTGGTCTCACGTAGGCAGTGTAGAGCGCCTCCATACTACAAAGATAACTACTACGATACTACAAAGATGTAAAGATAAATATAGAACAGGAACCTAAAATAGCACTGATTGTTTAATAATAATTCTGAATCCCACCCAAAAATGAAGTTTAAAATTTTTCCAAGCAGTTTGGATATCAATTTGCTAGCAGTCATGATCAGTGCACAAAGATGGAGAATCATAATTTCATTTTTTCGATATCGCACCAAGGTATGTCATTTTCCAAGTCCTCTGGCTGAACTAGGAATTCAGATCCCAACCTAAATAAAAGTTACTCTTGTACAGAAAAATCTGTTCTACCCAATGGCGTCATTCAAAACCAAATTGGGAAAGACGCATATTGAGATATTTTGCCTTGAAAGTTGGCTAGTTTTGCACAATTTTTTTTTTTTTTTTGGGGGGGGGGGGGGCAACTTTCAAGTGGGCCACCTGTAGACATACGGATACAACAGAGTTGCTATTGCATCACTGCATAATATTGTGCTTGTTGTACATCGTTGCAAAAGATCATGAGGTTTAGACCTTTTGCTGATGAGTCAGTGGTCTCCAAATTGGGATCCAAATGTCTCGCGACAAAATTTGGCAGTGATTTTAGCATGGATGGATAGCTGAATGGCCACCCATACTGCTTTTGCGATTACAATACGTTATTCTACACCAAAAGTTGTCCTGGTATGTCAAATGTCACACTCCTACAGGGAATAGAAGTGATTTAACAAAGGGTCAAAGTTGGTCATTTTTCTGGTTCTTATTTATTAACGGGACGAGAGCCCATTGAATATGGACCTGTTATTGAAGAACCAAAGCAGATTGAGCTCTAATATTTTGCAAAGTGTCATTTGGGGTCTAGGGCTATCTTACTACAACATTTCATGGCATTTGGAGAGGGTCGAGTGGGAGCCATAGGTGACTTTTTGGTGATTTAAGATGGAATGACCCCCTTGTCAATCCCTCTAAGTATTTTATACGTCTGAATCATGTCACCCCTATGGGTCCTCATTTCTAACGTTGCCAGGTTTAGTTCCTTCAGTCTGTCTTCATACCTCATCCCTCGCAGTTCTGGGACGAGTCTCGTTGCAAACTTCTGTACCTTTTCGAGCTTCCTTATGTTTTTTTTTTTTATGTGGGCTCCAGGATGGGGCGGTATACTCTAAGACTGGCCTCACATAGGTGGTATACAGTGATCTAAAAGCCTCCTTATTCAAGTTTCTGAAGGATGTTCTGACTTTTGCCAGAGTAGAGTATGCGGCTGACGTTATTCTATTTATATGAGCCTCTGGAGTTAGGTTTGGTGTTATGTCCACTCCCGGGTCCTTTTCTCTAGACGTTATAGGGAGGTAGTTTACCTTCGTTCTATATATTGGTCTTTCAGTCTCCTGGCTCTTGTCCCCATTTCCATCACCTTACACTTGTTAGTGTTGAACTCTAGCAGCCATTTCTCGGACCAGTTCTGCAACCTGTTCAAGTCATCCTGGAGAATCTTACTCTCCTCATCTGTCTCAACCCTCCTCATTAGTTTTGCATCATCTGCAAACATTGACATAAAAGACTCAACTCCTGCAGTCAAGTCATTTACATAACTGAGGAATAGTATGGGACCCAGCACCGATCCTTGAGGCACCCCGCTTGTTACTCTACGCCAGACGGACTCCTCGCCCCTCACTGTCAGTCTGACATTTGTCTGTCAGGTAATTCCTTTCACATGATAGTGCGTCTCTGTCTACTCCCGCCTGCCTCTCAAGTTTCTATAGTAGCCTTCTGTGTGGTACTGTATCAAAGGCTTTTTGGCAGTCCACAAATATGCAATAAGCCCAGACTTCTCTGTCTTGTCTTATTTTCGTTACCTTTTCATAAAACTCCAGGTTCGTCAAGCATGATTTCCCTGATCTAGAGCCGTGTTGATGTTTATTTACAAACCTAATTCTTTCAAGGTGTGCAAGTAGTCTTACACTTATAATTCTTTCAAGTACTTTGCAAGGGATCCTATTGAGCGACACTCGTCTGTAGGTAAGTGCCTCTTCCCTATCTCCTTTCTTGTAGATTGGCACCACATTTGCCTTCTTCCAGTAGCTGGGCAATTCCCCATGTGTAAGTGACTCATTATAGATTAGTACTAGAGGTATGCTGAGGGTCTGTGCAGCTGCTTCTAACATCCATGGTGATATTCAATCTGGCTTGTGGGTGTGTGTGTGTGTGTGTACTAATTGTATTTTGTGTTTGAGTCTGCAGGATCGAGCTGTTAGCTCTTGGACCCCACCTTTCTAACCATCGGTTCTCTAATATAAGGACTCGGAACCTATTTTTCCTCTATCATATCTACTCTATATTTTATTTCTCTCTCTCTCTCACACCTTCCTACTTACCTCCCTCCCTCCCCCCTCTCCCATCCCTCCCACCCTTCCCTCTCCCCGTCTTTCCCCCTCCTCTCCCTCCTCCTCCCTCCATCTCCTTCTCCCTCCCTCCAGGATGCAGCCCGTGGCAGCTGTCAAACACCCAGGTACCTACTTACTGCTAGCTAAACAGATGCATCAGATGAAAGAAACTCTGCCCAGTTGTTTCGACCTCAACCGGGAATCGAACCTGGGCTCTTAGGACTACGACACCGCTCCCTCCCCAGCTGCGTGTGCGGGGGAGAAAGGTGTTTGTTTTTCATCGACCAGTCAGTGTTGAGGGTAAACATAGCCACACAGGTAACAATAGGTTGCAGATTAAAATTTCCTGACACTTGCTTGATGAGAGAACAGAGGGTGTGGCCAGGGCGGGGGCGGGTCGAGCGGGCCAAGTGTATGGAAAATGGGGCAAGCTGCGGGGGTGGAGAGGGTAGGGTCCGGCAGGCTGTTTAGGGTCCAAGCTGCGGGGGTGGAGAGGGTAGGGTCCGGCAGGCTGTTTAGGGTCCAAGGTGCGGGGTGGGTGGGCGCAGTAGGGTCCAAGCTGTGGGGTGGGTGGGCGCAGTAGGGTCCAAGCTGTGGGGTGGTTGGGCGCAGTAGGGTCCAAGCTGTGGGGTGGGTGGGCGCAGTAGGGTCCAAGCTGTGGGGTGGGTGGGCGCAGTAGGGTCCAAGCTGCGGGGTGGGTGGGCGCAGTAGGGTCCAAGCTGCGGGGTGGGTGGGCGCAGTAGGGTCCAAACTGTGGGGTGGGTGGGCGCAGTAGGGTCCAGGTTGTGGGGGTGGGTAGGCGTACGTGGCAGGGGTTCAGGTTGTGGGGGTGGGCGGGGAAGAGGTTCAGGCTGTGGGCGTGGCAGAGGTTCAGGCTGTGGGCGTGGCAGAGGTTCAGGCTGTGGGCGTGGCAGAGGTTCAGGCTGTGGGCGTGGCAGAGGTTCAGGCTGTGGGCGTGGCAGAGGTTCAGGCTGTGGGCGGGGCAGGTGTGTGCCCATAGGAGTGAGCGGAGCACAAATTTTCTCCTAGATGTACTCACCTCTGATCAGACATGGTCACAATATACAAAATACTGACGGGAAGGGTGGAATTAGACAAAGTGAACTTTCACACTCGTTTAAAATATAGGTTAAATGGGAGAGAACAAGGGAAGACGTTAGAAACACAAATAAGTATGAAGAGTGGATGGCGAACACGAGGAATGCCATTAAGAAGTTATGGGAACATATCCTCCGTACCAAGTCATAACAATCGGGAATTCAAAAGCTTAATTTCACGACCTATGGACACTGATAGGAAAGCAATTCTTCGTTAAGGTCTGATAAAGACCTTTTGTACCCCTCTGTAATCCTTTTTGCGCTACCGCTCACAAGATGAGTATGGGGTGCACAATAAACAGTCACCTCAGGCGGCAACAATCAAAAACTCTTCCTATGAAGATAACCGCCAATAAAAATAGCTGAACTGACAAAACTATTAAATTTTGAAAACTATTACATTTCATGTATTTAATGAAACGTTCAATGAAATTACAAGTTTCCATTAATAATTTCACGTGATCTCAACAGATAATACAGCTGAATAAATCACATACAGCTGAAGTAAATGTATGTTTTTACTGTATTGTGGCGAGTCGTGGCGGTAGGGAATATAACACGGGGGGAGCAAAATGCCAAGGTTTATAAGTTGAACTATCAACAACAAGGCGCTGATTAAACCATTTAGGTTTAAGCCCTTTGAGCGCCGGGTGCCGAGTGCAGCAGTGCCACGCGCCCGCTCACACAGGCCCGGGGACACTCGCTGCTAATCCCCACACACAGTAGCGGGGAGAGCAGCCAAGGAGAGATGGAGAGAGATTACTAAGGAGGGGAGAAGAAAAGGAGGGGAGAAGGAAGAAAGGAAAGTAGGAGGGAGGAAACGGGAAGGAAAAAGGAGAGGGAAAGTGGCAAGGTGAGAGGGGTAGAACGCAACCTGTCCTCTTAAAAAGAACGTCGCTTTTGGCCGTTTGCCAGTATGGCCGAATATGGACGTAATTTGAAAATTAAAATAAATTGAAAATAAATTTGGGATTTTTTTTTCAACAACAGTAAGTTAAGGGTCCTCTGATAGGTCAGGCGGGCAGGAAATTCTCATAAAGTTTCAAAACGGTATGAAAAACGTTAATGGAAAGTTCCTCTTCTAAGCTGTCCGAGTAAGCCGAACGACTCAAACAGAAAACAGAACAGTACGTCACTTTTGTGAGTCGATTTCATTTAAAATTACGTCCAAATTTGCCCATAGCGCCGCGCATACGAGCCAAAAGTGACGTTATTTAGAAGGGAACATGGAAGTGGAAAGGGAAGAAAGGCAGCGAGAAAGAAGAGGGGGCGGAGAAGAGGGGGCGGAGAAGAGGGGGCGGAGAAGAGGGGGCGGAGAAGAGGGGGCGGAGAAGAGGGGGCGGAGAAGGGGGGGGCGGAGAAGACAGGCGAGTGTGGGTTAAATTCACCTTTACTGTAATAATAAAAACACGACCCCATTGTGAACTTCAGTTACAAGCTTCATCTCTGACAACCACCCACCTCGCCTCTCACACCTCTGAGGCCGTGCAGCTGAGTAGACAGCGCTCGGGAGTTGTAGTCATAAGGGCCTGGGTTCGATTCCCGGCACAGGCGGAAACAACTGGCCAGAGTTTTTCACCCCTGATGCTCCTGTTCATCTAGTAGTAACTAGGTACCTAGGAATTAGACAGCTGCCACGGGCTGCTTCCTGGAGATGTACTCGACTAATTGTGCTTGTGGAGGTTAAGTCCTGGCTCTTTGGACCCGCCCCTCAACTGTCAATCGACTATTTCAACCCCCCCCCCCTTCCCCGTGCCATGGCGCAGCCCGTAGCAGCTTCCTAACTCCCAGGTACCTATTTCCTGCTAGGTGAACAAGGACATCAAGGTGCAAATCTCTGCTCATTTGTTTCCGCCATCGCCGGGGATCGATCCCCGGACCCTAGGACTACGAATCCCGAGCGCTGTCTACTCAGCCGTCAGGCTCCTTAATGTGTGCATGTGTGTTAGAGAGAACTATATGTAGCAGACATAACAGAGGAAAAATAGATTGGTTAATAAGGCGGGGTCCAGAAGCTAATAACTCGACTCTGCAGACACACAAAGTGAATACAAACAAATAGTAAACACACACACACACACACACACACACACACACACACACACACACACACACACACACAGGTCTCAGACTGGCGAAACGTTACAAGTGGAGTCCCGCAGGGGTCAGTCCTTGGACCTATACTGTTTCTGATACATGTAAATGATCTCCCAGAGGGTATAGACTCGTTTCTCTCAATGTTTGCTAATGATGCAAAAATTATGAGGAGGATTGAAACAGAGGATGATAGTAGGGAGGCTACAAGATGACCTAGACAGACTGAATGAATGGTCCAACAAGTGGCTGCTAAAGTTCAACCCGAGTAAATGGAAAGTAATGAAACTAGGCGGTGGAAACAGGCCAGACACAGGATACAGAATAGGAGATGAAGTACTTAATGAAACGGACAGAGAGAAAGATCTAGGAGTTGATATCACACCAAACCTGTCTCCTGAAGCCCACATCAAAAGAATTACGACTGCGGCATATGCGAGGCTGGCTAACATCAGAACAGCCTTCACGAACCTGTGTAAGGAATCATTTAGAATCATGTATACCACATATGTAAGACCAATCCTGGAGTATGCGGCCCCAGCATGGAGCCCGTACCTTGTCAAGCACAAGACGAAGCTAGAAAAGGTTTAAAGGTATGCCATTAGACTAGTCCCAGAACTAAGAGGCATGAGTTGCGAGGAAAGGCTGCGGGAAATGCAGCATACGACACTGGAAGACAAGAGTAAGGGGAGACATGATCACTACCTACAAAATCCTCAGGGGAATCGACCGGGTAAACAAGGATAAACTATTCAACACTGGTGGGACGCGAACAAGAGGACACAGGTGGAAACTGAGTACCCACATGAGCCACAGGGACGTTAGAAGGAACTTTTTCAGTGCCAGAGTAGTTAACAGGTGGAATGCATTAGGCAGTGATGTGGTGGAGGCTGACTCCATACACAGTTTCAAATGTAGATATGATAGAGCCCAGTAGACTCAGGAACCTGTACACCAGTTGATTGACGGTTGAGAGGCGGGACCAAAGAGCCAAAGCTTAACCCCCGCAAGCACAAATAGGTGAGTACACACACTGGGAAAGGCAGAAAAACACACGCGGCATTAACAACAACAACAACAAACTTCAGAGCCTAAGAATTACCAGGCAACAAGAAAATTCGAATATTTGCCTTACTGAAAACAACATTATTTTGTGTGTAAACATTTCAACTTGAGTTATTACTCTCTGAAGATTATTCACATCAGAGTTGTTATTAATACAAGGGGCTCGGCTCGTTATGGTCTCTTGCTCCTGTTATAACGCTAGATGAATTGGCTAATACTTGGCTTACAAGCTAATGTATCACAGATGGGAGGGGGGACAGTCAGATGGGACAGACGGAACAGACGACGGAGGGGACAGACGGAACAGACGACGGAGGGGACAGACGGAACAGACGACGGAGGGGACAGACGGAACAGACTCGAGACGGCACAGACGAGAGAGAGCCAAGACACACAATACATGATAGTTCACTTATGAAAAGATAACTCTCCCACTCCCATTTTAATCCCTACTCCCGAAAGGCCACCCTTCCCTTCCCTTCTCCCTTCCATCATCACTCCCCTCCTTCCCCCAGGTCCGTCCCACACTGCTCTCTCCCTCACCTAACACCAACACCGGCTACCTGGTTGCAAAAGCAACTCGTCTACGTTGAAAGTTTGCTCCCCGGTGAATTCCGCTCGGTAACATGAAAGGAACTTTCTCAGACGACACAATCGTAGTCGAATATACACTATCGATGGAAACTCAGTTTTAATTTATGAATTGTATTTATATTCAATGTTATTTCAATATAAATATCAAGTCAGCATCTCTACTAGTCTCTTGGGACGTGTCTGAGGCTAATGGCACACGGTACAAATTATTTAATGGAAGGTTACAGAAGGTTAAGGAGAATTTAATATTTATTGGATAAAATGGATAACAACAATTACATGTTATGTTGTTATCCTTTCGCCATTTTACTGTTCAAGTATTTCTTAATCCTGACTACCTAGCCAGGTTACTCATAATCCACACTCCCGGTCCACTCCCCGGACCACCACCGGTCCACTCCCCGGACCACCACCGGTCCACTCTCCCAGATGATACCTTGTATCTGGCCTCCTGCTCCCTACACCTGTCTTCATTACATTACATTTGGTTGGGTTAAACTCTAACAACCATTTGTTCGACCATTCCTTCAGCTTGTCTAGGTCTTCTTGAAGCCTCAAACAGTCCTCTTCTGTTTTAATCCTTCTCATAATTTTAGCATCGTCCGCAAACATTGAGAGAAATGAATCGGTACCCTCTGGGAGATCATTTACATATATCAGAAACAAGATAGGACCGAGTACAGAGCCCTGTGGGACTCCACTGGTGACTTCACGCCAATCGGAGGTCTCACCCCTCACCGTAACTCTCTGCTTCCTATTGCTTAGATACTCCCTTATCCACTGGAGCACCTTACCAGCTACACCTGCCTGTCTCTCCAGCTTATGTACCAGCCTCTTATGCGGTACTGTGTCAAAGGCTTTCCGACAATCCAAGAAAATGCAGTCCGCCCAGCCCTCTCTTTCTTGCTTAATCTTTGTCACCTGATCGTAGAATTCTATCAAGCCTGTAAGGCAAGATTTACCCTCCCTGAACCCATGTTGGCGATTTGTCACGAAGTCCCTTCTCTCTAGATGTGTTACCAGGTTTTTTCTCACGATCTTCTCCATCACCTTGCATGGTATACAAGTCAAGGACACTGGCCTGTAGTTCAGTGCCTCTTGCCTGTCGCCCTTTTTGTATATTGGGACCACATTCGCCGTCTTCCATATTTCTGGTAGGTCTCCCGTCTCCAGTGACTTACTATACACTATGGAGAGTGGCAAGCAAAGTGCCTCTGCACACACTTTCAGTATCCATGGTGAGATCCCATCTGGACCAACAGCCTTTCTAACATCCAGATCCAGCAGGTGTCTCTTGACCTCCTCTCTCGTAATTTCGAACTCTTCCAAGGCCGCCTGGCTTACCTCCCTTTCTCCTAGCACAGTGACCTCACCTTGTTCTATTGTGAAGACCTCCTGGAACCTCTTGTTGAGTTCTTCACACACCTCTCTGTCATTCTCTGTATACCTGTCCTCGCCTGTTCGAAGTTTCAATACCTGTTCTTTCACTGTTGTTTTCCTTCTGATGTGACTGTGGAGTAGCTTTGGTTCGGTCTTGGCTTTGTTTGCTATATCATTTTCAAAACTTTTCTCTGCTTCTCTTCTCACCCTGACGTACTCATTCCTGGTTCTCTGGTATCTCTCTCTGCTTTCTGGTGTTCTGTTATTCCGGAAGTTCCTCCACGCCCTTTTGTTCAGTTTCTTCGCTTCCATACATGCCCTATTATACCATGGATTCTTCTGTTGCTTCTCGTATTTTTCCCTTTGGGCCGGGATGAACCTGTTTACTGCCTCCTGACACTTTTGGGTAACATAGTCCATCATACCCTGTACAGACTTATCTCTGAGATCTGTGTCCCAAGGTATTTCACTTAGGAAACTTCTCATCTGTTCATAATTTCCCTTTCGGTTTGCCAGCCGAATGTATGTGTGTGTGTGTGTGTGTGTGTGTGTGTGTGTGTGTGTGTGTGTGTGTGTGTGTGTGTGTGTGTGTGTGTGTGTGTGTGTGTGTGTGTGTGTGCGCGCGCGCGCGCGCGCGTATGTGTGCGTGTGCGCGCATATGCGGGTGCGTCAGTCAGTCAGTCCCCACGCAACTACTTGAGAGCCACACACATACACAACGAACCGAACAGTCGGTAGCCTCTGTTCTTGACCCTGTACACAGAGGTGGCTTTCACCACCTCCGCTTCCGACATTCACGTCATATTGACCCTCATCAATGGATATACACAAAAAATAAACAATGACCACAGTATAGGTATCGTAACTCTAGCGACAACAAAGGAGGTCTAGAGGCGACTGTATTTTCACAATTAATACGATAGTGACTGCAATAGGCAAGGTGAAAATATATACAATAGTTCCCAGGCGCGAGACGGGAGAGCGAGGGCGCACAGCTGGAAGATGGAAACGCAGTTAAGCCGGAGAAATTCAAGATAATACTCTTATGCTGTACAGTGGTTAAAGAAGTTTTTTCGGCTTCAACCAGAAATGGTGCAGGCCCCGTCCAAGTGGCTGGGGCACCATTCCTTCCCCGCGTCCCATCCCAAATCCTTATCTTGACCCCCCTTCCAAGTGCTATATAGTCGTAATGACTTGGTGCTTTTTCCTTGATAATTCCCTTCCCCCCCCCCCCACCATTAATAACTAAGTAAAGGTACAGAAAATGGAAGGAAGAGCAGATTCCGTATTTCAGGACTGACAAAATCTTTGACAGTACCTCAAGTAGAGATTACTACGTTAACTTGAGAGGCAGGCGGGAGTCAGGAGACGAGCTAATAATTGTAATTACGAAGCAATAAGATGCTTATCTTAACATACTAAGTAGGTTAGGTAAGGTCGGTGTTTTCTATGAAGCTTTTCAAGGGAAACTATTATGTTAAGTATGTTACCAATGCACATATTTAATAAGTCAATATTGACTTATTAAATTTGCGAGAACGGGTTGGACAAGGATGAAGAAATACCCAACATGCCTGGAGTCAATGACAGTAATGAGGGAGACGGACTGGGCAAGGGTATCAACCAGAGTAATCTTGAGGTTATCTTGAGATGATTTCGGGGCTTTTAGTGTCCCCGCGGCCCGATCCTCGACCAGGCCTCCACCCCCAGGAAGCAGCCCGTGACAGCTGACTAACACCCAGGTACCTATTTTACTGCTAGGTAACAGGGGCATAGGGTGAAAGAAACTCTGCCCATTGTTTCTCGCCGGCGCCTGGGATCGAACCCAGGACCACAGGATCACAAGTCCCGCGTGCTGTCCGCTCGGCCGACCGGCTCCTCACCGGAGTACCGACCGGAGTACCTCAAGGATCGCTCCCAACACCATTTCTCGCTTGTGTTAATGACCGATCTAAAAAAGATGAATCCTGCATGTCGATGTTTGCAGACGAACCAAAATTTGTGAGGATAGTTGAGACAAATGAGGGTTGTAAGCTCGCTAATTTGACTTAGATAAGTTGCACAGTTTGTCCGGAAAATGGATTTCAATACCGACCCGTGTAATGTGATAGAAATGACAACAGGTGACGGAAAATCAAAAGCACTGTACAATGATGGAAGACTACCGCCCTGTAACGACTAGAGAAAAGGACCTGGGAATGAAAGTAATCCCAAGCTTAACTCCGGAGGCACATATAAATAGGATAACATCAGCAACATATTCTAAAGTAGCAAAACTCATACTTTTTCTCATCCTCATATGAGACAAACAAGGATACAAATTACAGCACTGTATCATTATATGCTTTTCACACTAGGATTTTCATGCGAGTAGACAATATGGAGGACACGACAAACCTCCAATCTGAGGTAAATCGGGTCTTTCAATTGGCCACAGATAATAATATAATAACTTTTAAGACCTACTACAAGTTCTAAACCAGTATTGTCTGGAGCGCAGGCGAGAAGGAGAAGGGAATGGAACTATCAGGAGTACGCACAAAGTTATTACGCCTATATGGCACTTGGATGGGATCAGGGTAAGGATTTTGGCACTTGGATGGGATCAGGGTAAGGATTTTGGCACTTGGATGGGATCAGGGTAAGGATTTTGGCACTTGGATGGGATCAGGGTAAGGATTTTGGCACTTGGATGGGATCAGGGTAAGGATTTTGGCACTTGGATGGGATCAGGGTAAGGATTTTGGCACTTGGATGGGATCAGGATAAGGATTATGGCACTTGGATGGGATCAGGGTAAGGATTTTGGCACTTGGATGGGATCAGGATAAGGATTTTGGCACTTGGATGAGATCAGGATAAGGATTTTGGCACTTGGATGGGATCAGGATAAGGATTTTGGCACTTGGATGGGATCAGGATAAGGATTATGGCACTTGGATGGGATCAGGATAAGGATTTTGGGAGATACATGGTAATCTTAACGTGGGAATTATCAGGGGGCCCGGTTCCAAATCTGAACACGGAAATTTCATCACATCAAATTAGCAGGCATCTTCTTGAGGTTATCTTGAGATGATTTCGGGGCTTTAGTGTCCCCGCGGCCCGGTCCTCGACCAGGCCTCCACCCCCAGGAAGCAGCCCGTGACGGCTGACTAACACCCAGGTGCCTATTTTACTGCTAGGTAACATGGGCATAGGGTGAAAGAAACTCTGCCCACTGTTTCTCGCCGGCGCCTGGGATTAAACCCGGGACCACAGGATCACAAGTCCAGCGTGCTGTCCGCTCGGCCAACCGGCTCCCTCATGGCAAGGTGTGCAAAATACCACCACTGAAAAGCAGAGGTGCTATAGGTATGCCGAGGGAGAATTATCAACATGAAGGGGCCAAAGACTTTTCAACACTACCGCTACACGTAAGGGGTAAAAATGGCCGCCCTCTCACGGTGTTCGAGAGAGAACTCGACAAACACCTCCAAAAGATACCTGATTAACCAGGCTGTGATTCATACGTCAGGCTGCGAGCAGCCAAGTCCAATAGCCTAATTGACCAGACGACCAACCGGGAGGCCTGGTGGGAGACCGGGCCGCGGAGCCGTTGATCCCCGGAACCTACACAAGGTAGCACACGGTAGATATAATCCAGGAACCTAAATATGAAGGCATCTGGATCTCTTTACACCGCCTACAGACTTAAGAGTGCGCCCTCCCATCGTGAAGAAACCATCCATTTATAATATAATATATTTACATATATATATATATATATATATATATATATATATATATACATACACATATATATATACATACACATATATATATATATATATATATATATATATATATATATATATATATATATACATATATATATATATATATATATATATATATATATATATATATATATATATATATATTAAAAAAAAATTAGCAGCTACACACACACACACAGTGGAGATTGTGGTGGAGGCTGACTCCATACACAGTTTCAAGTGTAGATATGATAGAGCCCAGTAGGCTCAGGAACCTGTACACCTGTTGATCGACAGTTGAGAGGCGGGACCAAAGAGCCAGAGCTCAACCCCCGCAAGCACAACTAGGCGAGTACAACTAGGCGAGTACAACTAGGCGAGTACAACTAGGTGAGTACACACACCCTCCCCCCATGTCATCTCTTCCCGTGAGGACCATGGGACCTTTCCTCCGTCACCAGGAAGGTCTTTCTTTTCATATATAACTTGCATCTTGCCAAGTGGAGAGCACACAGGCGGCGCCCAGCATGCACAAATTGATACCCTGTTGACTACATCAGCCTCTGTATACGCGCGCTCCTCTCTCCCTACCTAAGTTTGCCCTCCTATATAACCTATACTCTCGCTTATTAATATGATGACATAACTTGCATCGTCTCAAGTTATACATCTACCCATTTCATGAAATACATTTTCACACACAGACACGTGTGTCTAAATTTACTTCGTGAAACGGGTAGATATATGCCTGCCTGTCCTATATATACCTGTCCTATACCCTATAGGGTATGTATGCCCTATATCTGCCCCCTTACAATTACCTATTAACTCTATATACAAACTCCTCCCAATACTTCATTTGAATTTCCTCCCATTCATCAAAGCCCTCCTGCTTACCCAGACCATTCATCAAGGCCTTCCTGCTTACCCAGACCATTCATCAAGGCCTTCCTGCTTACCCAGACCATTCATCAAGGCCCTCCTGCTTACCCAGACCATTCATCAAGGCCCTCCTGCTTACCCAGACCATTCATCAAGGCCTTCCTGCTTACCCAGACCATTCATCAAGGCCTTCCTGCTTACCCAGACCATTCATCAAGGCCCTCCTGCTTACCCAAACCATTCATCAAAGCCCTCCTGCTTACCCAAACCATTCATCAAAGCCTTCCTGCTTACCCAAACCATTCATCAAAGCCTTCCCTACTTACTCAAACCATTCATCAAAGCCTTCCCTACTTACCCAAACCATTCATCAAAGCCTTCCCTACTTACCCAAACCATTCATCAAAGCCTTCCCTACTTACCCAAACCATTCATCAAAGCCTTCCCTACTTACCCAAACCATTCATCAAAGCCTCCCCTACTTACCCAAACCATTCATCAAAGCCTCCCTACTTACCCAAACCATTCATCAAAGCCTTCCCTACTTACCCAAACCATTCATCAAAGCCTCCCCTACTTACCCAAACCATTCATCAAAGCCTCCCTACTTACCCAAACCATTCATCAAAGCCCTCCTGCTTACCCAAACCATTCATCAAAGCCTCCCCTACTTGGCCAAACCATTCATCAAAGCCTTCCCTACTTACCCAAACCATTCATCAAAGCCTCCCTACTTACCCAAACCATTCATCAAAGCCTTCCTACTTACCCAGACCATTAATCAAAGCCCTCTCTACTTACCCAAACCATTCATCAAAGCCTCCCCTACTTACCCAAACCATCCATTCTCTAATTTCTCTCCCCAGTAAAAATATAATATTCTTTTGCCTCACCAGAAATTACAATACCCAAGCAACCCCCCAAACCCATCGAGACCAGCCCAAAGAAAACGTCAATATGATCGCTTTAATTTTTTACTAATGCTTCCCATTTTTTACAGATGGGTCGACTCCGTACAAAATGCGACGTACTATGTGAAAGAACGGGCTGTCGAGGCCTCGTAGAGCACAATACGTTCTTGTGGTATGCCAAGCGTTGAATTTGAAGTGGTTTCTGCTTAACCAGAAGCACACACACACACATCTGGATGCACCCACCTAACCTAACCTAACCTAACCTAACCTAACCAGAAGCACACACACACATCTGGATGCACCCACCTAACCTAACCTAACCTAACCTAACCTAACCTAACCTAACCTAACCTAACCTAACCTAACCTAAAGAGACAGATGGAACTTAAAGCCTCGTCATCGTCCCAACGCCAGGGGCCAGATTCACGAAAGCACTTACGCAAGCACTTACGAACGTGTACATCTTTCCTCAGTCTTTGACGGCTTTGGTTACATTTATTAAACAGTTTACAAGCATGAAAACTTGCCAATCAACTATTGTTATTGTTATAAACAGCCTCCTGGTGCTTCGGAGCCCATTAACTGTTTAATAATTGTAAACAAAGTCGCCAAAGATTGAGAAAAGATGTACAGGTTCGTAAGTGTTTGCCTAAGTGCTTTCGTGAATCTGGCCGATATTCACTCACGGTAGTTACGGCTCGTTTGGGGAGCTTTTAACTTCAGAGGCGGCAGAGAAAATGACTCAAATACGTTAGTAATAGAGGTAGTAGTTAAAGTAATATATTAACAGAATACCGTTGTGGAAGAGGCCATCTAATCTTGTACAAAGACCAGGGGCCAGATTCACCCTCAGCCTCACCACACATTAGACAACCTAACTTCATCGTGGAAGCTCTCGGGTCTCATCACGGTGTTTACGGTGGCAGTTGTTTGTCATCCTCAGGCTCTTGACCCCTCATGGTGAATGGGGCTAAGAGTGAGGAGGGGGGGGGCTAGGGCTGAGGATGGGGAGGGGCTAGGGGTGAGGGGGGGGGGGGCTAGGGGTGAGGGGGGGGGGCTAGGGGTGAGGGGGGGGGGGGCTAGGGGTGAGGGGGGGGGCTAGGGGTGAGGGGGGGCTACGGGTGACGGGAGGAGGGTGAGGGGGAAGTAGGGAGACGAATGGAATCATCTTTTAAGATATGTTCGTGGCACACTGTATCATCTCTTCTGGAAGAGGAAAGGGTTTGAGGTGTTACTTACACACACACACACACACACACACACACACACACACACACACACACACACACACGTACGTTAGGCTTATATTGAGGTCCTCCCCCCCCCCCCCCCCGCCTCCCCAGGATGCAATCCCACAACAAGGCGACTAACTCCTGGGTACTTATTTACTGCTAGGTGAACCGGTGAGAGGGGCGGGGGGGCATAACGTGACAAGAAACGCATCCAACCATTTCTGTCTAGCCAGGGATTCGAACCCAGGATTCCCGATTGAGAGTCTATCTAGGGTGCAGGAAAGCCTGCCTCCAGTTCTAGGGCCATAGACCCATTAAATGTTTGTCAAGTTACAAATGGCTATACAGTGTGTGTGTCAGTGTAGGCAGACTACCCATGTTGACCAGACCACACACTAGAAGGTGAAGGGACAACAACGTTTCGGTCCGTCCTGGACCATTCTCAAGTCGATTCGGTCCGTCCTGGAGAATGGTCCAGGACGGACCGAATCGACTTGAGAATGGTCCAGGACGGACCGAAACGTCGTCGTCCCTTCACCTTCCAGTGTGTGGTCTGGTCAACATACTTCAGCCACGTTCTTATGACTCATCGCCTGCAGAACCTAACCTAACCTAACCCATCAGTGGCAGAGTGAGTTTACTTCAACTCCCCACCCCCCTACACCCCCTACATCACCAACTACACCACAAGGGGGTGGCTGAATCGCCTCGTTTCAGTGAGGCAGTTAGGGAAGACGTCTTAAGTGTGACTATTCACGGGACCTCACTCTCGTTAACCAAGGAAGGTCAAGTCTCGCCCATCTCTGAAGGTGCTTTGTGACTGATAGACCTATAGGGTCTACGATCCTGACCTGAAGAGTGGCTCAGGTCGCAAAGAGGTATTGGCCTTGGAAGACCTGTACCTTAGGCTGCACCTTACCTGCTCCTGGTTGATCAGTCCGGAAACGAGGAGGCCTGGTCGACGACCGGGCCGCGGGAACGCTAAGCCCCGGAAGCACCTCAAGGTAAGGTAGGCAAAGTGGGGAGTGTTTGTTGGCCAGTGTTGGGGTGTGGATGTGGGTTTGGCTGGGATAGGAAGGGAATCAACACCACATCTGGGTCTTACATGTATCATCTGTACATTTTTACTAACTGTTTCTCAGTATTCAAATCCATTAACTTATGGCAATCATTGCCTCAGAGGTACAGAAGAAGGTAATGATGTCAAAATTGCGAGTAATGAACTGCCGTTACACCGTATTAATTGCTGTCTTATCCTCATTTGCTGGTTATTCTCTGAATTATTCCCCGTGCATCATGGCTTTATTTAAATGGTCAATTACCTTTTCCCCACATCTTATACAATCGATTGAAAATTACAGAAGTATGCCACTACTACAAGAGGAGCCGGTCGGCCGAGCGGACAGCACGCTGGACTTGTGATGTTGTGGTCCCGAGTTCGATCCCGGGCGCCGGAGAGAAACAATGGGCAGAGTTTCTTTCACCCTATGCCCCTGTTACCTAGCAGTAAAATAGGTACCTGGATGTTAGTCAGCTGTCACGGGCTGCTTCCTGGGGGTGGAGGCCTGGTCGAAGACCGGGCCGCGGGGACACTAAAGCCCCGAAATCATCTCAAGATAACCTCAAGAAGAAGATGTTCAATAAAAAAGGGGTGAGAAGGTGGTCTACAGGTGTGTAAGCTGAAAGGATGGGGACAGGTGTCAACGGACATCGCCGCCTGCACACCTGTCGTCCAGTTGGAATTTAGATTTAGCTACTCAGAAGAAAATGTCCATGTAGCACGGGCTATGGCGAGCCCGTAATGTCCTCTGTGGCCCTTTAATTAAATACAGGCGTGTTGGCGGTTCTTACAATTCAAGGAGGCGAGGTGCATGTAATTACTCTGGTCAAGCGAGCAATTGTGACACCAGAGAAGTGTTATAGAACAAGATGGGGGGGTTATCTTGAGGTTATCTTGAGATGATTTCGGGGCTTTTAGTGTCCCCGCGGCCCGGTCCTCGACCAGGCCTCCACCCCCCAGGAAGCAGCCCGTGACAGCTGACTAACACCCAGGTACCTATTTTACTGCTAGGTAACAGGGGCATAGGGTGAAAGAAACTCTGCCCATTGTTTCTCGCCGGCGCCTGGGATCGAACCCAAGACCACAGGATCACAAGACCAGCGTGCTGTCCGCTCGGCCGACCGGCTCCCGACCGGGGGGGCCGAGGTCTTGACCTATTCATTATCAAGGAGGGCCGGGGTTGTATTGAAATGTAACCTTAGGTACTGAAACCGGCTTAGTTATCGAGCGTGGGCTTCTCACCTTTAGAACTGTGCTTATGGCGCCCTGACGTCTCACTGGATATATTTAACATTAATGACCATAGCTTTCACTCCAGAATATTTGAATTTTAGTGAGCAGGTTTGGAATCTGAGTTTCCAGTAATGTATGTATATGAATTTATGTGTGTGTGTGTGTGTGTGTGTGTGTGTGTGTGTGTGTGTGTGTGTGTGTGTGTGTGTGTGTGTGTGTGTGTGTGTGTGTGTGTGTGTGAGAGTGAGAGTGAGAGAGTGAGAGAGAGAGAGTGAGAGTGTGTGTGTGTGTGTGTGTGTGGGCGGGGGGGGGGGGGGTAGGTAGGTAAGCAACCCATCCTCCTAATAGAGCGTCGCATTTTTGACGTATAATTTACCTAAGACTGTCGTACTAGAAAATGGGTAGCGGCTCGCAAAACTGACACTGTCCCGTTTTCTGTTAGTGGGTCCTGTGGTAGGTTAGAACAAGGCACTTTAATACGACAGTGTCTCGACGTTGAGAACGCTGGCGAGAACTAGCTGGTATAGTACGAGAACACGCTGGTATAGTGCGAGAACACGCTGGTATAGTGCGAGAACACGCTGGTATTGTGCGAGAACACGCTGGTATAGTGCGAGAACACGCTGGTATAGTGCGAGAACACGCTGGTATAGTGCGAGAACACGCTGGTATAGTGCGAGAACACGCTGGTATAGTGCGAGAACACGCTGGTATAGTGCGAGAACACGCTCCACTCAGTTACAAAGTGTGCTTTGAGTCTGACCCAGTAATTTAAATGCTTCACTGGTTCTATGCATAAAGTAAAGGATCTCTCTCTACACGATCCAGTTCTGCAAACACTCTTGCCTTGAAAGGTAATGCGAGAACCAAACAATATTCCATACGTAATAGCATCAGTGCTTTGAAGTGTTCCATCCCAGTGGAACTTGGAACAGTGGAACTTACACGCGATCTCTTGTAGTGAAGGTGCTCATCATCCAACCGATAATATCCTGACTGTTGCAATGTTTTCTTTATTGGGATCTCTAGACGTTAGGTCATCCGATATTATTCTTTCAAAGTCTTTGACTTGGTCTCTCGTTTCCATGGGGGGATATTTGACTGTCTTGTACTCTCTTAAGGTTCTCGTTTTCCCTTTATCCATGTAACTGGTTCGAATTTGTCTATGTTGAACGTCATAGTTTCCATTGTCCACAGAAGACCTTGTTAATTACACACACATACACACACACACACACATTCAGAAACTTGTGTAAGGAATCATTCAGAACTTTGTACACCACATATGTCAGACCAATCCTGGAGTATGCAGCCCCAGCATGGAGTCCATATCTAGTCAAGCATAAAACTAAACTGGAAAAGGTTCAAAGGTTTGCCACCAGACTAGTACCCGAGCTGAGAGGTAAGAGCTACGAGAAGAGACTACGGGAATTAAACCTCACTTCGCTGGAAGACAGAAGAGTTAAAGGGGGACATGATCACCACATTCAAGATTCTCAAGGGAATTGATAGGGTAGATAAAGACAGGCTATTTAACACAAGGGGCACACGCACTAGTGGACACAGGTGGAAACTGAGTGCCCAAATGAGCCACAGAGATATTAGAAAGAAACTTTTTAGTGTCAGTATTAGACAAATGGAATGCATTAGACAGTGAAGTAGTGGAGGCTGACTCCATACACAGTTTCAAGTGTAGATATGATAGAGCCCAATAGGCTCAGGAACCTGTACATAAGTTGATTGACAGTTTAGAGGTGGGCCGAAAGAGCAGAGCTCAATCCCCGCAAGCACAACTAGGTGAATACAACTATGTGAGTGCACACACTGGTTAAATCAGGAATGTAAGGTAGCGAACCAACTGAGTACAAGAACATGGAGAAACTACAGCAATAACAAAATACCAGAGAGCAGAGAGAGATACCAGAGGGCCAGGAATGAGTACCTCAGAGTGAGGAGGGAAGCAGAAAGACAGTATGAAACTGACTTCGCGAGTAAAGCCAAGACCCAACCAAAACTGCTCCTCAGCCACATCAAGAGGAAAACATCAGTGAAGAAACAAATGCTAAACTGAGAAAAGGAGAGAACATTTACACAGAGAAAGACAAGGTATGTGAAGAACTCTACAAGAGATCCCAGGAGGTCTTCCCAATAGAGCAAGACGCCCCTTGTACAAAGAGACAAGGCGACAAACCAAACAACCTTGGAAGAATTTGACCTCACCAGTGATGAGGTCAAAATGAATCTGTTGGAGCTGGACGTGGCTAAATCTGTTGGGCCTGACAATCTCACCGTTGATACTAAAAGAAGGTGCAGAGACACTAAATGTGCCACTCTCTCTATGGTGTATAACAGGTTACTGGAAACAGGAAATCTACTGGAAAGTTGGAAGACAGCTAATGTAGTCCCAATATACAAGAAGGGTGACAGGCAAGAGGCACTGAACTACAGGCCAGTTTCTCTAACTTGTATACCATGCAAGGTGATGGAGAAGATCGTGAGGAAAAGGCTGGTAGAAAAGAAAAGAACCTGTCCCCAGAAGCCCACATGAAATGGATATCATCAGCGGCATATACTAGGTTGACCGACATAAGAACTGCGTTTAGAAACTTGTGTAAGGAATCGTTCAGGACCTTGTATACCACTTACGTCAGACCAATCCTGGAGTATGAAGCTCCAACTTGGAGTCCATACCTAGTTAAACACAAGACAAAGTTAGAGAAGATTCAGAGGTATGCCACCTGACTAGTCCCAGAACTGACAGGTAAGAGCTACGAGAGCTAAACCTCACGTCCCCGGAAGGCAGAAGAGTAAGGGGGAGACATGATAACCACCTACAAAATTCTCAGGGGTAATTGACAGGGTGGACAAAGAAGTTATTTAGCATGGGTAGAACACGAACAAGGGGACTAGTTGGAAACTTAGTACCCAAATGAGCTACAGACACATCAAAAAGTTTTTTTTTCAGTGTCAGAGTAGTTAACAGGTGGAATGCATTAGGCAGTGATGTGGTGGAGGCTGACTCCATACACAGTTTCAAGTGTAGATATGAAAGAGCCCAGTAGGCTCAGGAACCTGTACACTGGTTGACTGACAGTTGAGAGGCGGGACAAAAGAGCCAAAACTCAACCCCGAGCAAGCACAAGTATGCGAGTACAACTATATGAGCACATTAATTTGGTAAATGAAATTTACCGGTCCGTCTATCTAAATTGCTTTGTTTAATTTCAGTAATTAGCTTATTGTGGCACGGTGCAGCGGGATTGGTGGTGGTGAAAAATTGTCAGTGTTTCCATATCAATATTTTTTCTTGGTGGTGGTGAAAAATTGGCAGTGTTTCCATATCAATATTTTTTCTTCTCTTGTCCAACCCCCTGCACCTACCTGGCAATAACCAGGAGCAACTACTCTACACAGGGAAACCAAATATCAACGCAGATCTGCTAGAGTTATCTTAAAGCCTAGTGACAGCGAGGGAGGCGGTCGGCCGAGCGGACAGCACGCTGGACTTGTGATCCTGTGGTCCCGGGGTCGATCCCGGGCGCCGGCAAGAAACAATGGGCAGTTTCTTTCACCCTATGCCCCTGTTACCTAGCAGTAAAATAGGTACCTGGGTGTTAGTCAGCTGTCCCGGGCTGCTTCCTGGGGGTGGAGGCCCTGGTCGAAGACCGGGCCGCGGGGTCACTAAAGCCCCGAAATCAAGATAACCTGACAGCCAACCCGTCATCTAGAGTCTTCCCAGCGTCACTAAACTCATGTACTAAATTGCCTGAACGTAACCTAGCCGAAGACCCACGAATAGAAAACGGGACATCTAGTAAATTTTGCGAAAGCATTTTCTGCAACTATTTTTTTTTTTTACTTTGAAAACGTTGAATTCCAAGTTACGAGTTTATTCGATATTGCTGACGTCAATGGCTCTCTAATATACTGCAATGCACAGCTACATAACGGAATAGATTCTATGTTCGACTATAGAATGGTGTGTATGGTGCAGCATGGTGTATGTCAAAAATCAAAATCAAAATGTTTATTTAGGTAAGGTACATACATAAAAGAGATTTTACAAAGAGTGGTGGATTTATAGTTAGGGCTAGTACATACAATGCCTAAAGCCACTATTACGCAAAGCGTTTTGGGCATGTGAGTATGTATGTATGTATTGTTTATGAGGAGTCTGGGAGTGTGTATCAGCCCCCTTCTCCAACTCCCCCTTCCGTTTACCCCTCCCTCTTTCTACTCCCTTCCCTCCCCTCCCTGCCAACCTTTCCCCTCCCCGCCTGCCTTCCTCTCGCGGCTCGCCCTCCCTCCCTTCCTGCCTCTGCTCTCCATTCCTTCCTGGCTCTCTCCTCCCTCCATTCCTGGTTCCCTCCATTTCTGCCTCATCCCTTTCCATTCCTGCCCCCCCCCCTCCTCTCGTCATCTCTCCCCCTCCAATCTCTCTCCCCCCTTTCGTTCCCTTTCCTTTCCTTTACCTCCCTCCCTCCCTTCTCCCTCTTGTTACCTCCATGCGTAGCGTCCTCCGCCCCCCCCCACCCACCACGCTCGCTCCTCCAACACCTTACGGCCAAAATCTATTTACACTGGAGGAAAATTGTTTAGGAATCCACTTACTGCAATTCTCGTTTTCCATATAAATCAGCAGAGGCTGCCTACACCCTGCCCCAGGTGGCAGCAGCAGTGACACCACCACCACTACACCCACCCCCACACCCACCCCCCAGCGCCACCACTACACCCACCCCCACACCCACCCCCCAGCGCCACCACTACACCCACCACTGGGAGCCCGTCGGCCGAGCGGCCAGCACGCTGGACTTGTGATCCTGTGGTCCCGGGTTCGATTCCCGGACCAGGCAGAAACAAATGGGCAATGTTTCTTTCACCCTTAATGCCCTTGTTACCTAGCAGTAAATAGGTACCTGGGTGTTGGTCAGCTGTCACAGGCTGCTTCCTGGGGGTGGAGGCCTGGTCGAGGACCGGGCCGCGGGGACACTAAAGCCCCGAAATCATCTCAAGATAACCTCAAGATAGGTGAATACTGGTACGGTAACAGGGTTCTTGATTTGTGTAACCAATTCCAGCGTAACGTGGTGGAGGTGGGGTCCCTTGATTGTTTCAAGCGTGGGTTGAACATGTATATGAGTGGGATTGCGTGGTTATAAATAAGAGCTGCCTTGTATGGGGCCAATAGGACTTCTGCAGTTACCTTTGTTCTTACCATAACTCTCTGGCTCCTTCCTGTTAGGTAGTTCCTTACCCATGCTAGGACCTTTCCGCTCACTCCCGCCTGCCTCTCAAGTTTGAATAGCAGTCTCATGTGCGGTACTGTATCAAAGGCTTTTTGGCAGTCCAGAAATATGCAGTCTACCCAACCTTCTCTGTCCTGCCTTATCCTCGTTATTTTATCATAGAATTCCAAAAGGTTTGTTAGGCACGATTTCCCTTTCCAGAACCCATGTTGATGTTTGTTTACAAACCTAACGTTCTCCAGGTGTGCAACCAGTTGTAGCCTAATTTCAAGTATTTTATAGGGGATGCATGTCAGTGATACACGTCTATAGTTAAGTGCCTCCTCCCTATCACCTTTCTTGACAATCGGTTCAACATTTGCCCTCTTTCAGCACTCGGGCAATTCTCCCGACATAAGTAAATCATTAAAGATCATTGCCAGAGGCACGCTGAGAGCCTGCGCTGCCTCTTTTATTATCCAAGGGGATACTTTGTCTGGTCCAACCGCTTTAGTTGCATCCAGTGTTAACTGCTTCATTACCTCCTCTGCTGTCACCTCTATATCTGATAGTCTTTCATCTAGGGTAATCTCTTCTAACAATGGGAGCTGTTCAGGCTCGGTTGTGAACACTCCATGGAAACTGGCATTCAGTGCCTCGCAGATTTCCTTGTCACTTTCAGTATATGCCCCTTCTGTTTTCCTCAGTCTTGTCACTTGGTCGTTCACCGGCACTTTTCTTCTTATATGGCTCTGCAGTAATTTAAGTTGCTTTTTCGCTTTGATCGCAATATCGTTCTCATAACTTCCTTCCGATGCTCATCTTATGTTAATGTAATCGTTCTTAGCTCTGTTGCAGCTGATCCTGTTATCCTCTGTCCTTTGTCTTCTGTACTTCCTCCACTCCCGCCTGCTTCTCACCTTTGCTTCCTGACACTATTAAACCATGGGTTATTATATTCCCTCTTTCTTTTTTACTTTACTGTTGATATAAATCTCTTTTCGGCCTCCTGACATTTCCATATGACTAGGTCCATCATATCTTGGACTGTTTTTCCTCTAATTTCTTCCTCCCACTGCACTTCTCCCAGATAGTCCCTTATCCTCCTATAGTCCCCTTTCCTGCAGTCAACTCTCCTTTCCCAGACCTCTTGTCCCATGGTCACAAGTTTGAGTGTGTGTGTACTCACCTAATTGTGCTTGCGGGGGTTGGGCTCTGGCTCTTTGGTCCCGCATCTCAACCGTGAATCAACTGGTGTACAGGTTCCTGAGCCTACTGGGCTCTATCATATCTACATTTAAAACTGTGTATGGAGCCAGCCTCCACCACATCACTGCCTAATGCATTCCATCTGTTAACTACTCTGACAGTGAAAAAGTTCTTTCTAACGTCCCTGTGGCTCATTTGGGTACTCGGTTTCCACTTGTGTCCCCTTGTGCGTGTGTTAGAGAAATATATGTAGAAGACATAAAAGAGGAAAAATAGATTGGTTAGAAAGGCGGGACAGGAAATCATCTTAAATTCCGGAAAAAATGCAGAGATCCAATATTCAAAAAACAGGGAGCAAATAAGAGGCCTCAAATAAGAGACCAGTCATATAAACTAGTAAGAGACCAGTCATATAAACTAGTAAAATGTTTCCATACAACGGATGTTTCCATCCATACAAGCTGGCAAACTTCTATAAATAAATTAATATATCTAAATAAATGCCATAAATATATAAATAAAGACGTTTGAAAGCAATCTAGGCAGACTTTGTTAGACCAATTCTGCCATGTACACTAACCTGGGATCCGAACTTTGTGAAACGTTAAACCAAATTTGAAATATACAAAGGTTTGCATCAAGGTTAGTGCCAGAATTTGGATGGTTAAGCTACGAGGATAGGTTCAAGTTCAATGAAGTTTATTGCGATAATTAAATACAACCCGAAAAGGATAGCGTTGCGTAGGCTATTTCTACCCTCCAAAAGATAGGTTAAGGGAACTAAATCTCAGACCACAAGAGGAAAGATGAAACATAAGGACTATGATTACATACAAGATACTGAGGGGAAATTAACAAGACAGACAAGGACAACCTCTTTAAATTGCAAGAGGTTAAGACACGAGGACAAGTGGAACCTGGAAATGCAAAACTACTCCAAGAACTACTGAAAGAAGTAGTTGTGGAAGCCACCTCCATTCACCAAATACAACTTCAACATTCATTCATTCTACAAATTCTGAAATTCTACAAAATCAAATAGAAAATACATTCAACAAATACACCAAATACATCCCCAAATACAAGCTCCACCCCCCCAAATACAAGCTCCACCCCCCCCAAATACAAGCTCCACCCCCCCCCCCCCAAATACAAGCTCCACCCCCCAAATACAAGCTCCACCCCCCAAATACAAGCTCCACCCCCCCAAATACAAGCTCCATCCCCCCCCAAATACAAGCTCCATCCCCCCCAAATACAAGCTCCACCCCCCAAATACAAGCTCCACCCCCAAATACAAGCTCCACACCCCCAAATACAAGCTCCACCCCCCCCAAATACAAGCTCCATCCCCCCCAAATACAAGCTCCACCCCCCCCCCCAAATACAAGCTCCACCCCCCTCCCCCAATACAAGCTCCACCCCCCCCCAAATACAAGCTCCACCCCCCAAATACAAGCTCCACCCCCAACATTAACCACCACCATCAACGTTCAGACCACATTACCCTAACCTAAACACTACCTTTAGCTAGCTAGCAGAGACCATGAAGTCATCCAGTGAGAGAGAGTAGGTGACTATAGAGTGCAATATGCTTTATGCTTACAATACCTTTCGTGGCAGACGGCCACTACACGAGGATCAGTGTGACACTGCCTGAGGTCACACTTCCATGCCACAATTGCAGAGTTGACCATGGCTTCAGGTCTCACACACGCACACGCACACACACACACACACACACACACACACACACACACACACACACACACACACGGTACTGTAATCAATCTTGGAGCGATAGCAGGTGACCAGTGCCCTTTAAGTCGGTAAAGGATGTGTCACATGCTATGAGGCGATCACGTATGTCGTTGTCATGCCTCAAGGTATGACCGAGGGGGATCATTGAGCTGGAGGGCCAGCAGCCAACAAATCTTTTGCTGGAGCAGAGGCGAGACGAGGTCAAAGTTCGACTCTTGACCTCAACGATGTTAATAATCGGACTTTGTGAGAGTATAAATGCATACTTATACAAGGGAATGGACTCAAGAGTCCCGAGTATAAAGTATTTGTGACAGACTATATGGTCCAGAGTGGACTGGGATTGATTGATTGATGAAGATTAAGCCACCCAAGAAGTGGCACGGGCTTGAATAGCCCTTAAAAGGTAGACCGGGAAGACCAAGGGTCAGTACACACACAGATCACACTAACGTGATGCATCAAATGAACAAGTTCAGTAGAACTTCGGTTTCAACCCTTTTAACCCTGTCGTAGCTCAGTCGATTAAGGAAGTGTCTGGGATGCTCTAGGACGCAGGTTCGAATCCTCGTCACGGCCCTTGTGGATTTGTTCACCAAGGGTCAGATTCACGAAGCAGTTACCCAAATACTTACGAACGTGTACATCTTTCCTCAATCTTTGACGGCTTTGGTTACACTTATTAAACAGTTTACAAACATGAAAACTTCCCAATCAACTGTTGTTATTGTTATAAACAGCCTCCTGGTGCTTCGGAGCTCATTAACTGTTTAATAATTGTAAACAAAGCCGCCAAAGATGGACAGGTTCGTAAGTGCTTGCGTAACTGCTTCGTGAATTCTCCAAACTCAGTCAGGAACTGAATAGAGTCAGGAACTCCAAGCGGGGGTTACTGACCCTTAGTGTGTGACGTTTTTAGTGTGAAGAAAGTGATATTCGTGTAGATAGTTCACATATAATATTCAAATAATTAAAAGAATTGGAACTTCAGTTGCCTTCCTTGTACTTTGGCATAGTACAAAGAAGCTATGTCTACAAGAAAGCTACCCTTGGGGTTAGCTTTCTTGGGTTTCCCCCTTCAACATGTGAGTCTTCCGAGACCTACACGTACACCAACACTCCCCACACCAACAAATAAACCATCTCAACCCCCACAACATGCATCCACCACAACCTAAGTAAATCACAACCTCCCAAATCAACTACCACAACACAACGCTTGTAACCTAATAAAAAAAAAAGTATAGATACCACCGCCATGTTTCAATTAGAGAAAGAAACTTCAACACGAGCGATCCAAAACTCCATAAATTTCACTTTTAGAGACTCCAAGCCTTTTAATTTCGCCAGTAAGTCGATTTCTAGACCATTAGATTAGATATTCATCGATAATTCTTACACTATTGTATTTACTCCGCCTCGGTCACGAACATGAGTTAAGGGGATTTAGCCATTAAGACATTGTGTTGATCTGTTGCTTCAAGCTGTTTGCGTCTGTCTTCCGGGTCTGTTATCTTGCCAGATCCGTTCGTTCGTTGTTCTTTAAGATTCAGCAACTGGGAACAAGAAGTTTCAAGTAGCACGGGCTATCTTGAGAGAGGTTATCTTGGGATGATCTCGGGGCTTTTTAGTGTCCCCGCGGCCCGGTCCTCGACCAGGCCTCGACCAGGGGCCAGATTCACGAAAGCACTTGCGCAAACACTTACGAACGTGTACATCTTTCCTCAATCTTTGACGGCTTTAGTTACATTTATTAAACAGTGTACAAGCATGAAAACTTGCCAATCAACTGTTGTTATTGTTATAAACAGCCTCCTGGTGCTTCGGAGCTCATTAACTGTTTAATAATTGTAAACAAAGCGCTCAAAGATTGAGAAAAGATGTACAGGTTCGTAAGTGTTTGCGTAAGTTCTTTCGTGAATCTGGCCCCAGGCCACCATAGGCCGACCAGGCCTATGGTGAGCCCGTAGAGGATTTACCCGGTACAAAAGCGGGGCTGTGATTTGGATCTATTAGTGATCTGTTCTGTTTGGATCTCGACCCCATGACCATTTCTTTACTGATATACTAGTTAATTCCCCAAATTAGAAATCTTTCATATGAAGAAAGATTAACAAAGCTTAAGTTGCATTCACTGGAAAGGCGAAGAGTTAGGGGTGACATGATAGAGGTTTACAAGTGGGTGAATGGACATAACAAAGGGGATATTAATAGGGTATTAAAAGTATCTACACAAGACAGAACACGAAACAATGGGTATAAATTGGATAAGTTTAGATTTAGGAAAGACTTGGGTAAATACTGGTTCAGTAACAGGGTTGTTGATTTGTGGAACCAATTGCCGCGTAACATTGTGGAGGTGGGGTCCCTCGATTGTTTCAAGCATGGGTTGGACATGTATATATTTTTTTTTTTTTTTTTGAGATATATACAAGAGTTGTTACATTCTTGTAGAGCCACTAGTACGCGTAGCTTTTCGGGCAGGTCCCTGGAATACGATCCCCGCCGCGAAGAATCGTTGTTACAACCAAGTACACATTTTACTGTTACGTTAAACAGAGGCTACAGTTAAGGAATTGCGCCCAGTAAATCCTCCCCGGCCAGGATACGAACCCATGACATAGCGCTCGCGGAACGCCAGGCGAGTGTCTTACCACTACACCACGGAGACTGGACTTATGAGTGGGATTGGGTGGTTATAAATAGGAGCTGCCTCGTATGGGCCAACAAGCCTTCTGCAGTTGCCTTTGTTCTTATGTTCTTATACGAGTGTTTGGTGAGTTGAACTATTAGAAAAATGGGAATCAAAAGTATAAATGGTGATGAATTAGTCGTGTTTAGAGTCTTAAGCGTTTCTGAAGTGCTTTATGACAGAAATATCTTTTGTAATTTACAATCGAGATTAAAGGTCAACAAATTAATGTCAAAAATGGGGTATAACGACAGTTTAACACTTGAAAGCACAGCAAAGATGACGCCTGGTAACTAGCAGTTGGAGGCTGATGATTGATTGATTGACTGATAAAGATTAAGCCACCACAAGAGGTGGCACGGGCATTAGTAGCCCGTAAGTGGTATACATGTTTGGAGTGAATGTAATCTTTGCACGGGAGACATCTCCCGTCACGCAGGGTGCAGTCGCACCTCCACAGATCTCCAGTATCAGCTAATGATACTGGTCATGGCTCAAAAGGGCCGCCACTTACGGGCTATTCATGTCCGTGCCACCTCTTGGGTGGCTTAATCTTTATCAATCAATCAATCATAATCTTTGGTCGTGTAACTTCTTGAAGAGTCTCTGGGTCTCTTGGCGGACTGGAGGCGCAAGCAGGGAACATGTATACCCGGAAGCAGGAGGAATTATCCCTGTGTGAAGTGTTGGGATACTGGCACACACATTTTTGAGAGCTCCTATCACTTGGGGTGGACGGTAGAGCGAAGTCTATATATATCCCTATATCTATATATCTATATCCCTATATCTATATCTATCCCTATCGTCTATATATATCCCTATCCCTATATCTATCTATTTTCCCTATATCTCGCTTCATGCAGGTCGGCGGCATTCAATTCCCGACTGTCCCGTAGTAGTTGGGCACCATACCAAATCCTTATCCGAACCCCTTCCAAGCATTATATAGTCGTAATAGCTTGGCGCTTCTCCTGATACTTCCCTTCCCTTTTATATTTGTAGTATTTAATTTACGTCAAGCTGTGTGTGTGTTTTTTTTTAGCTCTCGCCACATGATTACAAAATTCTTATTTCTCATGTGCCTTTCTTAATAAGTTTAAGTCACAAGGATATTTCTAGGAGGAGTGTATGTTATTGAACACCCGTGGTGGGTCACCCCTGACGCAAGCGTTACTCACTAGGGAGCCGGTCGGCCGAGCGGACAGCACGCTGGACTTGTGATCCTGTGGTCCTGGGTTCGATTTCAGGCGCCGGCGAGAAACAATGGGCAGAGTTTTTCACCCTATGCCCGTTACCTAGCAGTAAAATAGGTACCTGGGTGTTAGTCAGCTGTCACGGGCTGCTTCCTGGGGGGTGGAGACCTGGTCGAGGACCGGGCCGCGGGGACACTAAAATAAAGCCCCGAAATCATCTCAAGATGACTCAAGATAGACGAGTACTACTAGCACAACACCTAGCTACACCTTCCCTGAATATTTGCATGCGTGACTTTCACGTCTATCCTTCAATCTTGTCACAAACTGACCCAGTACCACAGAGAAAAGGTTGGTTAATTTTATATGACCTGATTTATTATATAATAAGTTGAAATAACATTACAGTTACATTACACACTTCTGGGTATTAACTCTGAACTACGCTGCACAGGACCTTACCACCGGGGTTAAAGAATATAAAGTAGGTTTCTGTATAGGAGTGTCATATATAGTGTCCCAGCGGCCCGGTCCTCGACCAGGCCTCCACCCCCGGGAAGCAGCCCGTAACAGCTGACTAACACTCAGGTACCTATTTTACTGCTAGGTAACAGGGGGCATAGGGTGAAAGAAAATCTGCCCATTGTTTTTCGCCGGCGCCTGGGATCGAACCCCGGACCACAAGTCCAGCGTGCTGTCCGCTCGGCCGACCGGCTCCCCACCTTCCTTCCAACTTGAATTACAACTAACTGTCCCCTGCTGCACTATGTTACATCAATCAACTTGAGAATGGTCCAGGACGGACCGAAACGTCGTCGTCCCTTCACCTTCTAGTGTGTGGTCTGGTCAACATACTTTAGCCACGTTATTGTGACTCATCGCCTGCATTTGTACTATGTTAGTTTCCTAGCCTGTCGTTCAGACACTGTAGCACCTCAACCCGTTCTCGCAAATTCGTAAAGTCAATATTGACTTATTAACTACGTGCATAGGTGATATACTAAACATAATAGATACCCTTAAAAAGATTCATAGAAAACACCGACCTTACCTAACCTTGTTAGTATCTTAAGATAAGCATCTTATTGCTTCGTAATTACAATTATTACTTAACCTATACCTATTATAGGTTAGGTAATAATTGTAATTACGAAGCAATAAGATGCTTATCTTAAGATACTAACAAGGTTAGGTAAGGTCGGTGTTTTCTATGAATCTTTTTAAGGGTATCTATTATGTTAAGTATGTCACCTATGCACATATTTAATAAGTCAATATTGACTTATTAAATTTGCGAGAACGGGTTGAGCACCTACAGTTACTGTGGGCGGCAGTACAACATGGGGACTGCTGCACCAATATCATTTCCAGGTTTCGTAAAGAGGCTGATGAAGGCGGCAGCTACCAAACCAAACATTTAGTAGGTCGTCCCGTCCTATATGGAGGATGGTAGGAGAGTTGTTCAGTGTTTGTGCTCTACTCCTGGTAGACTTGGAGTCTGAAGTGAATAGTGTCGTAGTAGGAAAGTATGCCGTGCAAGGAAAAGTTGGGGAGAGAGAGGGTGTGTAGGAGAGGGGAAGAGGGGGAGGGAGTGTGGGGGAGGGAAGGGGGGGGGGGGGAGGGAGTGTGGGAGAGGGAAGGGGGGAGGGAGTGTGGGAGAGGGAAGGGGAGGACATTTATGCTAGCCTACTAACAAGTGGCTAGGAGGCCTGGTCGAGGACCGACCGCTGGGACGCTAAGCCCCGAAACCATTTAAAGGTAAGGTACTCTAAGAATTTCCCCCACACTACAAAACCCCCTACAAAATTCTTGGGGAAATTGACAGGGTTATCTTGAGGTTATCTTGAGATGATTTCGGGGCTTTTAGTGTCCTCGCGGCCCGGTCCTCGACCAGGCTTCCACCCCCAGGAAGCAGCCCGTGACAGCTGACTAACACCCAGGTACCTATTTTACTGCTAGGTAACAGGGGCATAGGGTGAAAGAAACTCTGCCCATTGTTTCTCGCCGGCGCCTGGGATCGAACCCAGGTCCACAGGATCACAAGTCCAGCGTGCTGTCCGCTCGGCCGACCGGCTTCCCCAAAGACAAAGGGTGGACAAAGACAAACTCTTCAGCACGGGTGGGACACGAACAAGGGGACACAGGTGGAAACTTAGTACCCAGATGAGCTACAGGGACGTTAGAAAGAATTTTTTCATTGTCAGAGTAGTTAATAAATGGAATGCATTAGGCAGTGATGTGGTGGAGGCTGACTCCAAACACAGTTTCAAATGTAGATATGATAGAGCCCAGTAGGCTCAGGAACCTGTACACCAGCTGATTGACAATTGAGAGGCGGGACCAAAGAGCCAGAGCTCAATCCCCGCAAGCACAAGTAGATGAGTACACTATGTCCCTGCTGTACTGTAACTACCCCCGCCCCCCTTCTCCCCTTCCCCACCACAACACACACTTCTCAAGTTACATTATATAATCATATCTCTCACATCTATCTTCCCAACTTCATTATCTTTCCCTCCATCCCCCCCCCCTCTCCCGTACTCCCCATCACTCCCCTACGCTCCCCACCACCTCCCCTTCCTACCCCTTCCGAACTCTCTCTTTCTACCTTTCCCTCCCTTCTCCCACACTCCCCTCTCCCTGCCTGCCTTTCCCTCCCTTCTCCCCCCCTTCCCTCTCCCTGCCTGCCTTTCCCTCCCTTCTCCCCCCCCCTTCCCTCTCCCACACTCCCTCCCCCCTTCCCTCTCCCACACTCCCTCCCCCCTTCCCTCTCCCACACTCCCCCCCTTCCCTCTCCCACACTCCCTCCCCCCCCCCTTCCCTCTCCCACACTCCCTCCCCCCCCTTCCCTCTCCCACACTCCCTCCCCCCCCCCTTCCCTCTCCCACACTCCCTCCCTCCCCTTCCTTCTCCCACACTCCCTCCCCCCCTTCCCTCTCCCACACTCCCTCCCCCCCTTCCCTCTCCCACACTCCCCTCCCTCCCCCCACACTCCCTCCCCTTCCTTCCTTCTCCCACACTCCCTCCCTCCCTCCCCTTCCCTCTCCCACACTCCCTCCCCCCCTTCCCTCTCCCACACTCCCCTCCCTCCCTCTCAACATTACCCGGCGCGGCACACTTCCCTACTACGCCAATATTCAGTTTAGACTCCTCCCTCCGCCACTCTCTAACAAGATCTATAAACTCGGGCACACTACACGGCCTCGTGGGTATTGCTAGCGCCGCCACGTCTTGATTTACCGCCGCTATAACGCCCCTCGCGCTCGTACGGATACCTGGTAGTCCCTCACGACAATTCCACTTGCAAGGATAAATAGTATTAGTAAGTGTGGTTTTTTGACAGCATATGTAAGATGATATAGTGTGTGTGTGTGTGTGTGTGTGTGTGTGTGTGTGTGTGTGTGTGTGTGTGTGTGTGTGTGTGTGTGTGTGTGTGTGTGTGTGTGTGTGTGTGTGTGCGTGTGTTGTGACGATAATCTCTTTCAAGAGAGATTGAGCCTGCTCTTCCCTATATCATTTACGTCATTCTACAAGTACAAGATGCTATATTAAAGATACGTTCACCAGTATCACAAAACGTTTTGCCCAGGAAGCAAAGCGTACCTTGCACCACCCGACACGCCGGCTCTCCACCCGTCGTCAATGAGCAAACTACCCATTCTCCGCCTGCCTGCTCCTGATTGGCTGGTGTATCGCCCAGCACACCTGCACCTGCACTCACGCCCTCTACCTGAGTCAACGTCTGGGCCAGCTCACGCCATCCTCCTCAGAATATCTTTGTGCTCTTAGAAGTTGACATCTCTCTCTGGTAGACTAAGCCCTGGCTGTCGTGTACTAAGGGAGGCGGCAGCTCTAGCCAATATTCTAAGCACCTGATTATTATTATTGTCTTGCACATTATTTTATTTTAGAGTAAATTTCCACATCTATTAATTATTCATGTTGTTCTGTTTGTTGACTTGTTTTGAATTTTACGTAAGCCAAGGGATTGTCTTTGTTCATATCTTGTTTTCTAAAGTAATTAAAATTTCATTGTTTATATTGTGTTTTGTGTATCTTCCCATTACCTTACCACAGACAAACAGGCAAGCAGTCTTTTTTTTTATGAAAGTGTGACCAGGCATTGACACCTGCCATTGGAGGACTGCCGAACATCCACACTCCAACACTTTACCGTCACAGTGTGTGTGTACTCACCTAATTGTACTCACCTAATTGTGCTTGCGGGGGTTGAGCTCTGGCTCTTTGGTCCCGCCTCTCAACCGTCAATCAACTGGTGTACAGATTCCTGAGCCTATTGGGCTGTATCATATCTACATTTGAAACTGTGTATGGAGTCAGCCTCCACCACATCACTTCCTAATGCATTCCATTTACTAACTACTCTGACACTGAAAAAGTTCTTTCTGACGTCTCTGTGGCTCATTTGGGTACTCAGCTTCCACCTGTGTCCCCTTGTTCGCGTCCCACCAGTGTTGAATAGTTCATCCTTGTTTACCCGGTCGATTCCCCTGAGGGTGTGTGTTTGTGTTTGTTGTTAGTCAGGCCAAGGGTGTTCTGGGTCGAGTATGGGGGTTCTTCTGTGGGCTTTCCTTATTGACAGGCTTCTCCTGGTCCCAGTTCGAGCCTGGCCCCGAGCCCGGCTTGGGGCCAGGCTCGACCTTTACACCGTTGTAAAAGAATATTTATTTACAGAACTTACATACTAATACATAGAATGTTTACGTTATTCTGCATTGGTGTAATCGAAGCTAGAAAGACGGCCTGACACTTCAACTCACTTGGTTCACTCGTGGACTATCCTGTCTTAACACTTTCTTAGACAACCAATCTCAAACACTGCCAGTTGTAAGGCAAACATGGGAGTTATTTCTGGATACTCTAGCAATCAACATGTCTATTACAATCAACACAATAGTGTCCTATTAAATTGATGATAAAACATGTGCATATATCTAAATGTGTCTCGTGTGTGTGTGTGTGTGTGTGTGTGTGTGTATAAAATACATAATTCACTAACAGGTTGAACACTCATCATACCACACAGATAATCACTTGCTTAACGTTGGTCTGTCGTTAAACTCGGCCTGCAACCTGTTGCAGGCGGATCAGGCATCACTGTGAATATATACACAATATCACAAAAATCAATCAGAATTTAGTATTTATAGTAATGCCGGCTGGCCCCTTCCCTTCCCTCCCTCCCTCCCTCTCCCTTTCCCCCTCTCTCTCTTTCTCTCCCTCTCTCTCACACACACTTACACTTTAACCCCCACAAGAGATGGTTGGTGCCAGCGAGGGGGTAGTAGTATTGTGTAACCCCTTCTCTGTCTCTTATGAACGTTGTCAAATTTCCATTAACACTTTATACCAAAATTATAAATGACATTATAAATAAAGATGTACACAGCTTATATTTATAATGTAGTTGCCATATACAATAATAAAACACTGCACATTGGAATAGTGTCATTAGGTAATACTTGCATATTTTAACTCTTGCATATTAGAGTATCAATCGCGATACGCCAAGACTACCACCCGTCTACAAGACCCCAACCACTTGGGCTGGACGGTAGAGCGACGGTCTCGCTTCATGCAGATCGACGTTCAATCCCTGACCGTCCACGTGGTTGGGCACCATTCCTTTCCCCCGTCCCATCCGAAGTCTTTATCCTGACCCTCTACCAAGCGTTATATAGTCGTAATGTGTTTGTGCTTTCTCTTGATAATATCCTCTCTCCTTAATGACTAGTCTGTCTACAAGACTGAGGGGGTCCACCTCCCGACACCCCAAGACTATAACACCCGTCCACAAGACGGACGGGAGTCCACCACCCGTCCACAAGACGGACGGGAGTCCACCACCCGTCCACAAGACGGAGGGAGTCCACCACCCGTCCACAAGACGGACGGGAGTCCACCACCCGTCCACAAGACGGAGGGAGTTCACCACCCGTCCACAAGACGGAGGGAGTTCACCACCCGTCCACAAGACGGAGAGAGTCCACCACCCGTCCACAAGACGGAGGGAGTCCACCACCCGTCCACAAGACGGACGGGAGTCCACCACCCGTCCACAAGACGGACGGGAGTCCACCACCCGTCCACAAGACGGACGGGAGTCCACCACCCGTCCACAAGACGGACGGGAGTCCACCACCCGTCCACAAGACGGACGGGAGTCCACCACCCGTCCACAAGACGGACGGGAGTCCACCACCCGTCCACAAGACGGACGGGAGTCCACCACCCGTCCACAAGACGGACGGGAGCCCGCCACCCGTCTACAAGACGGAGGGAGTCCACCACCCGTCTACAAGACGGAGGGAGTCCACCACCCGTCCACAAGACGGAAGGGAGTCCACCACCCGTCTGCAAGACGGAGGGAGTCCACCACCCGTCTTCAAGACGGAGGGAGTCCCCCACCCGTCTACAAGACGGAGGGAGTCCACCACCCGTCTACAAGACGGAGGGAGTCCACCACCCGTCCACAAGACGGAAGGGAGTCCACCACCCGTCTACAAGACGGAGGGAGTCCACCACCCGTCTACAAGACGGAGGGAGTCCACCACCCGTCTACAAGACGGAGGGAGTCCACCACCCGTCTACAAGACGGACGGGAGTCCGCCACTCGTCCACAAGACGGACGGGAGTCCACCACCCGTCCACAAGACGGACGGGAGTCCACCACCCGTCCACAAGACGGAGAGAGTCCACCACCCGTCCACAAGACGGACGGGAGTCCACCACCCGTCCACAAGACGGACGGGAGTCCACCACCCGTCCACAAGACGGAGAGAGTCCACCACCCGTCCACAGGACGGACGGGAGTCCACCACCCGTCCACAAGACGGACGGGAGTCCACCACCCGTCCACAAGACGGAGAGAGTCCACCACCCGTCCACAAGACGGACGGGAGTCCACCACCCGTCCACAAGACGGACGGGAGTCCACCACCCGTCCACAAGACGGACGGGAGTCCACCACCCGTCCACAAGACGGACGGGAGCCCGCCACCCGTCCACAAGACGGACGGGAGTCCACCACCCGTCCACAAGACGGACGGGAGCCCGCCACCCGTCCACAAGACGGACGGGAGTCCACCACCCGTCCACAAGACGGACGGGAGCCCGCCACCCGTCTACAAGACGGAGGGAGTCCACCACCCGTCTACAAGACGGAGGGAGTCCACCACCCGTCCACAAGACGGAAGGGAGTCCACCACCCGTCTGCAAGACGGAGGGAGTCCACCACCCGTCTTCAAGACGGAGGGAGTCCCCCACCCGTCTACAAGACGGAGGGAGTCCACCACCCGTCTACAAGACGGAGGGAGTCCACCACCCGTCCACAAGACGGACGGGAGTCCACCACCCGTCCACAAGACGGAGAGAGTCCACCACCCGTCCACAAGACGGACGGGAGTCCACCACCCGTCCACAAGACGGACGGGAGTCCACCACCCGTCCACAAGACGGAGAGAGTCCACCACCCGTCCACAGGACGGACGGGAGTCCACCACCCGTCCACAAGACGGACGGGAGTCCACCACCCGTCCACAAGACGGAGAGAGTCCACCACCCGTCCACAAGACGGACGGGAGTCCACCACCCGTCCACAAGACGGACGGGAGTCCACCACCCGTCCACAAGACGGACGGGAGTCCACCACCCGTCCACAAGACGGACGGGAGCCCGCCACCCGTCCACAAGACGGACGGGAGTCCACCACCCGTCCACAAGACGGACGGGAGCCCGCCACCCGTCCACAAGACGGACGGGAGTCCACCACCCGTCCACAAGACGGACGGGAGCCCGCCACCCGTCTACAAGACGGAGGGAGTCCACCACCCGTCTACAAGACGGAGGGAGTCCACCACCCGTCCACAAGACGGAAGGGAGTCCACCACCCGTCTGCAAGACGGAGGGAGTCCACCACCCGTCTTCAAGACGGAGGGAGTCCCCCACCCGTCTACAAGACGGAGGGAGTCCACCACCCGTCTACAAGACGGAGGGAGTCCACCACCCGTCCACAAGACGGAAGGGAGTCCACCACCCGTCTACAAGACGGAGGGAGTCCACCACCCGTCTACAAGACGGAGGGAGTCCACCACCCGTCTACAAGACGGAGGGAGTCCACCACCCGTCTACAAGACGGACGGGAGTCCGCCACTCGTCCACAAGACGGACGGGAGTCCACCACCCGTCCACAAGACGGACGGGAGTCCACCACCCGTCCACAAGACGGAGAGAGTCCACCACCCGTCCACAAGACGGACGGGAGTCCACCACCCGTCCACAAGACGGACGGGAGTCCACCACCCGTCCACAAGACGGAGAGAGTCCACCACCCGTCCACAGGACGGACGGGAGTCCACCACCCGTCCACAAGACGGACGGGAGTCCACCACCCGTCCACAAGACGGAGAGAGTCCACCACCCGTCCACAAGACGGACGGGAGTCCACCACCCGTCCACAAGACGGACGGGAGTCCACCACCCGTCCACAAGACGGACGGGAGTCCACCACCCGTCCACAAGACGGACGGGAGCCCGCCACCCGTCCACAAGACGGACGGGAGTCCACCACCCGTCCACAAGACGGACGGGAGCCCGCCACCCGTCCACAAGACGGAGGGAGTCCACCACCCAAGACTCCCACTCGTCAAGAATCTCCACACAAGTGATGCGGCAATTCTCGGGCCCACCATTACCACACACCAACCCACCTTTAATCCCGGCATTTAATGACTGGGCGCTAGTGGCATGCTGCCCACCACACCAAACCTAATTCCTAACATTTCTGCGGCATTTTTCCTTTAGAGGGGAAAAGGGGGTAACTGCATTACCTTCCCGAGTCAAGAGAAGGTGGGGTGGGGTCGGTCGAGAAGGTGGGGATGGGTGAGTGTCCGGGGAGATGTCTTAAGAGGAACGTGCCTAGTGAGTGCTTGCTACCTGGTATTTTTAGCCGACTGATAACTGTAAAGAGTATTCAGGGAACTGGGGGGAGATGTGGGCTTCTCTGAAAACCCAGTTGGACGGACCTCGGGAGAAAAATACAGCAGTTTAAGGAGCGCGAGTCCCAACACGTAGAAGAAAAGGCCGTAAGCCACATTAATAAATACTTGTAGCGTCACAAAACATTTAGAAAACCCGTAAAAAGAGATCTAAGAACATTAGGGAAATTATCTAAGAATCTAAGAATTAGATTATCTAAGGATCTAAGGATCTTAGAATTATCTAAGGATCTAAGAATTAGGGTAACAGCAAAGACCTATTGGGCCCATACGAGGCCAATAGAGTCAATACCTATGCTTTTAAATGTAAAGGATTTGACATCAAATACCTATTGTGGAAGGGAAGAGGAGGGGGCAGCTCCCCCGAAACGGTAAACAAGAGAGAATACAAAAATAATGAAAAAAATCATAGCACTTAGTGGCTTCTCCGGCGAGATTTCGACAGGACTATTTGTACTAAAAACAGGTTAGGAAAGACAACAGGAATCGTTGGATATCGTTAGCAATCGTTGGATATCGTTAGCAATCGTTGGATATCGTTAGCAATCGTTGGATATCGTTAGCAATCGTGGGATATCGTTAGCAATCGTTGGATATCGTTAGCAATCGTGGGATATCGTTAGCAATCGTTGGATATCGTTAGCAATCGTTGGATATCGTTAGCAATCGTTGGATATCGTTAGCAATCGTGGGATATCGTTAGCAATCGTTGGATATCGTTAGCAATCGTGGGATATCGTTAGCAATCGTTGGATATCGTTAGCAATCGTGGGATATCGTTAGCAATCGTGGGATATCGTTAGCAATCGTTGGATATCGTTAGCAATCGTGGGATATCGTTAGCAATCGTTGGATATCGTTAGCAATCGTGGGATATCGTTAGCAATCGTTGGATATCGTTAGCAATCGTTGGATATCGTTAGCAATCGTGGGATATCGTTAGCAATCGTTGGATATCGTTAGCAATCGTGGGATATCGTTAGCAATCGTTGGATATCGTTAGCAATCGTGGGATATCGTTAGCAATCGTGGGATATCGTTAGCAATCGTTGGATATCGTTAGCAATCGTGGGATATCGTTAGCAATCGTTGGATATCGTTAGCAATCGTGGGATATCGTTAGCAATCGTTGGATATCGTTAGCAATCGTTGGATATCGTTAGCAATCGTTGGATATCGTTAGCAATCGTGGGATATCGTTAGCAATCGTTGGATATCGTTAGCAATCGTTGGATATCGTTAGCAATCGTTGGATATCGTTAGCAATCGTGGGATATCGTTAGCAATCGTTGGATATCGTTAGCAATCGTTGGATATCGTTAGCAATCGTGGGATATCGTTAGCAATCGTGGGATATCGTTAGCAATCGTTGGATATCGTTAGCAATCGTTGGATATCGTTAGCAATCGTTGGATATCGTTAGCAATCGTTGGATATCGTTAGCAATCGTTGGATATCGTTAGCAATCGTTGGATATCGTTAGCAATCGTTGGATATCGTTAGCAATCGTTGGATATCGTTAGCAATATGGACAGGTGTTTTTACCTGGAATGGAAAGGTAAATTAATGAAAAGGTAAATTATCCGCTTATGGAAAGCGGATATTTTTATTTAAACAGTGTGAACATGATAATGTATTTAATACATTAACTAATGATAAATTATCGCGTAGCCACATAATTAGTCAGGAGTACGGGGGGGGGGAGAAAAAACAATTGTATGCACTATTACATCAATAGCTAAGTACTAGGAGTCACTCCAGGATCACCAGAAGACGAAGAATTAAGGGTGACAAGATAGAGGTGTGCAAGTGGATGAATGGACATAGCAAATAGGATATTAATAGGGTATTAAAAGTATCTACACAAGACAGAACACGAAACAATGGGTATAAATTTGATAAGTTTAGATTTAGGAAAGGCATAAGAACATAAGAATAAAGGTAACTGCAGAGGGCCTATTGTCTCATACGAGGCAGCTCCTACTTATAACCACCCAATCCCACTCATATACATGTCCAACCCACGATGGAAACAATCAAGGAACCCCACATTCACCAAGACCTGGGGTAAATACTGGTTCGGTAACAGGGTTGTGTATTTATGGAACCAATTACCGCGTAACGTGGTGATGGGGTCTCTTGATTGTTTCTTACGCGGGTTGGACATGTATATGAGTGGAATTGACTGGTTATAAATTGGAACTGCCTCGTATGGGACAACAGGCCTTATGCAGTCATCTTTATTTTTATGTTAAGAACATAAGAACATAAGAACAAAGGTAACTGCAGAAGGCCTATTGGCCCATACGAGGCAGCTCCTATCTATAACCACCCAATCCCACTCATATACATGTCCAACCCGCGCTTGAAACAATGTTCTTAACAGAAGAAGCCTGCTGACCTATCCTGGGCTCTGCACGAACCACTGCAGGGGTCAAGCGTCTAACGTTACCCGATCACCTCGTCACATTAAACAACCTAGCAGAAGACGGCACACTGCACTTATCAAAAGCTCCACTTCTGATTAGTGCAACGTGCTAAACTTGATGTGACACGGGCGCCGTTTACCAGACCAACTTCGTACACTTGGGCAAATTTTGTGGCAAAATCGGCTTGGTGCACATGACTGGCAATACCCTGAGGTCCAAGTGGCAGTGTATCAGAGCACAGGTAATGTTTGGCTAACAAGGAGAGAGAACAATACATGTACAATCACCTTAAGACGAAGGAACGACGACGTTTCGGTCCGTCCTGGACAATTCTCAAGTCGATTGTGAGAATGGTCCAGGACGGACCGAAACGTCGTCGTCCCTTCACTTTCTAGTGTGTGGTCTGGTAAACATACTTCAACTACGTTATTGTGACTCATCGCCTGCATTTGTCAGACATGTCCTAATGAGTCGTCAACACCTTACGAAGCTGTCTCGCACAGCCCTTTAGCAATTTCCCTTATTTCCCAATGGGAGCCGGTCGGCCGAGCGGACAGCACACTGGACTTGTGATCCTGTGGTCCTGGGTTCGATCCCAGGCGCCGGCGAGAAACAATGGGCAAAGTTTCTTTCACCCTATGCCCCTGTTATCTAGCAGTAAAATAGGTACCTGGGTGTTAGTCAGTTGTCACGGGCTGCTTCCTGGGGGTGGAGGCCTGGTCGAGGACCGGGCCGCGGGGACACTAAAGCCCCGAAATCATCTGAAGATAACCTGAAGATTCAATTAAGGTTTTCTACAATATTTCTATAGCTGCCAGTCATTACACAGAGCTCAGCACTCACCAAACAAACCTAAAAACATCAACACCAGATTAAAAGCCAGAAGATACCCTGAAAATGCCATAATAAATGTGTGGAATTTCTGGGAAAACTTGAAAATACCGTAACTACTTTCTTCAGAATTCGAGGGAAAATCTTGAGAAACTAACCTGGCCAGTTCCTTCAGGCGGTCACCTGAGGCAACATCCGGCCGAGGTTGAAGTGTTTTAACATGTTCAGCCCAGTGTACAAGCACAGGTGCGGCCGTGTATGTGGAGCGCCCATGTGGGGGGCGGCCGTGTGGGGGGCGGCCGTGTGGGGGGCGGCCGTGTAGGTGGGGCGCCCATGTGGGGGGCGGCCGTGTGGGGGGCGGCCGTGTATGTGGGGCGCCCATGTGGGGGGCGGCCGTGTAGGTGGGGCGCCCATGTGGGGGGCGGCCGTGTAGGTGGGGCGCCCATGTGGGGGGCGGCCGTGTAGGTGGGGCGCCCATGTGGGGGGCGGCCGTGTAGGTGGGGCGCCCATGTGGGGGGCGGCCGTGTAGGTGGGGCGCCCATGTGGGGGGCGGCCGTGTAGGTGGAGCGCCCATGTGGGGGGCGGCCGTGTAGGTGGGGCGCCCATGTGGGGGGCGGCCGTGTAGGTGGGGCGCCCATGTGGGGGGCGGCCGTGTAGGTGGGGCGCCCATGTGGGGGGCGGCCGTGTAGGTGGGGCGCCCATGTGGGGGGGCGGCCGTGTAGGTGGGGCGCCCATGTGGGGGGGCGGCCGTGTAGGTGGGGCGGCCGTGTAGGTGAGGCGCCCATGTGGGGGGCGGCCGTGTAGGTGGGGCGCCCATGTGGGGGGCGGCCGTGTAGGTGGGGCACCCATGTGGGGGGCGGCCGTGTAGGTGGGGCGCCCATGTGGGGGGTGCCGGTGGGGGCGCCCATGTGGGGGGTGCCGGTGGGGCGCCCATGTGGGGGGTGCCGGTGGGGCGCCCATGTGGGGGGTGCCGGTGGGGCGCCCATGTGGGGGGTGCCGGTGGGGCGCCCATGTGGGGGGTGCCGGTGGGGTGCCCATGTGGGGGGTGCCGGTGGGGCGCCCATGTGGGGGGTGCCGGTGGGGCGCCCATGTGGGGGGTGCCGGTGGGGCGCCCATGTGGGGGGTGCCGGTGGGGCGCCCATGTGGGGGGTGCCGGTGGGGCGCCCATGTGGGGGGTGCCGGTGGGGCACCCATGTGGGGGGTGCCGGTGGGGCGCCCATGTGGGGGGTGCCGGTGGGGCGCGCGCGTTCGAGCATTATCCCTAGACAGACAGACAGACAAACGTCGGCCAACGGTACCCACCATGACAGGGGGGGGGAGGGGGGTGTAAGAGTGCCAGGTCCGCGGTAACCATCTGGTAATTACCCCAACACCGTCTCCACAGTGCCTCGGGGCGCCATCACCTTCCTCCACAACACTTGCCTGCTTACACACACACACACACACACACACACACACACACACACACACACACACACACACACACACACACACACACACACACACACACACACAATGGCATAATACTGAAGAAAACGCAGCACCATCTTTTCTCCCACACACTCCATTTACAGTATTATTATTGCAAATAATATTAACGACAATTATCTGAATTATTTCGACCAGTCCCTCAAAAATTATAGTACTCAACTATTCGTCAATCGTAAAAAAAATGGACTGTTGTATTCCATAAGTTGGTTTTATTCTACTATATAACAGTTACTATAGCTAGAAGAGTTACTATAGCTGGAACAGTTACTATAGCTAGAACAGTTACTATAGCTAGAACAGTTACTATAGCTAGAACAGTTACTATAGCTAGAACAGTTACTATAGCTAGAACAGTTACTATAGCTAGAACAGTTACTATAGCTAGAACAGTTACTATAGCTAGAACAGTTACTATAGCTAGAACAGTTACTATATAAATTATCCCAGCTTATCTTAGGCCTAAATCAGCAATCTTAGGCATAATGCACCAACTATGTTCTATGCTAAGTCTTGCAACGTTTAGCTTTTCTTATTGCCTACTTTCTCTCGCCCTCTACAAAATAAACAGCACAAAAACATGACTCGTTTCGGGATGCAACAGTCCATTTTGTACGTTCTACCCGTACAGGGTTGTTGATTTGTGGAACCAATTACCGCGTAACGTGGCGGAAGTGGGGTCCCTCGATTGTTTCAAGCGCGGGTTAGACATGTATATGAGTGGGATTGGGTGGTTATAAATAGGTGCCGCCTCGTATGGGGCAATAGACCTTCTGCAGTTATCTTTGTTCTTGTGTACCCAACAATTGATAAAAGCACTATCTTTCTGGATGACTGATGACTTTTTTTTACAATTAAAGGAGAAAATGGCATCTTGAGGTTATCTTGAGATGATTTCGGGGCTATTTAGTGTCTCCGCGGCCCGGTCCTCGACCAGGCCTCCACCCCCAGGAAGCAGCCCGTGACAGCTGACTAACACCCAGGTACCTATTTTACTGATAGGTAACAGGGGCATAGGGTGAAAGAAACTCTGCACATTGTTTCTCGCTGGCGCCTGGGATCGAATCCAGGACCACATGATCACAAATCCAGCGTGCTGTCCGCCCGGCATACATTTCAATACATAATAACTATGAGCAGCAATAGTGAATGAAGTTACAGTAATTACAGTAGAAGCAGCAGCTGTGCTGTAGTATCAATTACAGAAATAACAGTACAGCAGCAGTATTAGTTGTGGTAGTAATGATTACTAATGTCGCAGTAGAAAATACCAGCAATAACATTGCGTTAACAAAAATCTCATTATAAAAGCAGGAAAATAAAAAAAAGTTAGATGAACTGCTAACTAATGAATGCCGAGGAAGAAGAGACAAGGCGAGACAAGGAAGAAGTTACTCTCAATCTTAAGTTACGCTCCACGACGAGAGGAAGATTCCAGAACCCTCCATGGGACAAGGGAATGTCGTCCCCCGGGGGGGGGGGGAAATGTCGTCCAGGGGGGGAAATGTCGTCCAGGGGGGGGGAAATGTCGTCCAGGGGGGGGGGAAATGTCGTCCAGGGGGGAGGGGAAATGTCGTCCAGGGGGGGGAATGTCGTCCAGGGGGGGGGGAAATGTCGTCCAGGGGGGGGGGGGAATGTCGTCCAG
>NC_091237.1:12334056-12340049 GCF_040958095.1 Procambarus clarkii | reverse complement strand
CCGGAGCACAGGGAATGAGAAACTATTACTGGTGTACGCAGCACCGGCGCGGCACCTAACTCACCCGGAGCACAGGGAATGAGAAACTATTACTGGTGTACGCAGCACCGGCGCGGCACCTAACTCACCCGGAGCACAGGGAAACTTGTCAAGCTCAACAGAATTACCCACACAAGCCAGAGACCAGGTGTCCGGGCCTACGGAAACGCGTTCCAGTAACTCAAATCTAACACCACTGGGAGGGGGAGGAAGCCAAACGTCACTGGAGGGGGAGGAAGCCAAACGTCACTGGGAGGGGGAGGAAGCCAAACGTCACTGGAGGGGAAGGAAGCCAAACGTCACTGGGAGGGGGAGGAAGCCAAACGTCACTGGGAGGGGGAGGAAGCCAAACGTCACTGGAGGGGGAGGAAGCCAAACGTCACTGGAGGGGGAGGAAGCCAAACGTCACTGGAGGGGGAGGAAGCCAAACACCACTGGCGGGAGGAAGCCAAACACCACTGGAGGGAGGAAGCCAAACACCACTGGAGGGAGGAAGCCAAACACCACTGGAGGGAGGAAGCCAAACACCACTGGAGGGAGGAAGCCAAACACCACTGGAGGGAGGAAGCCAAACACCACTGGAGGGAGGAAGCCAAACATCGCTGGAGGGAGGAAGTCAAACACCACTGGAGGGAGGGAAGCCAAACACCACCGGCAGGAGGAAGCCAAACACCACTGGAGGGAGGAAGCCAAAAGAAGTGTACAGTACACGGACAAAAACCAGACGTGAAACTATACCAAGGCAAGATGTGTGATAGACCTAAACCCAGGACGACGGGACAAGAATGACAGTCACCACGCGATTTGTTCCCTAAAGATGCACAGACGGAATAACTTGGAGTGAGGGCGGTGTAGGAGTGGAACCCATTACGGGTTAAGTAGTGGAGGCCAATTCCGTACACTAGTTCAAATGTTAACATAAGATCACATATAGGGTGTTTCCCTAGGTCAGAGGAAGGGTCCAGGAGCTGGAGCTCAATCCATGGCAACACAGTAAGGCAAGTGCACACAAGCGCATCAGTCACTACCCAACCTATCACACACACACACGAACCACTGCCAATGTAAACAAAATAGTCACCAGTGGTCGCCATTTGTGCTGTCATTACTGGATTGGTTCACCCGCGACCAATGTCAAGTGCATGCCAATGAAAGCAGAGCCCAATGGCCACTGTACCCACCAGCAGCGCATCAATTTGGGGACGATAAGTCACAATAACGTGGCTAAAGTATGATGACCAGACCACACACTAGAATGTGAAGGGACGACGACGTTTCGGTCCGTCCTGGACCATTCTCACGTCGATTGTGAATGGTCGACAATCAACTTGAGAATGGTCCAGGACGGACCGAAACGTCGTCGTCCCTTCACATTCTAGTGTGTGGTCTAGTCATCAATTTGGGGACCTTTATGTTCTCCCAAACGTGCACACTAATACATATGAGCGCCCTCATGTCCAGTAAAAAAAAAAAAAATGAAAAAACCGTAGTAAACCATGAAAACATCTCCCCCGCCCCCCTTCAATCGGTAAAGCCAACCACGTCTGTCCCGAAAAGGGGAAACACGGAGACCCAACTTCTCCTTTCACACTTTGTAAACAAGCATACCACACACTTGTTCTGTTTGTATGTGTGTCCGCCTCTGAAGGGGCGTCCCCTGGACAAATGACTTCCAAAAATGTTGATGGATTGCTGCTTCTCGCATCTACAGACAAGGTGATTCCCCCCCCCCCCCCCCCCCCCCCCCCCCCCCGCCAAAAGGAGAGGCAATTCGCGACCCGTCCATTAGTCTTCCATCGGCTCACCATCCATCTATCTTCACCGCCTCCCCCCCCCTCCCCCACCTTCTATCATCCCCTCCCACCAATCTCTCCTTTCCCTCCCCGTCCTTCCCCCATGATACCAAATATGACCCCCCCTCTCCCCCTCCCCTCGACCAGTCCTTCCCTCCCCCATCCATCTCTTCTCTCCCCCCTCCCTCCCTCCCTCCGATGCACCATCAACACCATTAAGAAGGAAGTCCACACAACCATTCTCCTTAAGTTTTAATCCGTCGTCTTAGACGAGGCGAGCACTTGAGCCCTTGTGGAAAGGTCGAGAGGAGGAAAAGGATGAAATTGGATAGTATTGGAAAGTGACGGAGGCCGGAATGTACCCGTGGCTTAGACTAGTTATAGGAGAGGAGAAATAATGAACAGGTAATGAACAAGGGAGAGAGAGCGAGAAGTGTGTGCCAAAGACAGGGAAACCGAGATAGAAAGATAGAGAAGTCCACTACGGGAACACCATAGCCCGTGCTACTTGGAACATTTTGTTCCAGGTAGCGAATCTTAAACAAACAGATGGAGAAAAATAAGTCACGGATTCGTATCGCGACAGGAGCAGAAACATGTTTGCAACATTTCCTTTTACCTCATGCCTCTATTTACCTAGCATTGAATATACATCCGGGACTCTGAAAATTTCTATGGATTGTTTCTATGGGTCAGTAGTTCCAGTGTGGCATCCACATTTAGTCAAGTATAAGACTAAACATGATACCAGACTGGTTCCAGAACTACGAGTTATGTCTTACGAGAAAAGGCTACAAGAGTTGAACCTCGCGTCGCTGGAAGACATGATTACCACGTACAAAATACTCACAGGTAGGGTACTGTAAATAAACTCATTTAGCACGGGTGGTACTCGCACAAAGGAACATTGGTGGAAGCTGAGTACTCAAATTAGTCATAGAAACATTGGAAAATATTTTTTTTCATTGTCATAGTTAACAAATGGAATGCACTAGGAACTGATGTATTCACCTAGTTGTGCTTGCGAGGGTTGAGCTTTGGCTATTTCTAGTACTTCTTCACAATGGTACTTCGTGTTCCACCCGTGCTAAATAGTTTGACTTTGTCCACCTTGTCAATTCCCCTGAGAATTTTGTAAGTGGTTATCATGTCTCCCCTTACTCTTCTGTCCTCCAGGGACGTGAGGTTTAGCTCCCGTAGCATTTTCTCGTAGATCATATCTCTCAGTTCTGGGACTAGTCTGGTGGCATACTTCCGAACTTTCTCAAAATTTGTCTTGTGGCTTATCTAGGTATTAACTCCAGGCTGGAGCTGCATACTCCAGGATTGGTCTGACATAAGTGGTATACAAGGTCCTGAATGATACCTTACACAAGTTTCTAATGGCAGTTCATATGTTGGTCAATCCATTTTATGTGGGCTTCTGGAGACAAGTTCGGTGTGATGTCAACCGCCAGGTCTTTCTATGTGACTCTTGCAGGATTTCAAAGTAATGAAATTAGGCGAAGGGGATAGGAGGCTGAACAGAAGGTACCATTTGGGAGGTGAAATCCTGCAAGAGTTCAATAGAAAGATCTGGGGGGGTCGATATCACATTGAACCTGTCCCCAGAAGCCTACATCAAAAGGATATCAGCGAGTACTCCAAGCTTTCATGAGGAACAGTAACAAATGCTTTTTGACAGTCTAGGAAATTACAGTCTACACAGCCATCTTTTTTTTCCTGCCTTATTTTAGTAACTGTCATCAAACTATAAAGTTTGTCAAGCATTTTTTTTTTTTGCAATTAAATCCATGCTGCCTCTTTTGTTACAAAATTTATTCTCTTCTGGTGTTCGATTGTTCTCACCCCCGATTACTTTTTCCAGTACATGTTATTGACATTAGTCTGTAATTTAGTGTCTTCAGTGTGTCCCCTGTGTAGTATAGCACGTCTGTGTACACTCGCGCCTCTTATCCAGAAGGTCAGAGTTTTATCTCTTGGAATCCTGCCATTCTAGCAGCCGGTCGGCTAATGCAATGACAACTTCCGACAGAAGACCTGTAGGTCTTCCGGAAGGTCGTAGATCTGTAGGAAGAATGTCTAAGTTTATTACCTACTGGACGAAAAAAATTTCTTTACCCAAACTTTGAATGTGTGTGTGTGTACTTTGAATATGTAAAGAGAAAGGCTCTCCTCTACCCTACATTTTACGCTATACAGCCGGCCAAAAAAAATGCCTAGGATGATTTATTTATTTATTTATATACAAGAAGGTACATTGGGTTTGTGAGAATACATAGCATAGTATTTACAATCTTGTAAAGCCACTAGTACGCGCAGCGTTTCGGGCAGACAAACATGATTTGCCAAACATGCCACAAACATGATGTGCCATGTTTCACTCTGTGCATAGGTTTGAACCCTCATCAAGGCTTCTGTTGGATTTGTTCATTGATATACCATGTTAATGTGATTTCTCTGTGTGATGTGCCATGTGTAGTCAGTCACATTTTACAGGACGGGAATAATTATAAACACGTCTTAACTACCGCCATCAGGAGTGAGACGTTAAACACATTTGGCAAAATCTTACTGAAGCGACCATACGAGTCATAAATACTCACACTCCGCCCAAGTAAAACAGAAACAAGCAACACTTAGTGGGCCAGCCAGAGGCTTAGGGCCCGCGCAGGAATATTCCTAGAGAAAAAAAAAAAAAAAAAAGAGACTACACACACCGCAGCCAAAATATTTAAGTGTGCTGGAACAAAACACAAAACAAAAAATATAAACTAAGTAATTAAGCCACACTTAAGATAAAAGTCAAACTTTAAACAAAAATATAGAAAAGTTTAACAGCAATACAGTCAGCAAAGTTGCAACAATTACTTGAACATCTAGTGAGCAAACAGTGGACACTAACAAGTTCAACCCATCCTCCAGCCCAAGCTATAGGTCAATACAGACTTCTTTATATCCATCCCATCCTCCAGCCCAAGCTATAAGTCAACACAGACTTCTTTATATCCATCCCATCCTCCAGCCCAAGCTGTAAGTCAACACAGACTTCTTTATATCCATCCCATCCTCCAGCCCAAGCTGTAAGTCAACACAGACTTCTTTATATCCATCCCATCCTCCAGCCCAAGCTATAAGTCAACACAGACTTCTTTATATCCATCTCATCCTCCAGCCCAAGCTATAAGTCAACACAGACTTCTTTATATCCATCCCATCCTCCAGCCCAAGCTGTAAGTCAACACAGACTTCTTTATATCCATCCCATCCTCCAGCCCAAGCTGTAAGTCAACACAGACTTCTTTATATCCATCCCATCCTTCAGCCCAAGCTATAGGTCAATATAAACTTCTTTATATCCATCCCATCCTCCAGCCCAAGCTATAGGTCAATATAAACTTCTATATGTAGTAAATGCAAGATTCTTTTATCAGGAGGGGGCAGGAGGGGGTGTGGATGGGGCAGGAGGGGGGTGGATGGGGCAGGAGGGGGGGTGGATGGGGCAGGAGGGGGTGGATGGGGAAGGAAGGGGGTGGATGGGGCAAGAAGGGGGTGGATAGGGCAGGAAGGGGGTGGATGGGGCAGGAGGGGGGTGGATGGGGCAGGAAGGGGGTGGATGGGGAAGGAGGAGGGATGGGAAAGGAGGCGATGAGGGGGGTAAAAAAACGCAACCCGTTCACAATTACCACTGTCAACAGCGAAACAGTTGTGGGCAACCAGCAACGAGCGCACCCAAGCAACCCACCTAACCTTTCCAAGCCGCAGCATAGAAAGTCATCAGCATTACGCGGCTATTTACATTTTTCACTGATAATTAGCACTTGACAAATTAGCTGACTCCCTCCAAATACAAGGTATCAGGTGCGAGGACAGATTCATTTCCAGTACCCTGAAGTTGCTGAAAGTGAAATTGTCCTCCTCTATGCAAGAATGATCACAGACCGCAGAAAAAGAATGTTGTCTTTAAGGACAATTATAAATGCAGCTTGAAACTACCCAAATATTCCAGCCCGTTCTCTTGATTTGCCACTCCGTTTAAAGTTCATCCTCCTAAGTTGACCGGACCACACACTAGAAAGTGAAGGGACGACGACGTTTCGGTCCGTCCTGGACCATTCTCAAGTAGGTTGTGAAGAGAAAGATTGATTGATTGATGAAGAT
>NC_091237.1:12249056-12329056 GCF_040958095.1 Procambarus clarkii | reverse complement strand
ATCGGAAATTTACAGCCTTATCTAATTTCTCCAAGCAATTCTGGGCCAAATACACGCTTAGTCTGTCTTCTATCCTCTGGCCAACCCAGTGGCTTCGCGACCCGCAGCTCGCTCCACGTATTGTAAAGTCTTCTTCACTTCCTACTATAGTTTATCTCGTCATCCTCACCCAATCCCTTCTCCTTCCCTTCCTTTTTTGTCTCGTTTCTCTCCATTTCAAAATTCATTCCGTTTTTCCTCGTCTCCCCTTACTCCCTAATTTTCTTCACACCCCATTCCTTCCCCCTCTTCATGATCCTTCTCCAATCAATTCCCCCATTATTACTTTTGTCTTTAGACTCTCTATTTAATATCTCCCCTTCATTTCATTTCCCTTTTGTTTCTTAATATCACCATTATTCTTCCCTCGCCTGCCCCAGAGATAACAGCCTCTCCCCAAAACCCACATCCTCAATCTCCCCTCTCTAACCTCACCAAAGACACTTCATTGCTCACAAACACCTTCCCTTTTCCTTCATTACAGCTACCCCAATGTCTGTCTGTCTTGCTTCCCCTTCCACCTCTCAAAACGACGTAATACCTATCATCCTCTCTCTACACCAGACCCCCCCTTTCCCCCTTTCACTTTATCAAAAGAAAATAGCACTTCCCTTATCACAATACCTCAACCCCACCCCACTTCCCTCCAGCAACACCACACCCCTCTCCAGTCCCCCCCACCACCACACCACGCCCCTCTCCAGTCCCCCCCACCACACCACGCCCCTCTCCAGTCCCCCCCCCCCACACCACGCCCCTCTCCAGTCCCCCCTCCACCACGCCCCTCTCCAGTCCCCCCCCACACCACGCCCCTCTCCATTCCCCCCCACCACACCACGCCCCTCCCCAGTCCCCCCCACCACACCACGCCCCTCTCCAGTACCCCCCCACCACACCACGCCACGCCCCTCTCCAGTCCCCCCTCCACCACGCCCCTCTCCAGTACCCCCCACCACACCACGCCCCTCTCCAGTACCCCCCCCCCACACCACGCCCCTCTCCAGTCCCCCCTCACCACACCACGCCCCTCTCCAGTCCCCCCCACCACACCACGCCCCTCTCCAGTCCCCCCCACCACACCACGCCCCTCTCCAGTCCCCCCCACCACACCACGCCCCTCTCCAGTCCCCCCCACCACACCACGCCCCTCTCCAGTCCCCCCCACCACACCACGCCCCTCTCCAGTACCCCCCCACCACACCACGCCCCTCTCCAGTACCCCCCCCACACCACGCCCCTCTCCAGTCCTCCCCCCACCACACCACGCCCCTCTCCAGTCCCCCCCACCACACCACGCCCCTCTCCAGTACCCCCCACCACCACGCCCCTCTCCAGTCCCCCCCACCACGCCCTCTCTCCAGTCCCCCCCACCACACCCCTCTCCAGTCCCCCCCCCCACCACGCCCTCACCAGTCCCCCCCCCACCACGCCTTCACCAGTCCCCCACCACACCCGTCTCCAGTCCCCCACCACACCGCTCTCCAGTCCCCCCCCCCCCCCACACCCCTCTCCCGTCCCCCCCCCACACCCCTCTCCAGTCCCCCACCACGCCCTCACCAGTCCCCCACCACGCCCTCACCAGTCACCCACCACGCCCTCACACTAACTCACAGCAACACACACTATACCTCTCCAACAATACACGCCCTAAAACAGAACATGCACCAGCTCTACACAGCATTAACCCTGTAGCGTGTAAGCCCTGCAGAGCGTAAACTTTGCACCGCACTAACATGATACCGCAGTCGAGTGCAGATACACTCTTTTCTACTTTTGAGTTTAAGAGGGAAAACTTTGGGTATTATGTTTACTTTCATCAAAATGTATAATTTTTATTAATCCATAAAGTAGGACAGGTTGTGTGTTGTCAGTTGATTGTGCTTGCGGAGGTTGAGTTTCGGCTCTCTGGTCCAACCTCTCAACTGTCAATCAGCTGGTGTTGATTGATTGGTTCCTGACCCAATTGAAAAAAAGGTTCCTGACCCAATTGAAAAAAAGGTTCCTGACCCAATTGAAAAAAAGGTTCCGGACCCAATTGAAAAAAAGGTTCATGAACTAATTGAAAAAAAGGTTCCTGAACCAATTGAAAAAAAGGTTCCTGACCCAATTGAAAAAAAGGTTCCTGAACCAATTGAAAAAAAGGTTCCTGAACCAATTGAAAAAAAGGTTCCTGAACCAATTGAAAAAAAGGTTCCTGAACCAATTGAAAAAAGGTTCCTGAACCAATTGAAAAAAGGTTCCTGAACCAATTGAAAAAAAGGTTCCTGAACCAATTGAAAAAAAGGTTCCTGAACCAATTGAAAAAAAGGTTCCTGAACCAATTGAAAAAAAGGTTCCTGAACCAATTGAAAAAAAGGTTCCTGAACCAATTGAAAAAAAGGTTCCTGAACCAATTGAAAAAAAGGTTCCTGAACCAATTGAAAAAAAGGTTCCTGAACCAATTGAAAAAAAGGTTCCTGAACCAATTGAAAAAAAGGTTCCTGAACCAATTGAAAAAGAGGTTCCTGAACCAATTGAAAAAGAGGTTCCTGAACCAATTGAAAAAAAGGTTCCTGAACCAATTGAAAAAAAGGTTCCTGAACCAATTGAAAAAAGGTTCCTGAACCTCTTGGGCTCTATCATAGTTAAATTTAAAACCGTGTACGGAGTCTGCCTCCACCACATTCCTTTCTAGTGCACTCCAGGTGTGAACTATTCTGACGGTGACAAAAATAAAATCCTTTCAAACGTCACTATAGCCCACTCGGGTACTACATTTCCACCTGTGTCCCCTGATTTGTGATTCCCCCCCCCCCCCCCCCCCCCCCGGTACTAAACATTGGTCCGCGTGCTTGTGCTCGTCAGAGAGAATCAGAATTACTATGATATCAAAAGTAAAGAGGATTTTGTTGACCAGACCACACACTAGAAAGTGAAGAGAAAACGACGTTTCGGTCCGTCCTGGACCATTCTCAAGTCCATTGTGATTAAAGAGGATTAATAATAAAAAGAGGAATAATAATTGGACATTGAAAACCTATTTTCCCACCAACTCGCTCGCACTCAGCCAAGTGAGTGCGAGCGCTCTGAACTCGTAATCTCAGGGTTCGGGTTCGATCCCAGCTGATGGCAGAAACAAAAATGGGTAGAGTTTCTTTCACCCTGATGCTCCTGTTATCTAGCAATAAATAGGTACCTGGGAGTTAGACAGCTGTTACGGGCTGCTTCCTGTGGGTGTGGGAGGTTATATAAAAAAAATTAGTAGTTAGTAACAGTTGATTGATTGACAGTTGAGAGGCGAGCCGATAGCGCAGAGCTCAACCCCCGCAAGCACAACTAGGAGAAAACAACTAGGTGACTACATATTCGTTTGCCTTTTTCGGGGTAGAAGGTAGACACAGTAGTCGCTTCTGTATATATTTATTGACTGAGGTAGCAAGGTATATATCTGCCTAGCCGAGGTCCTTCTACTCTTTGAGTATAACATACACACCAACCCATTCCCCTGAAATGAAAGTGCTTACGTTAAGTATTTGGTCACAAGTACCAATAAGTAGTGATTGACCACCAGTAAACCACTTTATACTACTTATTTATTTAAGAGATTTGAAAAAATAAAGCTGAAAACTGAACTCTTAATATTTCTAGACCTAGTATAGCACACACTATATCAAACACACAATTTTAGACCTAAGATTGCGTATTGACGTAGGATTGGTAGGAGAGGTTAGGGTTAAGTTAGGTTTGGTTTAATATTTATATTGCTATTAAAATATAGTTTTTGGTTTGACCAAATTCAATAGAGCCTTGCAAACATTATTTTATAAAGGATACCTAACAACATATCTTCATCACCAGTAATTATTCTCTAGAACTGGAGGAGTACCTGGACAATATCTTCTAATCTTGAAGTTATCTTGAGATGATTTTGGGGCTTAATGTCCCCCGCGGCCTGGTCCTCGACCAGGCCTCCTCCACCTCCAGGAAGCAGCCCGTAGCAGCTGTCCAAACTCCTAGGTACCTATTTACTGCTAGGTAACAGGGAAATCAGAGTGAAAAAAAACATTTTGCCCATTTGTCTCCGCCTCCACCGGTGATCGAACCCGGAACCTCAGGACTACGAATCCGAAGCGCTGTCCACCCAACTGTCAGGCGCCCTGACAGCTGATATCTACAAGGAAAAATTCCTAGTACTTTATCTAAATAAGAGTGTTCCTTTCTTAATGAAAGGAAGAATTATAAAAATAGGGGGTGCGATAGGTTGTTTTTTGTAAAAAAAAAAATTACTTGTTAAGTAAATTGAACTTACTCACCAAGTGACACCCCTTCCACCTCACCTATCTTAGCCTACCGCAAACGCAATTAAGGACATAATCAATTAGCAACACTACCAGAATAATAAACGGCAAAACTGTAAAAAAATTAGTGCCTAAAAACTCTACAAGAGTCAGTCTGGCCACTAGTCAGACGGCGCCCGGCACTCAGACATAAGTATATTAAGTTATGTGAGTTAATTGCCCAATTGCATGCTTGTATAACCTTGATATATCCCATAAGTCTGTTTGTCGTTACAGGGTGAGGAAATGCCTCATATTTCAGTAAGTTTATTAAATTAATATTGTAGCGACTGAATCTTTTTAAAGTAACCAGACACTCGTGAGGTACACTCCCCTCATGAGCGTCCCTTGTCTCAGAAAAGTCAAGCCAAGCCCAACTGAATCTCTTCATATAAATTGAATATATATCTGTATATAATTGATAATATACATTAAGTTAATAATTGCTTACTTAGTTATCTTTAATTTATAATATAAGTTTATCATATTGAATATAATCTCTTGTACTTAGTTAATAGTACTTAGACCACATTTGAAGTCATTTAATTGCATATTCATATATATCATACTTCTATAATACTAATTGTTATGTTTATTAGTATATAAATATTGGCTGTTATAGTTATGATACTAGGCCGGACTGTGTACATGTTTAGATCCCTGATTTAAACAGAACCAGTGTTCAGTTAGAGAACTGAATTTATTAAATCTTATCATTGTATTAACAATACAAGCTGATGTGTGAAACTTTTCTGCAGGTGGATTGTGGATCTTCAATCAACTTCTCCTTTCATCCTTAGGGACCCCACCTGCCCCTTACAGCCCTATTACTTTCCTATTGACAGTCTGTCAATAGGAAAAGAGGAGCTAGGATTTACGACCCTAGCTAGGGGACTTTAGTTGAATTAATTTTGCATACAGTAATTTGTAATTTAATACAGTACAAGTCCCTAGTAGTTCTCCTTGTATACCTATCCCGACAATTTTTCCCCACAGATGTTTGAAAATCAATAATACTTTAGGTATCAGATAGGATACATTAGGTAACCACGCGTAGGGAATTATAAGTTCAAGGGGAAAGTGGACAATCTGTCCGCCCTCACGCGCGCCATCTAGTGGTGAAGCGGCTAGATAGTGGTGAAGCGGCTAGATAGTGGTGAAGCGGCTAGATAGTGGTGCAGCAACAAGCCAGTCCTAACAACGCTGCCAAGGATGACGCTTGCCCCCCGGTGCAAGCGTCAAGCTTGAGGTTGTTTATATCACTTAGTGAACATAGTGTTTGGCAGTAAAGCAACTTATAAATATATCAATAAAGGCACCTTGTTTAACACTAAGACACACCTGTATATCCGCATCTATCATGCAATTAGAATAAAAGTTAGGTGTAAACAACCAGTGAAGACAAAAAAGCCTTCACTACATGAACAAAAAGCCTCCACTACACCAACAAAAACCTCCACTACACCAACAAAAGCCTCCACTACACCAACAAAAAGCCTCCACTACACCAACAAAAAGCCTCCACTACACCAACAAAAGCCTCCACTACACCAACAAAAGCCTCCCCTACACCAACAAAAGCCTCCCCTACACCAACAAAAGCCTCCACTACACCAACAAAAGCCTCCCCTACACCAACAAAAAGCCTCCCCTACACCAACAAAAGCCTCCCCTACACCAACAAAAGCCTCCACTACACCAACAAAAGCCTCCACTACACCAACAAAAGCCTCCACTACACCAACAAAAGCCTCCCCTACACCAACAAAAGCCTCCACTACACCAACAAAAGCCTCCCCTACACCAACAAAAAGCCTCCACTACACCAACAAAAGCCTCCACTACACCAACAAAAGCCTCCACTACACCAACAAAAGCCTCCCCTACACCAACAAAAGCCTCCACTACACCAACAAAAGCCTCCCCTACACCAACAAAAGCCTCCCCTACACCAACAAAAGCCTCCACTACACCAACAAAAAGCCTCCACTACACCAACAAAAGCCTCCACTACACCAACAAAAGCCTCCACTACACCAACAAAAAGCCTCCACTACACCAACAAAAAGCCTCCCCTACACCAACAAAAGCCTCCCCTACACCAACAAAAGCCTCCACTACACCAACAAAAGCCTCCCCTACACCAACAAAAGCCTCCCCTACACCAACAAAAGCCTCCACTACACCAACAAAAAGCCTCCACTACACCAACAAAAAGCCTCCACTACACCAACAAAAGCCTCCACTACACCAACAAAAGCCTCCACTACACCAACAAAAGCCTCCACTACACCAACAAAAAGCCTCCACTACACCAACAAAAAGCCTCCCCTACACCAACAAAAGCCTCCCCTACACCAACAAAAGCCTCCACTACACCAACAAAAGCCTCCACTACACCAACAAAAGCCTCCACTACACCAACAAAAAGCCTCCCCTACACCAACAAAAGCCTCCCCTACACCAACAAAAGCCTCCACTACACCAACAAAAGCCTCCACTACACCAACAAAAGCTTCCACTACACCAACAAAAAGCCTCCACTACACCAACAAAAGCCTCCACTACACCAACAAAAGCCTCCACTACACCAACAAAAGCCTCCACTACACCAACAAAAGCCTCCACTACACCAACAAAAGCCTCCCCTACACCAACAAAAGCCTCCACTACACCAACAAAAGCCTCCACTACACCAACAAAAGCCTCCCCTACACCAACAAAAGCCTCCACTACACCAACAAAAGCCTCCCCTACACCAACAAAAGCCTCCACTACACCAACAAAAGCCTCCACTACACCAACAAAAGCCTCCCCTACACCAACAAAAGCCTCCCCTACACCAACAAAAGCCTCCCCTACACCAACAAAAGCCTCCCCTACACCAACAAAAGCCTCCCCTACACCAACAAAAGCCTCCACTACACCAACAAAAGCCTCCCCTACACCAACAAAAGCCTCCACTACACCAACCAAAGCCTCCCCTACACCAACAAAAGCCTCCACTACACCAACCAAAGCCTCCACTACACCAACAAAAGCCCCCACTACACCAACAAAAGCCCCCACTACACCAACAAAAGCCTCCACTACACCAACCAAAGCCTCCCCTACACCAACAAAAGCCCCACTACACCAACTAAAGCCTCCACTACACCAACCAAAGCCCCCAATACACCAACAAAAGCCTCCACTACAACAAAAGCCTCCACTACACCAACTAAAGCCTCCACTACACCAACAAAAGCCCCCACTACACCAACTAAAGCCTCCACTACACCAACCAAAGCCTCCACTACACCAACCAAAGCCTCCACTACACCAACAAAAGCCTCCACTACACCAACAAAAGCCTCCACTACACCAACAAAAGCCCCCACTACACCAACAAAAGCCTCCACTACACCAACAAAAGCCTCCACTACACCAACAAAAGCCTCCCCTACACCAACAAAAGCCTCCACTACACCAACAAAAGCCTCCACTACACCAACAAAAGCCTCCCCTACACCAACAAAAGCCTCCCCTACACCAACAAAAGCCCCCACTACACCAACAAAAGCCTCCCCTACACCAACAAAAGCCTCCCCTACACCAACAAAAGCCTCCCCTACACCAACAAAAGCCTCCACTACACCAACAAAAGCCCCCACTACACCAACAAAAGCCTCCCCTACACCAACAAAAGCCTCCACTACACCAACAAAAGCCCCCACTACACCAACAAAAGCCTCCCCTACACCAACAAAAGCCTCCACTACACCAACAAAAGCCCCCACTACACCAACAAAAGCCTCCCCTACACCAACAAAAGCCTCCACTACACCAACAAAAGCCTCCACTACACCAACAAAAGCCTCCACTACACCAACCAAAGCCCTCACTACACCAACAAAAGCCTCCACTACACCAACAAAAGCCCCCACTACACCAACAAAAGCCCCCACTACACCAACAAAAGCCCCCACTACACCAACAAAAGCCTCCCCTACACCAACAAAAGCCCCCACTACACCAACAAAAGCCCCCACTACACCAACAAAAGCCTCCACTACACCAACAAAAGCCTCCACTACACCAACAAAAGCCTCCACTACAACAAAAGCCTCCAGATTACGTCTCCACAAGACTCGGGTCTAAGTATAGCCAGGACTCATTATCAGGGCAGCCCTTTTAATTATTACTGGTATTACTAACCCTGTAAAAAAATAACAAAGTGAGATTAAAATAGTAGCGGTGGCCAGGACGTGGGTCAAGCGCCCAGCTCGAGGTACTTTACTACACAACTTGCAATATAAAGTAAGAGTAATATACTTTAATATTGTTAATTCAGTGATAGATGATAATGAATGATTATTCATTATTAATAATGAATGATTATAAATATACTATTATTTTTTAAATATAGGCTAGGCTATATTTATATAGCTATCAATTTTTTTACCATTGCTTCCTGGATTTAATATACTCTTTATTACAAGATTTTAATGTAGATATTGCTGGCAGGTGAGTGACAGGAGAACTAGTCCTGTCAAGGCCTTCCTCATCCCACACCTTCAAGCAATCACTCACGCACTCCCTCTCCTTTCAAGGAGAGAACATGCACTCCCTTCAACATTATATCGTAGAATGTCCCATACTGAGTGACTTTAGTGCCCCCCCCCCATCCTGGGTTGGGATATGCTGAACTCTGTATATACTCTACGAGTACTGGAACACTTTATGATATACTGGACTTGTACCCAAGATTGACAATGTAATGTATTAGTTATGCAGTGTCTGTGATGTACATAAATGTGTATGTGTACATAAATATGTATAAGTGTATACAGGATATATGTGTAAGCTCGTCACACTTGCATTTCACCTTCGTAAACGCACACTAATGACACTATGTAAATAATACCTCGAACACTGGTTTATGTAGGACAGACGTAAGTGTGTGTATTTATATATGTAGGTTAGATGATCATTTTAAAAGCACTACAATTAACTTCTGTGGTTGATTGGGTCAACAAATCAATGAACTACATATTTAACACACGTTTTAATATTTAATTTAATTAACAAATGTCTAACCCTACCCATGGAGGACTGAAGAAAATGCATATATGCTGCTTAGCATTCTAATGTGTGGCCACGTCTGGGGTAGAAAAAACAAATAATACTCTTCTCTGCCCCCCCCCCCCCGCATCACGCAGCCCGCTCTCCTCTCTGCCCCCCCACTCATCACACAATCCCTCTCCCCTCTACCCCCTCATCACACAATCCCTCTCCCCTCTTCCCCCTCATCACACAATCCCTCTCCCCTCTTCCCCCTCATCACACAATCCCTCTCCCCTCTGCCCCCCTCATCACACAATCCCTCTCCCCTCTGCCCCCTCATCACACAATCCCTCTCCTCTCTGCCCCCCTCATCACACAATCCCTCTCCCCTCTTCCCCCTCATCACACAATCCCTCTCCCCTCTGCCCCCTCATCACACAATCCCTCTCCCCCTCATCACACAATCCCTCTCCCCTCTTCCCCACTCATCACACAATCCCTCTCCCCTCTGCCCCCTCATCACACAATCCCTCTCCCCTCTGCCCCCCTCATCACACAATCCCTCTCCCCTCTGCCCCCCTCATCACACAATCCCTCTCCCCTCTGCCCCCCTCATCACACAATCCCTCTCCCCTCTGCCCCCTCATCGCACAATTCCTCTCCCCTCCCCAACCTCTCTTACTGCCGCAGAATATAACAGGCCATCTTGCGTGTTACTAACCTACTAGAGTAGAACAGGGGTGGAAAATGGACAACAGCACACGGGAGGACTGGAGAGCAGAAGATTGAGTATAATATATTATATGCGAGATACCATTAATTGATATCATGAACCATCAGCAGGGAATTGAAAACGAGGGACATGATAAATAACCTTAAGCCTAGACAACTAAAACTGGAAATATCAGAGTAGCAGAAACGTGGAAGCGGCACAGGAAGAAGGGTTTTCAACTCACAAGGGGTTATCTTAAGATGATTTCGGGGCTTAGCGTCCCCGCGGCCCGGTCCTCGACCAGGCCTCCTTTTTGTTATTCACTCCCCAGGAAGCAGCCCCTAGCAGCTGTAACTCCCAGGTACCTATTTACTGCTAGGTAAACAATCCGGTCTGGAAAACCGGTCAACATCACAAGTGCAACATAATCCCAGACCATCAACCTTCCAATCTTCTTAGTAAACACACACACTCACCTATACACCACCCTTGCCTTACATCCTGGCCGATCCTCCCCCTCTCTCTCATGGTCCTTCTGCCCCCCTATCTTGAGGTTATCTTGAGATGATTTCGGGGCTTTAGTGTTCCCGCGGCCCGGTCCTCGACCAGGCCTCCACCCCCAGGAAGCAGCCCGTGACAGCTGACTAACTCCCAGGTACCTATTTACTGCTAGGTAACAGGGGCATTCAGGGTGAAAGAAACTTTGCCCATTTGTTTCTGCCTCGTGCGGGAATCGAACCCGCGCCACAGAATTAAGAGTCCTGCGCGCTATCCACCAGGCTACGAGGCCCCTAAACCAGAATACTAACCTAACTCCCTTTACATCCATGTAACTTTTAAACAAGTGACCAGCCCCTCTACCCCCACAACTGACAATCCATCCAACACCTCGCAAAGATACTTCATCTGCACCATAAGACATCTATCTGACTGCCATTTCCATGGCCAGCAATGCCCTCCCCTCTAGTCCCCATCACCCACTTCACTGTGTATCAATGCTATCCTCATAGCCTTGCACGTACAACAATTGACACCACCAGTGGAACACCAGTCTAAGGAGAATAAGTTAAAAATAGACCAAAAAATGCTATCTTCAAAGAAATGTACGCAGATGGGGATTACAAAGCCAGAAAACGTCTGAAAAGTTAGTTTAGTTCATTTATTATGCACCCCATACCCATCTTGTGGGCGGTAGTGGAAAGGGTTATAGAGGCACATAATGGGCTCAGGGACTGAACCCCACAGTTCATTTAGCTAAGCAAGTTACAATCTTGATGAGCTAGTTACAAATTTCAAGTCGTCACATCAACAATGAGTTCGAGATCGACCACAGATCCCACAAAGAAAACCTAAATGTAACTGCGCTCAAAAATAAAATTGTCAAGTGTCATAATGAATAGTGTTTTCTCAGGCTGCATGAAGGAGAGAGGCAAGGGGAGGAGGAGGAGGATTGACCCTGCTAATCAGAAAAAACTAACGAGTTCCTAACTAGTGATTCCAGGCTGTGAATGTCAAAGGTACTACATAGCAGGCAAAATGACAACGGAAGGAGTAAATAACATTTTAGTATTGACATACTACAATCCACTAAATGCCAAATACTGAACCAAAAAAAAAACATGGCAACTATTATTGCAACAGAAAAGACAGCTGCCATTGTCAGTAGGAAGGGATCTCGACTATTAATCATGAGGTAATTAATCACTTACCTACAACAAAATACTGAGAAAAACCTCGCCTTAGGGTGCACATAAATAAAAAGCTAAACTACTGAAAGTGGCAAGTATATACTGACAAAGTAAAATGTAATGGAACCACAAAGATGAGAAAAAGTGATGAATGAGGAAGACAAACTGGAAGCCCCATGGTAGTGAGTGACCATTGTGTGCAAACATTTGAATACCTGGTGGAAGTGGGAATAACCTAATCAAAGAAGGGAGCAGAAGGAAAAAAAATATCATACCGATGGACAACTATAAAAACTAGACACTTCTTAATAAAAATTCCATGAGCAGTAGAACACGAAGAGAAGACCGTATTATTAATGGCCTACCTCCTTCCCGAGGTGTCAGGAAGAACTTGACAAGAACCTATGGAACCTATGGTTTAATCAGGGAGCAGAGGGATGATGAACTGGACCAAGAATGAGTACCTCAGGATGAGAAGAAGTGGACAGACAGTTGGATAACCACAGCAAATAAAACAAAAACCCAACCCAAGCTACTGCAGAACCACATCACAAAACCAACAGTAAAGGAACACCTCGTGAAACTGAGGAGAATGGCAGACATGCTAATGGAGAATTATAGGACCCTTTTAGGTCTTCGCAATTGAACAAGGGGAAAAGTGTCTGATCTGAGGAAAACATTGTTAAACCAAGCACCAGTAGAAGAATTTGAGACTACCCGACATTAGGTTAGGAGGAATCTGTTGGAACCAGAAACTACAAAGGCTCTTGGTAACTAGATGAGCAAGTGGAAGCAGAGCCTCTATGCATTTCTATAGTATACAAGTCACTGGAAATAGGAAACCCACAAACAGGTTTGAAGACAAAGTAGTGCCAATATACAAGAGGATGAGAGCTGCCACTAAACTTCAGGCCACCGTTCATAACTTGCATACCATGCGAGGTGGTGGAGATGACAGCGGGCAAGAGGCTAGTAGCGCGTCTGTGGAAAAGATACTTTGTATAATTACTATACTACTTGTGTAAAGGAGTGGGGAGCCGGCCGGCCGAGCGGACAGCACACTGGACACGTGATCCTGTGGGCCCGGGTTCGATCCCGGGTGCCGGCGAGAAACGATGGGCAGCGTTTTTTAAACTAGACTACAACAACTCGACACCCAGGGCACAACTCCATAACCCCACGGGATTGACGGATGCCTACTATATACTACTGTGTAAAGGAGGAAATGTCTATGTTTATCTCTCAGAATGTTCGGTAATACGTTTATTGCTGGTGATGTGTGTCTATGTATGCATTAACACGTTGTACTGAATGGGGTGAGAATAGCTTGAGCTACCTCATCCCTTTGTCTGTATTTTACCTCAATAAACTTATTTAAATTACTTTGTATAATACACCACCAGTATCAGATCAGTCATGATAAATCTTGACTCGCAAACTGAATTGACTTCTGTGACCAGAAGAGAAACTCAAGACAAATGGGTGGGCAAAGTGCATAATTTTTATGATAGTAAAGCCTTTGACCAGTAACTAGTGCTAAAGTTGGAGAAGCAGGCAACAGTGACAGATAAGGTGCTCCAGTTGATAAGGAAGTACCTAAGCAACAGAAGACAGCAAGTCACTGTGAGGGAAAGAGATCTCAAGGAGCAAGATGTCACCAGCAGAATCTCATAGGAATCAATACTTGTCCTGCTTCTTATATATGTAAACTATCTTCCAGAGCGAAATCATTTCTTTCACTGTTTGCACTTATAGTCTGGTTGCTCAGCCGTAATTAGTTTAGTAGTGGACTACTGTAATTTGCATAGAAGAACATAGATTACATTAAATTGGTAACTAATGTGAAATAGTGTATGCAAATCAATCTGCAGGCTTATCTTGAGGTTATCTTGAGATGATTTTGGGGCTTTAGTGTCCCCGCGGCCCGGTCCTCGACCAGGCCTCCATCCCCAGGAAACACCCCGTGACAGCTGACTAACACCCAGGTACCTATTTTACTGCTAGGTAACTGAGGCTTAAATAGTTTTTAAGATGAAAGTGTAAATAGAGTTGAAAGGTGATTAGCATTTGGATGTTTTAAATTTGCTTCTCAAGGATTCTCAAAGAGCGTCTTGAATGGTTTAATTAAGGCAATATGGTATGCAAATTTACCCTCTGTCTCTCAGGAAATGGAGTAATTAAAGGTTTGAATACCTGTATGCGTGATACCATACTGACGGTGATGTTTGTGTTAAGCCAGATAAACACCCGCTATTGACAGCGAGTGACTAAACATTGTTGTCAGTTATTGCAGGACTTTCTGGTCTGAATCCCATACTGGGATTGAGTCAAGTTGGCTTTTGCGTTTATGTTATTAGATATGAACTGTGTGTGATTGTTGTTAAGAGTAGCTAGTGAACATTCTAAGCCTGTTGAGGCAAACGGTTGAGAAATGTGGCAACAGCTCTATCACGGGATATTCAGCTGAGAATCCAGAAAATAATTTGTATCTCATTTTAGGACACAATGGCATGCCATTATGTGGTGCTACTTCCACAGCCAAGATTAAATTTCTCAACGTAAATCTATCAGTGACAGGAAGTTCAGACAGTTGTAACTAGAAAGATTACGATACTAGAAATGAGCTTATCTAGCAATTTGGTCTGATGCCGGGAGCCCGCATCTGAGTTTCAACTTCAGCGGGAAGCTTGCGTGGCATGTTGTTGTTGTTTTTAGATTTAGCTACTCAGAACGAAATGTCCATGTAGCACGGGATATGGTGAGCCCGTAATTTCCAGCTGCTACGTAGCTGCGTGGCAGCTGGATGGAGGCGTTATATGGGGCACACTCCATGTATTACTCCAGTATCCTGTCTTATCTTGTACACTGTCATACAGGTTTTCCTTTTAATAAGTGCATTAGCAAGTTATGAAATAGTACGCGTGTGTAGAAACACTTGCACAGCCATATATTCCATGGCATTCTCCAGGCTGAATTAATTACTAGCGTTAATTGGGTAGTGATTATATTTATGTGGTGGCCCGCTACACCTGACTTACCTTGTTTATTAAGGCGGGATATTACTGCCACAGTTTTGAGGAGCTTGTGTATATTTACCACTGTAGTACTCTTTTCTCTTGTATATTTTGTCCAACCCGTTCTCCCACTTTCGTATAGTCAATATTGACTTATTAAATACGTGCATAAGTGACATATTAATTTATTGTGAATATTTTAGTTTACCTTGAAAAGCTTCTTAGAAAACACCGACCTTACCTAACCTTCTTAGTATGTTAAGATAAGCATCTTATTGCTTCGTAGTTACAATTATTACTTAACCTATTATAGGTATAGGTTAAGTAATAATTGTAATTACGAAACAATAAGATGCTTATCTTAACATACTAAGAAAGTTAGGTAAGGTCGGTGTTTTCTATGAAGCTTTTCAAGGTAAACTAAAATATTCACAATAAATTAATATGTCACATATGCACGTATTTAATAAGTCAATATTGACTGTAAGAAAGTGGGAGAACGGGTTGCTTTTGTCCTAGTGTTCGTCTCGTTCTTGACATCCTTGTCTCTCTCTCTAGAACAACTTCTATAGGGAGAGACTAACTGTAAAATAATTCACCATCAGACTGAACTGGGCCTTTAGAGGGACACTTGGACTTTTAAAGTAAACTTAAAGACAGCAACAATGATGATGTAACAAATTTAAGTATTAAAACCGAGGAAGATATGACAAGACCTTGACAAACTGAAAGAAGGTTCCATTAAATGACTACTTGAGTTTAACTCGAGTACAAAGTAATGAAAACATTGATAAGAATTAGGAGGCCGGACACAGGGTACCAAATAGAAGATGGAATCCTTCAAGAATCGGGTAGAAAAGCTTGGGAGGGGGGAAGGGGGGGGGGGCGGGGTGTTTATATCCCAATAAACATGTTGTCTGAAGTCAATACTAAACAGATTTCATCAGTGGTACATGTTAGGTTGGCCAAAGTAAGAAATGCCTTTAGAAATGTGTGTAAAGAATCATTCAGGACCATGAATATCACATACTGTATGTCAGACCAATCCTGGAACATGTTTCTCCAGAGTGGAGACTTTCTAGTCAAAAACACCGACACAGTTCGAGAAATTTCGGAGGCGAGTCCCCAGACTGGTCCCTCAACTACGAGGCATGAGTTACGAGGAAGTACAATTAGGGGAATACATGGACCAAATACAACCAGGCTCTACTTCAGGTAATAATATTACGACACACAATACTTTATTTAGTGTTAGGCTGCACTCATAATAGTTATCTCTAATTTCATAGCATTCGAACATTCTTCATTATCCATTCCCAGGTATCTCTCCCCCCCCCCTCACCCCCACTATGAAATTGCTCCCGCTCCCCTCTCCTCCATCCCACTGATATATATGTATAACCTATGCATAAAACTATCCAGCAATGTATATCCAAAACATATCTGTTGTGGCTTGGGGTCTGATATTGAGATCCCCTCCATAGAGGAGTCTTCTTCTCCTTCGGTGTTCAGGAGTATTCACTCCAGACCTGACAATGGTATGAAACATGGACAACTCCTCATAAGGAATGACAAGTTCCTCATGGAACTTGTCATTCGTGATATTATGTCATTAGTAATGACATAACACGATCATGTTACCCCTTTTCCTTATTCTAGCAGAGAATCGTCTTTATGTCCCGCATCCCCCTCACTCTAATTCCTTGAGACGAATATGACCTAGACAACACTGCTCTTCCAGCTACTACGCAAAAACTGGACTGTTCCTCCACTTGATCCCCCAAATGACAAATTCAATCATTAACATCTCAATCGCTGATAAATGAATCACAGACTCCCAATGCATGGACACCGATACACCGTACAGCATCTACAATAAAAAAAAAAAACGCCGGACTACACGACAAATATCGCCTCAGATGAGGCACATGGTCACATGACACCCCCCCCCACCACCCTCACCCCCCCCCCAACACCCTCACCCTCCCCCCACCACCCTCACCCCCCCCCACCCACCGCCCTCCCCCAACAGAGTTCAAACAGTAAATCACAAAAGCCATCACACCCATTAGCCAAGTTTTGTAAACCATTACGGAGTGAAGCGCTTGTCAAAAGTTCTCAATCAGCAACCAACTTCCCCCAGCAAATCTTTTTTTTTTTTTTTTTTTACTCCTTTGATGACATTTCTCAAATTACCACCAGTGACAAAGAGTAAACTCGTGCGCGCGCGCGCGCGAGAGGGAACCAGCCAGTCAGAGACACGGCAAATGTATGTATGTATATGTGTGGGGCGCGCGCACACAGACACAGAGACACACACAGTGAATGAGTGAGTGAGAGAGAGAGAGAGAGAGAGAGAGTGAGAGTGTGAGAGTGAGAGTGTGAGAGTGAGTGAGAGTGAGAGTGAGAGTGAGAGAGTGAGAGTGAGAGAGTGAGAGAGTGAGAGTGAGTGAGTGAGAGTGTGAGAGTGAGTGTGAGAGTGAGTGAGTGAGAGTGAGAGAGTGAGAGTGAGTGAGTGTGAGAGTGAGTGTGAGAGTGAGTGAGTGAGAGTGAGAGAGTGAGAGTGAGAGAGTGAGAGTGAGAGAGTGAGAGTGAGTGAGTGAGTGAGTGAGTGAGTGTGAGAGTGAGTGTGAGAGTGAGTGTGAGAGTGAGTGTGAGAGTGAGTGTGAGAGTGAGTGTGAGAGTGAGTGTGAGAGTGAGTGTGAGAGTGAGTGTGAGAGTGAGTGTGAGAGTGAGTGTGAGAGGGGAGGGGAGGGGAGGGGGGGGGGGTTTGGCGTTATTACAGCAAATGAGGGGAACGAGGTTTAGAATCCCTTAGAATTGGTGTGGCCAAACTTTGCTCGTTAACAAGGGTGGGGGTGAGAGGAAGGAGGGATGGTCCTGGTATGATGACTGTGGCTGGGGGGGGGATGAGAGTGGACCAAATTCATCATGACCCATCAATCAAGCAGTTAACGGGCCGGTGGCGGCGGTCAGACGGTCACCAGAAAATCAACAGTTAGCGCCCCCTCAAACGATCGCAAGTTCTTGTTACTGTATGTTATTGTGGGGAGTAAATGACGATATGCACTCAAGGGTGCGTGAGTGAGTGAGTGACTCTCTGAACATGCACTAGTCGTCAGATTTGTGCTTCAATTTTTTTCTTACAGCACACAAATTTATGATAACGCCAGAAGGCCTCTTGGCCCATATGAGGCAGCTCCTATTTCTATCCACCTAAACTCATTCACATCTATGTCTAACCCTTACCTTGAAACAACCCTGTGACCCCACAACTATCAGTGTGGTAACATAAATCAACAGCCCATCTTCCAAAACCGGTATTTACCCAGGTCTTTCCTGAAACTAAACTTATCAAATTTACACCCACTGCTTCGTGTAATTTGTGTTGATATATTTAAAACAATATTTATATCCCCCCCTTTGTCATATCTTTTCATCCATTTGCAAACATCAATAATGTCACCCATCACTCTTCGTCTTTATAAATAATGTACCTGGTTGATGGGGTTCTGGGAGTTCTTCTACTCCCCAAGCCCGGCCCGAGGCCAGGCTTGACTTGTGAGAGTTTGGTCCAGCAGGCTGTTGCTTGGAGCGGCCCGCAGGGCCACATACCCACCACAGCCCGGTTGGCCCGGCACTCCTTGGAGGAATAAATCTAGTTTCCTCTTGAAAATGTCCACGGTTGTTCCGGCAATATTTCTTATGCTTGCTGGGAGGGTGTTGAACAACCGCGGACCTCTGATGTTTATACAGTGTTCTCTGATTGTCTCTATAGCACCTCTGCTCTTCACTGGTTCTATTCTACATTTTCTTCCATATCGTTCACTCCAGTACGTTATTATTTTACTGTGTAGATTTGGTACTTGGCCCTCCAGTATCTTCCAGGTGTATATTATTTGATATCTCTCTCGTCTTCTTTCTAGTGAGTACATTTGGAGGGCTTTGAGACGATCCCAATAATTTCCCTTCTTAATCTTTTCTTAGTTAATCTCTTAATTTCCCTTCTTAGTTACAATCTTAATTGTAAATTAAGCTTTAATAATATTTCATAAGGTAAGTTTCTAATTCCTGGGATTAACTTTGTAATTCTTCTCTATAAGTGTCCAAGTGAATGTATGAACATTCTTCTACACTTGGAGTGCTCACCTAGCTCTGGGCGGAGGTGGACGTGTCGTCTGCGAGTTCCTGGTTTGCTGACCCGTGGTAGTTTGTGTGTGTGAGCGGACCCTTGGGGCCGTGGCGGCTGGAGGGATGGCTGCCCCCCACCCCCCTGTGAAGCCGAGGGATACCATTGGACTAGAATTTATTGGCCCAGCGTCTTACCCGACAGTTGAGGTGGTGGTGATTGACATGTTGCTGGTGGATGTGGTTATGTGTGTTGCGTTCAACTTGTATCCGGGCATCGAGCTGTTGTGAAATTCTGCCCCACGGCTGTGTATCGTGACTTTGTAGACGGCTATGACGGGAGGACGTTTACTCTGCCTGAGGGTGGTGGTTTGGTGGAAGTGTCAGACAGGTGCAGTGAGACTACCTATGTGGCAGTTCATGGTGCTCCCTTTGAGTTCCCTGACACTCTTCTCCAGCGTCACTTTACCCAGTAAGGGCGGGTCTTGAGTGTCCGGATGAATGCAGTCTCTCTCTAATATCTCCATTGGTCAAACTATTATATATTAGCGATAGGACCTGCCATTAATGTATAACAACCTACTGTAAATGTATAGCTTTTGAAATTGAACATTTTCTGTAACTAGCCGACATGTAACTATAAGGTGTGAAGGATGGATGAAATTGTTTACGTAATAATCTAAGATCAGGTCTGACAAAGACCTTTTGTGCTCTCTGTAATGCTTTTTGCGCTACCGCTCACAGGATGAGTATGGGGTGCACAATAAACTAGCCAAATCCAGCGGCAACAATCAATCAAAATCTTCCGGGCAGTAAAAGGGTGTCCCGAATGGGATCCGCACTGTGGCGCTGCGCTTGAAGGACTCCCCATTCCTTCGTTTCTCCTGCTTCTGGGCTTCATGGTACGCGTATTCTTTGGGGGTCAACTCCGGACTTGTTTCCGGTGCAGACTCTCGGGCCATCAGGCTGCGGGTTGTGATGCGAGTCGGGTCGGGCCTATGAACCTCTTCAAGGAGGAGGACTTTCCCCTGTTGGCGGTCCCGAACCTGTCGGAAGGTGCTGCTGTGGTGAGTGATACTTCCCAGTCGTCTGGTGCCCCGTTGCCGGTCTCTGATGCCAGCCTCGATGTGGCTGTGGGTGTCGGAGTGGAAGTTAGTGCATCCCCCGGCTCCCGCACCTCATCCATCCCTGCCTGCCTCGCCTCCAGTCGAGTCACAAGTTGTGTCTCCTGTGGTGTGTGGTCTCGTGCCTCCGGATGTCAAGGCTGCGCCCCAGCCTGTACTGTCTTCGGCAGCTGTCTTCGGCCTGTGTCGACGTGCACACTGTGATGTCTCCTGCTGTATGTGGTCCTGTTCCCAGGGTTGATGAGGCTGCGATGTTGAGTGATCGTGCGCTGCGTGGAGTTGCGCGACCGACCTGAGGTTCTGCTACGGTGCCTCCTGGTGGGGGTGATAGTTCCGACGACCTGCGACCTGTGTCCAAGCGTTCGCAGCGAGCTTTGAGTATCTCCGCCTCGTAGTTAAGCCTGGGCCGACGTCAGGGATTTTAGGGACTCCGGAAGTTGGTCTTCTGTGGATGATGATGTGGGCGACGTTGTTGGAGTGCCTGCGGCTCCTGTGGGCCGTGTTGCAGCAGTGGTGGGTCCTGTGGTGGGATTGTCGCCTGGGCTCTGGTCCGGTGTCCTCTCCGGCTGCCTCTGCGTCCCCGGTTACTGGTTTCCCGAGTTGGGAGGTTGTGGCACCGGCCAAGGTTGCGAGAGAGGGAGGGGACTTGGTGCTGGTTCTTAAGAAAGATTCTGTTCCGGCGGGCCCCGTGCCTCTGGCGTCGATGTCTGTGCCTTCCGCGCATCTGCCCTCGGTGATGCCGACCGCTGCACGGCTGCCCTCTGCTCAGCCGCCCTTTGTTACTCCGCCCCGCCCCCCCCCCCTGTGGTGTCGGCCTCTGCACCGTCGCCCTCTGTGATTGTGTCCCCTGTGTGACTGCCCGCTAAGTTGCCGTCCTGGGTCTGGCCGGCTTCTGTGCTTCAGTCCCGTGTGGTTCTACCGTCTGCACCGAAGAGCTGTGTGGCCTCTTCCCGTGACTTCCGCCCCCGTGGTGGAGGGCGCCGAGCTGGATGTTCCTGACTTCATGCATCGACCGCAAGGATCACGTAGTCACGTTAACACGTCTGCGGAATTGTGGGCTCAGTGGGATGCCTACAGGAAGAAGTACCCGCGTCGTTTCTATCCTCGTTTCTATCCGGATCAATATGATGATTAACTGTGTGTGTGTGTGTGTGTGTGTGTGTGTGTGTGTGTGTGTGTGTGTGTGTGTGTGTGGGTGGTTCTTGCTTTGTGTTGCTTTATTTATTTATTTGTTTTGATGAGCTATGTGATACTTTTTTTTCATGTGTTTCTTGCCTGGTTATTGTTGGGTTACAATGCTCTAGTGTTTTTTCTTTTGTGACTGTATTTCATTGTTACCTATGTTTATGATTCCATTTTGTGTATTGTATGACTTGTTTGTGTGTTTTCCTGTTATACAGTTTGTCGGTGTGTTTCTTGCTTTGTACATGCGAGTGATGCTGTTGATGTTTTTCTCTTTTGTTGTATTTGTGTTTCCCAAATAAAAACAGAAAAAACATTTCTACCAAAACTGTCCTGCATAATATTAATGGGGCCTAAAATAAGCATGTCATAGTTGAATAATAAAATTAAGATTTATTATTGCTAACGCTTCTAGAAATAAATTTCAGTTTCCGATTCGCTTTATTCCATACATTTATGCACTGATTTTGTGGCTTCGGATGTTGACCAGACCACACACTAGAAGGTGAAGGGACGACGACGTTTCGGTCCATCCTGGACCATTCTCAAGTCGATTGTGGACCATTCACAATCGACTTGAGAATGGTCCTGGACGGACCGAAACGTCGTCGTCTCTTCACCTTCTAGTGTGTGGTCTGGTCAACATTCTTCAGCCACGTTATTGTGACTCATCGCCTGGCTTCCGATCTTTACTAGTAATGACTCGCATCCATATCATTCAAATCTTGCAATTTCAACATTGACCAAAAAATATTTTTGCTATTATCATAACTGAAGCCAGGGGAGGTGAACTTTGAGAATGCGGCCAAACTTGCAATAATGTTCTAGAACATTCTTTCGCGTGACCATGGACAACATTCCCTCCCGTGCCCATGGACAACATTCCCTCCCGTGACCATGGACAACATTCCCTAGCGTGCCCATGGACAACATTCCCTAGCGTGCCCATGGACAACATTCCCTAGCGTGCCCATGGGCAACATTCCCTAGCGTGCCCATGGACAACATTCCCTAGCGTGACCATGGACAACATTCCCTAGCGTGCCCATGGACAACATTCCCTAGCGTGCCCATGGACAACATTCCCTAGCGTGCCCATGGACAACATTCCCTAGCGTGCCCATGGACAACATTCCCTAGCGTGCCCATGGACAACATTCCCTAGCGTGCCCATGGGCAACATTCCCTAGCGTGCCCATGGGCAACAAAATATTTGCCAATTCTTGAAGAAGACTATTCGGCCAATCAATAAATTTTACTTTGTTTCAGATGGAACAGGTTTAGACATTATATTTAACAACCCATTCTCGCACTTGCTTACTGTCAATATTGGCTTATTTAATAAGTGCATATGTGACATACTAATTGATTGTGAATATTTTACTTTACCTTGAAAAGCTTCATAGAAAACACCGACCTCACCTAACCTTCTTAGTATGTTAAAAGCATCTTATTGCTTCTTATTTACAATTATTACTTAACCTGGCATAGGCTTAATTAATAAATAATAAATCACGAGTATAATTGATGATCACTGTTTTACTATTAACAAAGTATAACTACGACCGTAATCAACAAAAGCATTTTACAAACCTGCATCTTCAAAAAATTTAATTTTAAATATATAAAAAAGACGTCAGAATAATCATAATTTATATATAATATTTATATTGTGCCTTACAAGCAATACAAGAAATGTGAACATGAAATTATAAGCTTCGGTTCATGTTAAAAATATAAAATTCAAGGAAAGAAAAGTAAGTATATCTGACTCCTCGTGACACTTCATCTGCTTTATCAATACTGTATCAGGCTGTTTTGAGAGAAGTATGCAGTATTAGTTTCATCAGTAAGTCTAATTTTATTCAACTGCCACCATGGGCGCGCGTGCCATAGGTTCTCCACCATGACCTGGGCTCAGGACCCAAGACTTTTCAGCATTTGACAATAATCTGTATTTTAAAAGCCTTCCTAGACTGCCATGTAGCGATCTGAATCAAAATATATTTATCGTCCTATTTTTTGTATCGTTCATAGATTTGCAGATGTTGCTGTTTAATGCCATGTCTAAACTGTTTATATACACGGTACAGTGAGGTCCCAGGACACCCCTGGAGCACTCCACTTAACAGAGCGAAAGGCCACAGGTGGAAATTGGAATGATTGAGAAGGGATATAAGGAAGCATTTCCTCAGTTTGGGAGCAATAAGGAAAGGGAATGAGTTAAGGGGGAAGTAAGTGGTTCACGGATCCAGCTAATTTTATATCGAGTGAGTGAGTTTGGAGTCACTGTATCAGTTCTAATTCAGCACGACACTTACGTCAGTTCTCAACCCGTCCTCGACTCAAGTCCATTACATCCAGCGGTCGACCCCACAATCGCATTCATAAATTTTTACATGCTGTTCATTCATAACAGGAACTTTCTCAAATATAAATTAATATTATAAGATATTAGCATATTGTGCATATATAGTCATAGGTTAGGTTAGGTGTTTAGGTTCTGTTAGCGATTATTTGTATTTGTAGTACGTGGGTGAAGCATTTATAGCGTTGTGATTCCAACAAAATTCGTCAGTGAAGCACTTGTTCCGGATATGTTCGAATGTCAGCAGTTGTGAGTCGTGTGTAAACCGCTTTTCATTCATAAACAGGGGGTTTGGCGGGTGCATGGAATCACTTTTGGATCTTTGTTTGGAGGACGGGCTGCAGTTCTATAGCAGTGATGGCTCAGTGAGGCACATTTGATCTTTGTTGTCTATATATATAACCATGGCGAGAATATATATAAAAGTTTAAATGGATAAATTATTAGCTGCAGGATGTGATGACTGAGCAAAGAAACGTCACCCAACAAGCCATCGGGGATCGAGCGCAGATCATGCAATAAGAGCAAGGCAGTCGCATTTATCAAACGGCTTATATGGTCGAGTATGAGGCTAGGCCAAGTTAAATAATGAACCGAACAGCCACCAGTAATTACGCTGCTGCTGATGTTAACGGAAGCCTCGGGCTGGATTATGACTAACCATTCCCGCCTATAATGGTCCCATTAACCATTTAACCCATCTCACGACAAAATAACGCTTTCCGATAAATTCGGTAACACGGTAAGTGAAAATCCCTTAAGTAAGTAAATCCACAATAAGTAATACAATCCCTCAATAAAGCTAACAAAAGATTAAAACAAATCTTTTGAGCCAAGAAGAAGAAGAAGAAGAAAGCCACTCAACCATTAGTTTTCATCCGGGGCCACAGGGCTGACCGGACGAGCGACCTAAGGATCCCCCACAAAATGTTATTTAAAAATATACACCCAGCCCTCCGGTAGTGCAGGAGAGAAACAGCACCAGCCAACTGAACTCTCCAGGCATGTTATATTCTGCAATTTTTTGCAGGACAGACACGCAGGCAGACAGGGAAGAAGAGGTGGGGGGGGGGAGGAAGAGTGGAGGGGGGAGGAAGAGTGGGGGGGGGGAGGAAGAGTGGGGGGGAGGAAGACTGGGGGGGGGAGGAAGACTGGGGGGGGGAGGAAGACTGGGGGGGGGGAGGAAGAGTGGGGGGGGGAAAAGTGGGGGGGGAGAGGAAGAGTGGGGGGGGGGAGGAAGAGTGGGGGGGGAGGAAGAGTTTGGGGGAGGAAGAGTGGGGGGGGAGAGGAAGAGTGGGGGGGGAGAGGAAGAGTGGGGGGGGGAGAGGAAGAGTGGGGGGGGAGAGGAAGAGTGGGGGGGGAGAGGAAGAGTGGGGGGGGGAGAGGAAGAGTGGGGGGGGAGAGGAAGAGTGGGGGGGAGAGGAAGAGTGGGGGGGGAGGAAGAGTGGGGGGGAGGAAGAGTGGGGGGGAGGAAGACTGGGGGGGGAGGGAAGACTGGGGGGGGGAGGAAGAGTGGGGGGGGAGGAAGAGTGGGGGGGGAGGAAGAGTGGGGGGGGGAGGAAGAGTGGGGGGGGGAGGAAGAGTGGGGGGGGGAGGAAGAGTGGGGGGGGGAGGAAAAGTGGGGGGGGAGGAAGAGTGGGGGGGGAGGAAGAGTGGGGGGGGAGGAAGAGTGGGGGGGGAGGAAAAGTGGGGGGGGGAGGAAGAGTGGGGGGGAGGAAGAGTGGGGGGGGGGAGGAAGAGTGGGGGGGGGAGGAAGAGTGGGGGGGGAGGAAGAGTGGGGGGGGAGGAAGAGTGGGGGGGGAGGAAGAGTGGGGGGGGGAGGAAGAGTGGGGGGGGGAGGAAGAGTGGGGGGGAGGAAGAGTGGGGGGGAGGAAGAGTGGGGGGGAGGAAGAGTGGGGGGGGGAGGAAGAGTGGGGGGGGGGAGGAAGAGTGGGGGGGGAGGAAGAGTGGGGGGAGGAAGAGTGGGGGGGGAGGAAGAGTGGGGGGGGAGGAAAGAGTGGGGGGGAGGAAGAGTGGGGGGGAGGAAGAGTGGGGGGGGGAGGAAGAGTGGGGGGGGGAGGAAGAGTGGGGGGGGAGGAAGAGTGGGGGGGGAGGAAGAGTGGGGGGGAGGAAGAGTGGGGGGGAGGAAGAGTGGGAAGGGGAGGAAGAGTGGGGGGGGAGGAAGAGTGGGGGAGGAGGAAGAGTGGGGGGGAGGAGGAAGAGTGGGGGGGGGAGGAGGAAGAGTGGGGGGGGAGGAGGAAGAGTGGGGGGGGAGGAGGAAGAGTGGGGGGGGGAGGAAAAGGGGGGGAGGAAATGGGGGGGGAGGAAGAGGGGGGGGAGGAAGAGGGGGGGGAGGAAGAGGGGGGGGGGAGGAAGAGGGGGGGAGGAAGAGGGGGGAGGAAGAGGGGGGGGAGGAAGAGGGGGGGGGAGGAAGAGGGGGGGGAGGAAGAGGGGGGGGAGGAAGAGGGGGGGGGAGGAAGAGGGGGGGGGAGGAAGAGGGGGGGGGAGGAAGAGGGGGGGGGAGGAAGAGGGGGGGAGGAAGAGGGGGGGGAGGAAGAGGGGGGGGGGAGGAGGTAGAAGCAGAGGAGGAGGTAAATGCAAACAGACACTTAGTTTAGACAGACAATATTTTACTCTACTGATTCTTGTATTCGCATTAAATTTTTTAAATTTTGCCCCGAGGGGCGAGTTTATTGGGCAGCGCCACTCATCTTGTGAGTGAACATACCGCCATAGCAGAATATACAACACTCCCCAATAGGAAGAAAACCCGCTGGGTTGTTCATCCTGTCACTTGTACCCAGACACAGCTGGGACTTGCTTAACTGTCTCAAATGAACAGCTCCTCAAACAAGAAGATTAACATTTATCAACCCTTAAAAGCTTACGTTATCTTGCGTTACGTAACGTATGCGTTACGTTACTTGCGTTACGTATGTTACGTATCTTACGTTACGTAACAATGTGGGGTTTATTATTCTACATATATTCCTAATGTCTCTCAGGTATTCACGTAGATAGTGGTCAAGGCGGTGTCCATCACTCTCACCACAGATTCTGCAACTTCGCTGATCAACTGTTGTTTCCATTCCAAATCTCCATGGATATTTGTATCCAAGACGGATTCTCGCTATTACTGATTCTCTCCCTCGTCGTCCTCCTCTTCGGCCATAATGATTGGGATTGCCAGCTGCAACCATGTTGTACCATCGTACAGATTCACTGGTTTGTGCTTCTATCCTCCTTTCCTCAGTTACCTTGTCACGGTGATGTTGCCTGATTATACCTCTAATTTGTAGTCGAGTCTTGGGTATGAAGTATTCAATATGGTCTCCTTCAGCGCCTTCAGCAGCCAGCACATCTGCTCGTTCATTCCCACATATTCCAACATGGGAAGGGATCCATAGAAACTTGATGACTCTTCCCTGATTGGTAAGTACTCTCACAGCTCTCTTAATTTCAGCGACTATTGCAAGATTTTCTGCCTGATTTTTACTTAGGCTTTGCAGTGCTGCTTTTGAATCGGTGCAAATCACTGCACCATTAGTGTTCCGTTCAAGAAACCTTAACGCCATAACAATGGCAGTTAGCTCTGCTTGCGTTGAAGAGGCATAGTTCTCAATACGTGCTTTTTCTTCATTTCTGCGTTGGAAGGTATTATCCTTGATTACCATGTATGCTGCACCAGCCCTGCCATTGATAGGATTAGATGACCCGTCAGTGTAGATTTGATCTAGTTCATCTCCGGCTTCTTTATAAATTTCCTCGAGATACTTGTGCCTCATTTCTTGTGGTATCATGTTGGATTTTTTCATTGCCATTTCATTGATGATGATCTTGCATGAGTCATCCTCCCAGGGAGGTAACCTCTCTACAGGCAGGAGCTCACGGGCTTGCTCAAGCAGGTGAAGCTCTTCAAGGTAGCAGACTGTTCTGTGATGCCATTTTTTGCTTCTCCTGTTTCCCCCTGAAAGTAGCACAGAGCTCAGTTTTTTCTTGGCAATATCATTGTAATGGGGATCTCTGGCTATCCTAATTGCAAGTTTAGCATTCAGCTCCTGAATTCTGCTTTTAACACTGGGAAGGGACAACTCCTCTCGTGTATTCGCATTAACAACTACAAACCATAATATTTGTGTTAGTAAACGACAGACCGTCTCAAAGAAGTACTTAAATCACTGCAAACACTCACAAGTAGCCATTTTGGCATTATAAAGATATCCTAGGCTATTTAGTATGACATTCTTTAGCGCTCTCGTTGATTAGCACACCAAGCACCTCGCTGAATGCCCCACCATGAACTTTAATAATAAAGTTCCTACTCTATTACAACAACTGCAGTATCAAATCTTGAGTCTTGAGATTCAACACCTCCACCATTGCTTGGATAGAAAGGGAACAACAATCTTGTCCAAGACCAGCCGTCTTCCTAAGGTTTCCCAACGTCAATAAACTATCGTACTAAAGTGCCCTTATCCTAACCTACCAGAGGATCCAAAACAGAAAACGGGACACTATGTCAATTTCGCGACTCGCTGCAATTTTCTAGTACGACAATTTCTAGTCTTACGTAAAGTGTGCTTCAAAATGCGACGGAGGAAGGTTGCGTAGACACTCAATCATACTAACATCATACGCACTCATCACCATGATGGGAAATGATACTCCAGCTCTTCTAAAACAGTAACACTTCCCTAGAAACACAAACCATAACTGTCTATTTTCCGCTTGTTACAACTTGTAATAAAGTTGTTACATCTTGATTTAACGTGTTTATGACGTATTAGAACGTTGTCACAACTTGCTATATTGGTTGTCATAACTGGTTAGGAGGTATTAAAACTTGTTTGAACATTGTACCAACGTCGTAGTTTCGGTGTGTGTTTGGAGGGTTGCCTCCTGTGTTAATAATCAATGGTCATACGTGCATTATGGTTACACTCATTTTCACACTCCAGCCGTGAACAGGAAGACCTGCAGCACTCTGCAAGTTTCACAGAACACCTGCACAAAATTTTCGGTGTCTGTCTAAACACCTGGTTAAACTCTACACTGCACAACTAGCTGCACTAAAATAGCTACCAGTATTAAAAAAAATAGTAATTCTGCTCTTTCTACAACTGGAAAGTTCTCTAGCATGATAAGACGGGAAGATTATCAAACAGCAAAACCATAATCTGTTCGCAGCATAAAGTAAAGGATTCAGAATCTATTTGTATGGGTACTATAGAATCATAAACCATGGTAAAGCCAAAGCTGCAAATACAACATGTAACAAAGATAAAATAAACAAAATTATTTTGACCTTGCCTATTATATGATCATCAATATATTAAATTTGTAAAGCAAATATAACCTAATTAATATAATTTTACAACATTGTTTATCTGCTGGGAAGTGTTTTACAGTCTTGTATTCTTCTTTTCAAATTTTTTTAGTGTTTAACCTGAAGATTCCAATCAAATTTTTATCCATTTACAAAATATGGCGACCTAATTAGAAATTTGCATAGTTAGGGAATTTTTAATTTTCCTGCATTTCACTTCAATGCTAAACATTAGAAACTTCGGTATACAGACTATTGTGTTATTCCCACCCAAGGCCTTGATACTCTCAATCTAATTTACACTAAAAAATTTAAATTATTGTGCAGTGTGTGTGTGTGCGCGCGTGTGTGTGCGTACTCACCTAGTTACTCGCCTAGTTGTGTTTGCGGGGGTTGAGCTCTGGCTCTTTGGTCCCTCCTCTCAACTGTCAATCAACTGGTGTACAGATTCCTGAGCCTATTGGGCTCTTATCAGATCTATATTTTAAACTGTGTATGGACTCACAGTTGTGTGTTTGTGTGCGTGCGAGAGATTTCATATATTACTTTTTTTCCTTCTTTTTCAACATTCAACCTACCACTGGTGGAGAGGTTTTCATATATATACGAGTTCTCTTTGTCAATAACGTTTTTCCTGGTATAAATACTGCTCCATATTTCATGCCAGTCAGAAAGAGGATACTCGTGCTTAACTAGATATTAACATTATATTATACCCTTGTCCACCGTTTAGAAAATTTTACATTTTCAAACCTGTCTGAGAGCATGAACAGGAATATAAATGGCTTTAGCGATATAAACGTCACGTTTTTATAGTTTGGCAAAATTACCAGGTAGCTTGCTCTGCTTGTACAATGTCCTAATAAATTACCAGGTTGCTTGCTTTGCTTGTACAATGTCCTAATAAATTACCAGGTTGCTTGCTCTGCTTGTACAATGTCCTAATAAATTACCAGGTTGCTTGCTCTGCTTGTACAATGTCCTAATAAATTACCAGGTTGCTTGCTCTGGCTGTACAATGTCCTAATAAATTACCAGGTTGCTTGCTCTGGCTGCACAATGTCCTAATAAATTCATATTCCCCTTGTTCAGTTTTCTTTTCAAATGTAACATATCAAGATGGTTAATGCTGTAGAAAATACATTGGAAATACATCCAATTAAATAACTAGGAAATGCATCCAATCAATGAGTGTGAATGCGATTCCCCCCTTCAACTCATTATTATTAAAGCACAACGATAAAATGCTTTTAAACCCGTCCAAGTTTATGAGATGAACTATTATTATACTTAGATATACAATATACGACATCCAGGGAAGTCACATAATTGTTATTTGATATTAGTTCTGCCAGTCATTTGAGAAATTTTATAAGCCCTGATTAAAGTGAAAATTGGTCTCCAATTAAGCATACGTACACTAGAAATTGAAGGGACGACGACGTTTCGGTCCGTCCTGGACCATTCTCAAGTCGATTGTCGACTTGAGAATGGTCCAGGACGGACCGAAACGTCGTCGTCCCTTCAATTTCTAGTGTGTGGTCTGGTCAACATACTTCAGCCACGTTATTGTGACTCATCGCCTGCATAAGCATACGTAAATCATCCATTATTGTATGAGATTAATTATCCAATTAAACAGTGACAGGTTCAAGCCTTTATTCTAATTCTTAGAATATTCTAAGAATTTAGTCTTAGAAGAATCCAAGAATTTCTTCTTCTATTCTTAGAATATTCTAATATTCTTTATTATGTAATGTTAAACTGCATTACAGATGTCAAGTGTTTTACTACTGAACCCCAAATGGGTCACCTTCTCTAAAATTTAAACACAGTCATTAAACCCTTCACACCTGCCGGCATCACGTATCATCATGCTTAGCAATTAATTCATCCAGTCTCGTTTTTTTTAATCTATCCTCATAATCCATCCAAAGTTCAACAGTATTAGCTAATACAGTCCGTGTGCTCTATTAACAAACCATTCTGGTGGAGATTTTATGTATCGCATAAACTGCTTATTTTACAATTTAGGAGTTAATTTACAATTTACCGAAGCCACAAAATGAGTTATTCACAGTTAATAATAATGATAATAACAAAAACAAAAATGTTGAAAACAGAGAACTCACTGACATTCAAAAGTAAACAATGTAATTCAGAACTCACTGACATTCAAAAGTAAACAATGTAATTCAGAACTCACTGACATTCAAAAGTAAACAATGTAATTCAGAACTCACCGACATTCAAAAGTAAACAATGTAATTCAGAACTCACTGACATTCAAAAGTAAACAATGTAATTCAGAACTCACTGACATTCAAAAGTAAACAATGTAATTCAGAACTCACCGACATTCAAAAGTAAACAATGTAATTCACATGAACAAATCCACAAGGGCCGTGATTTGTTCACTTGATATTATCACGCTATTGTGATTTCTGTGTGTAATGTAATTCACAATTTCCACCGAGAGGATAAAACCACCATAACCACCACTGGAGTAAACAAGCTCAGCAACACGGCCAAACCAACACCCAGAGCGATAAGGTGATCATTACTGACCTGATTGATGATTGAAGATCAAGCCACCCAAGAAGTGGCACGGGCATGAATAGTCCGTAAGTGGTAGTTTTACAGTAGAGCCACGATTACTGGCCCTATACTACGCATCAATTTATTTAGTACATGACAACGTATCTGAAACTGCGCCAGAGACTCTTGCTATACTGCTCTCTGATATACTAGAAATTGCTATACTGCTCTCCGATATACTAGAAATTGCTATACTGCTCTCCGATAAACTAGAAATTGCTATACTGCTCTCCGATATACTAGAAATTGCTATACTGCTCTCCGATATACTAGAAATTGCTATACTGCTCTCCGATATACTAGAAATTGCTATACTGCTCTCCGATAAACTAGAAATTGATATACTGCTCTCCGATATACTAGAAATTGCTATACTGCTCTCCGATATACTAGAAATTGCTATACTGCTCTCCGATAAACTAGAAATTGCTATACTGCTCTCCGATATACTAGAAATTGCTATACTGCTCTCCGATATACTAGAAATTGCTATACTGCTCTCCGATATACTAGAAATTGCTATACTGCTCTCCGATATACTAGAAATTGCTATACTGTTCTCCGATATACTATCGCCCATGCTGTACTGGTCGAAGATATGTTAGCACATTTAGTTCACTATCCTCTGCTATACTGTCACGCTTGGTTTACTATGCTATACTGTCATGTGTGGTTTACTATCCACTACTATTTTGTCATGCATGGTTTAATATCCACTTTCTTGTCATGCGTGGTTTAATATCTACTTTCTTGTCATGCGTGGTTTAATATCCACTTTCTTGTCATGCGTGGTTTGGTTCAATGTCTGGTACAATCCTTGTACCAGAATTGTGTTCATGTTTTCAGCGTATCCTTGATAACTACAATATTCTGACCTATTGAATACTGGTAAAGGCCACTGTTGATTCCTTAACCCTTAATTAAAGAGGTCTAGTTACAAGAGTGGGATTTTTTTTATTTAAGAAAATTCTAAGAGATAACATTAACCTGCTTGACAAACTGCTTGATGGGGTTCTTGTTCTTCTACTCCCCGAGGCCAGGATTGACTTGTGAGAGCTTGGTCCACCAGGCTGTAGCTTGGACCGGCCCGCAGGTCTACATATCCACCACAGCCCGGTTGGTCCGGCACTCCTCGAAGAAAAGTATCTAGTTTTCTCTTGAAGATGTCCACGGTCGTTCCCGCAATAATTTTGACCAATCCAGTTTTAAACTGCGGCCATCCCAAAACCAAGTGATTTTTAAATTCCAGCAAGTTTTGAACGCATACGAGCAATTTTTATCCCGGTAAAAATTGGCCCTCCGACCAGCGACCACGGGAGAGTAGTCACCAAGGAAGTCACCGAGGCGGTCCGCGCCCCCGGCCAGGTATATCAGAAATATTTCTCCATCTCTTTTCTAACCCCCAAGGGAAAGAATTGTTTGGGGAAAGAATAGGAAGCAGCCGGGCGTCGCATAAACCCTGATGAGGTGAAGAGTTCTGCCAAGCATAACATTTCACCTCCCCCTCCCCCCCCACCTTCTCAACAGGAAAATGGAGAGGGGGAAGATGGGAATGAACAGAGACTAGAGATGAATTTACGGCACAATATTGTATGTTCCATGCGTCGTCAATCAGATAATAGGTTAAATCAATCATTCCACAACCATGTTTATTAAAAAAATTCTCAGAACGATAGTTTAAAATAATTTTTTCTCAGAACGATACCGTTAAAAATATTTTTTCCCAGAACGATACCATTAAAAATAATTTTTTCAAAGAACGATACAGTTCAAAATATTTTTTTCCCAGAACGATACGGTTCAAAATATTTTTTCCCAGAACGATACCATTAAAAATAATTTTTTCAAAGAACGATACAGTTCAAAATATTTTTTTCCCAGAACGATACAGTTCAAAATATTTTTTCCCAGAACGATACCATTAAAAATAATTTTTTCAAAGAACGATACAGTTCAAAATATTTTTTCCCAGAACGATACCGTTTAAAATCATTTTTCAGGGACGATACCCGTTAAAATTACTACGATATGACTTTGGATTAAAAATTATGCTATAGTTTTAGATTCAATAACTCCATTATAAATAGAAATTATAATGGAGGTTCACGTATGATATAAATATGATTGTGAATTAAATAGTTCCTTAGCGATCATTAGTGAATCCGTTCTTTATGATTACTGATTAAATATTTTCGGCGTGATTATGAATAAAACTCTGCGTAGGTCTAGTAGTCTTGGGCACGCATGATCGACAACGATAACGCCACAAGTTATAGGTTCTCAACTCTCGGACGTAGGTTCGAATCCTCGTCACGGCCCATTGTGGATCTGTTCGCCGTAAGTCCACTACTTGGGCTTATTAAGCCCTACTGACCTCTGGAGAGGTATATCAAGGCCACCATAAATGCTTATTGACCAACTAGTGAGTATGCTGTAGTATCTAACGTAAACTCTCAATGTACTCACCTAGTTGTGCTTGCGGGAGTTGAGCTCTGGCTCTTTGGTCCTGCCTCTCAACAGTCAATCAACTGGTGTACAATGTATACACTCCGAGAAGCAGGTACTACACCTATTTTGTGTATACATAGTTGCTGCCTATTTAAAACTAACTAAAACCTGCTACGCTACTGTAACGGCAAATTAAATCAATGAGACATTCAATTATACATACACACACACACGCAAATATATATATATCACCCTTGCACCGTGAACACCTCACCATTAATAGTCTAAGGATTGGTTTGTCCTTGGTAACACACCAACGACCTTAGAAGAGCTTAACGAGTTCACGAATCTTGCAGTACCCACCCTGATATATATGTTACGTTATACAGATACATATATTTATTAATATTTTATTTTGGGTTTAACAGTCAAATATTTTTCAAAAACACAAATGTGTATTGTGGGTTTGCTGCATGACGTGAAGGAGGGGGAAAATGACAGGAGAATTCAACGTTTGAAAAGCATGAAATGAAACATTTGAATAACGAGAAACTAAACTTCAGGAAGTGGCTAGAATACAGGAAGGGGAAAGAGGAGCAGCCTAGCAACACGGGACAAGAGAATCAATATACGCAAGTGACTAGGATACGAAAGAGAGAATAGCCTAACCAGGGACAAAACTTTATCAACCCAATTTTTTGTTTTCAAGGTATAACGAGACTTTATCAACCCAATTTTTTGTTTTCAAGGTATAACGAGACTATCAACCCAATTTTTTGTTTTCAAGGTATAACGAGACTTTATCAACCCAACTTTTTGTTTTCAAGGTATAACGAGACTTTATCAACCCAATTTTTTGTTTTCAAGGTATAACGAGACTTTATCAACCCAATTTTTTTGTTTTCAAGGTATAACGAGACTTTATCAACCCAATTTTTTGTTTTCAAGGTATAACGAGACTTTATCAACCCAATTTTTTGTTTTCAAGGTATAACGAGACTTTATCAACCCAATTTTTTGTTTTCAAGGTATAACGAGACTTTATCAACCCAATTTTTTGTTTTCAAGGTATAACGAGACTTTATCAACCCAATTTTTTGTTTTCAAGGTATAACGAGGTATTCTGGCACCGTGCTTTAGTTCAAATGCATTTTCAAGTATGAATCCAGTAAATAAATTATATGAATTTTTGTAGTAACTTTAGCATTCAATGGTCAAGTTGCTGACTTAACTGACAATATTTTTGGATGAAACAATTTTATCGCGGGTTTTCTGGAACCCAGGTAAGGAATACCAATTAATTTGACAAAAAAAGAATGATATTTACAAGATTATTTCCAAACGCGCAGTAAAGCAGACAATCCGATAATCCACTTTTAAATACTCTTAGAATACAGTTCAAGTAATATTTCTCCGTAATTAATACAGCTATTCAGTATGAATGAATAAATAGTAATTAGACATACCTCATATGTTGAGCTCCTGTGTCTTGACGGAAACTATAATGACCGTACCAGGTTATTCAGGTGAATAACCTGAACCCACAATCGACTTGAGAATGGTCCAGGACGGACCGAAACGTCGCCGTCCCTTCAACTTCCTAGTGTGTGGTCTGGTCAACATATTCAGGTGAAGGTCAAAGGAGTCCGTATAACAATGACCACTTAAACTGCAAACACTTACCTGTGGAGAGAAAAATATGATATCAATAAAACGCGTAACTTATCGAATGATAACATAATCAGATACCAAACTGTAATCACAATTCCCTAATCTTAAAAGACAATATTCAAAGAATTTTTAGGTGCATGTATAGCCACAATGATAGTCAAAAAAGCTATAAACTAAATATTACTCACCAAGATAAAATTAGAAATATATACAGTACCAAAAACACTAATCCCATGAATGGAATCTAGGTTTTGAATATAAAAATACGAAATTTTCTTCTATATATGACTACATACTTTCCTCCTCTTTCAGAAAACTTATAAAATAAAATTTTCTGCATCTATTCATCGTGGATGGGCTCGATAGCAATTATGTAATTCACCACTGTTCTCATGTATAGGTTATCATCATTACTGAATAAAAATGTGATAATTCAAGACAGCTGACCCAACCTGAATATAATTTTCAACTCGTTACACTGAATGCTTAAGGCTCAACGAAAAGCTCAATACTTATTACATACTGGATGTGGAAGTTTGATATCTTCAAAGATAACACGAGGTTTTGTGTTCATTTTTAGGCTACTACTAATATCAAGCTATCAACTATTTCCAACATGAATCCTATCCTTTCCACACGATGGTATATGTAACAAAAATATTAACAATAATAATAATAATAATTATGAATAAAAATTACATTGTATAAAATCTTTGAACTAAAATTACATTGAAATACCTCGAGGGAGAGTCATACTATTTTTCGTTAATATTACTTTGCAAATTTGACGCTTAAAAAAATACTGTACAAGTAAAGCATATAAATGCTCCACGGTTTAATTAAATAAGTTCAAGTATTTTCACGAACGAGATTATTTCACACATTGTAGGAAACTAGTGGAGGGAGATTTACAACTATTACTTTGACAGCCGAATATTTAGTACAAAATCATAACTTGTATAGGTAAAAATGTACGATTTTTTTTTTATATTTTTAAGAAAAACGTACCCGTGTTCGTTTATATGTTAGCTTTATCCAATAGTCAGCAATACATTACTGCCAATGGAACACGATTTGGTAACAAATTCACGTCTTCGGAATATTTTTCTCTGGAATATCATAACCGAGGATCAGGTAGAAACGAATAACGGTACCGTACTTTATAAAAGTATTGCCAATAATATGCGATATTCCAACACTAGCAACACAACGGGCCATTACTCAAACCGTGAACATTTCTGGAAAGGAAAGACAAAACTACAATTTACTTAAAAGTTCACTAGGCTTGAATATGAAATATATGTATTATAAGGCTAGGCTAAGCTACTTAAACCGTGCAACAGCGAGCAGAACATATGGAAATGTATCATTTTGACAGACAAGATACAGGGTAATGGGAAATACAAGAAAGCGCTTTATTTGGGGGAAAAAATAACAAAAATCCTTGACCGAGAATAATGTTTGAACAAATAGACAATATTTGTAAGCACGACTTACGGCACATTTTCATACTTTCTAAGATAAAGTGACACTGTAATATAAGACAGAGTAGCCGAGTGGTGATAACTCAAGGAACCAAAAAGTTCAACACAAAAGACGAATTATGGAGCAAGATGATATGAACAATTATCTTTAATGTGCTGTGGGGTGACCCTTACTCTCAACTAATACGTTTCCTTTTGTACATTTCGGGCTTAAAAGTACAAATTACAAAGCACAGTACCATGACAGGTAGCGGCACAAAAATATCCAGGTTTTCTCTTCAACATTGCTTATGTTTGGCGAGTTACCTGGGTTCATGGGTTTCAGGTTAGGTTCACACTTCGCATCGTGTATGTTGTTACTAATGAAGAAAACATATACAAGGAATGTTTAGCTAAGAATGCCAGGCGTTTGAAAGCATACAAGGAATGTTTGGCTAAGAATACCAGGTATTTGAAAGTATACGAGGAATGTTTGGCTAAGAATGCCAGGCGTTTGAATGTATACAAGGAATGTTTGGCTAAGAATGCCAAGGGCTTGAAAGTATACAAGGAATGTTTGGCCAAGAATACCAGGTATTTGAGCGCATACAAGGAATATTTAGCTAAGAATGTCGGGCGTTTGAATGTATACAAGGAATGTTTGGCTAAGAATGCCAGATATTTGAAAGTATACAAGGAATGTTTGGCTAAGAATACCAGGTGTTTGAAAGTATTCAAGGAATGTTTGGCTAAGAATACCAGGTGTTTGAAAGTATACAAGTAATGTTTGGCTAAGAATGCCAGATGTTTTTAAGTATACAAGGAATGTTTGGCTAAGAATGCCAAGTATTTGAAAGTTTACAAGGAACGTTTGGCTAAGAATGCCAGATGTTTTTAAGTTTACAAGGAACGTTTGGCTAAGAATGCCAGGTGTTTCATAGTAAACGTAGAAAAAACGATAGGAATTTCTTTGCGAGATGAGGGCAAGAAGAACAGTTAAGAAAAATTTGATGTTTGCAAACACAAAGTGAGCAGGAGAAAAAAAGTAGTACAATGAGAATAAAACTGCCAAGAGATGAGTTAAGCAGAACAAAAACAACGAATAAAGAATTAGGAAAATTAAGTAATTTTCAGAGAACATAGAATTTTGGAAAGAAGTAGGATAAAGTGCAAGGAGATTATTGGATAAATAATTGTGATTATATAAAAGCACAGAAGAATGTTAATTTAAATTTAGGAAACCTTCAGATATTTTCATAAAGAATTAAAATGGAGCCGCGAAAAATTTGAGCGAAGAGAAATAGAGAATTCCTCAGTAGGCATGTAGAATTTTGCAAGAACACCTAACTGGGATTGTACTACTATACAAATTAAATGACAGTACAAATTGTATTGGCATTGCTATACACAACGTAAGTTTGTAGGCAAAGTGTATGGCACAATAGTGACCGGAAATAACCGAGAAATATCAGTGAATAATATGCTGGATTTCATGGTGGAAGATTGTGTGAAGCCGATATTAGCACTTAAACCAATTGTTGAGAATGCATGTGAGAATGATTGTATGGTGTACACTCTTTTCATAGACTGAGAAAGTATATGCCAAAGTTAATTGAGAAGAACCATTATGAAGTTGGTAGAGATTTGTTATGTGCTACGAAGAATTTGTACGTTGGAAGTAGAGTAGTGCACTTGAATAAGTTAGTCTACCGAGGGAGGAAATGATCAGGTGAAAGCACCAAGCCATTACCAGCTATATAGCACTGGGAAGGGAATCAGGATGAAGGATTTGAGATGGGACGGCGGAGGAAAAAGAATGGTGCCCAACCACTTGTGGACGGTCGGGGACTGAACGCCGACCTGCATGAAGCGAGACCGTCACTCTACCGTCCACCCCCAAGTAGTTGGACTAGTCTACCGTGTGACTGGGTTTACAATACTGTGGGTGTACCTCAGGGTCCGGTAATGTCTCCTTAGTTTTATATGGTTGACTGAGCCAAGTCAGGGGGAGAATATTAGACAAAACTGAACCATGAACATTGTGTAGTCTCGGACAGGAATAATTGAAATGTAAATTATAATTGGTTCAGGTTATTTATCACCACTGCAAATTAGACGTTCGTTACACCGTGAGAACGGGTTTATGAAGTCTTGACAAAGACCAAAGACAAGACAAAGACTTGTTTATGAAGTCTTGACAAAGACCAAAGACAAGACAAAGACTTGTTTATGAAGTCTTGACGAAAAATATACTGTAGCCTAATTGGCTATGAAAATTATTACCGTCAATTAAGACATCTGTTAGTACACGACTAAGTAATAGCTGATCGTAATAATATTTTTAAAATTAGTAATTATAATACTTGATTTAGTTTTCACTAAAGGTGTATTTAACTAGATATTAGTGTATTAAAAAATACGCTTGGCTTAGAATTTCAGGATATCGCCGACGTCCGGAATTTATTTTCGAGAGAAATAGTAATATATCTACGGACTATGAGGATCCGTACGCCAACAGGTGTCACACAAGCAGGCGATAAGGGGGGGGGTAGAAATAGCCTAAGCTACTCTATCCCTTTGAGATGTATTTATTCCTTATCTCAATAAACATACTTGAACTTGAAGCAGGCGACTGTCCACACCTTGTTGACGCCGAACGACTCCATCGTCGCCGCAATTCGCACTCAACACGAAAACTAGTAACACTTAACAAAGTCTCGCCTCCTCAGTACAACGACGGGAGGTATTTATCTCCCGAAAAAAAAAAACACTTGACAAGATCACAAACTAATCCGCAGGCGAAGACAGCACCCTCCTCCTTCCCCGGGGCGCGGCGCCACACTGAGCCCAAGACAGGCCGACTGGGGGCACCACTGATCACATCTGTTAACAATCTGACAAATTGATAGTTCTTCTCAATTGATACGAACGAGGAAATAACAATAATTCCTAGGTTATTACCCTCTGATAATTCCTTCCTTCCTTCCTTCCTAGGTTATTAATAAAATGTGTATTCATAAGCAAATTGAGCTACGTGATAGGCTATACATATTGGTACATTCCTGGTAAAATTGTTTAGATTATTTTATTTAATGCTGGAGCATAGCAGGGGGTTCTGTAATAAAAACCTAGTAAATAGGCCTATCCATGTTCAAAATTCTTACAAACATAAATACAGTAATGTCAATATATGGATAGTTACAGCCGCCAGTTGGTGCTCAATTCATCCTCGGGAAATAACCGCTCAAGCAGCTGACAAACCCCAAATAATTCAAATTTTGTTACGTACTGAATCTCCAAAAACGACATTTTCTTGAAACATAAATTAATTATTATTGCATGTTATAATTGTTATGAATACTTAGCAATTGGATAGATTTAGTTGTTTTGGTTTTGTTGACAGTTATTTTTGTATTTACAGTACGTTAGTGAAGTATTTCACCCCAACAAGTCCTCCTTGAGGTGGTGCTTCTGGGGCTTAGTGTCCCCGCGGCCCGGTCGTCGACCAGGCCAGTGATTACTGTTGCGTTAAACAGAGGCTACAGTTAAGGATCTGCGCCCAGTAAATCCTCCCCGGCCAGGATACGAACACATGACAAAGCGCTTCGCGGAATGCCAGGCGAGTCTTACCACTACACCACGGGGACTAGGCTTCTCATCCTCAGGCTAGGCTTCTCATGGCGGGGTCCGGACGCAAAGATACACTCCGCAATTTTAACGAATTGTGTATTCAACATTTTTATTTTCTCAAATATAAGGTAATATATATTTTTACATATTAGAATGCATTGAATGGTTAGGCCTCTCTTTGGTTAGGTTCTCTTGACAAGCATTATTGGTATTTGAAGTACGTAAATGAAGCATTTATAGCAACCCATCCTCGACTAAAGTCCATTCCATCCAGCGGTCGACCCCACAGACGCATTCATAATTTTTTACATGCTGTTCATTCAAAACGGTAATGTTCTCAAATCTAAATTAATATTATAATATATTAGCATATTGTGCATATATAAGCATAGGTTAGATTAGGTGTTTAGGTTCTGTTGGCGATTATTTGTGTTTGTAGTACGTGGGTGAAGCGTTTACAGCGTTGTGGTTCGAACAAAATTCGTCAGTGAAGCACTTGTTCTGGAAGTGTTCGAACGTCATCAGTTGTGAGTCGTGTGTACACCGTTTTTCATTCATAAACAGCGGGTTTGGCGGGTGCATGGAATATATTTTATTATTAATTTATATTTGAGAAAATTTTCATTTTGAATAAACAGCATGTAAAAAATTATGAATGCGTCTGTGGGGTCGACTGCTGGATGTAATGGACTCGAGTCGAGGATGGGTTATTCTGACGACATCGCTGGCAACCAGAGGAGATGGGAAAGTGTTATGAATGAATGAATGAATGAATGAATGAATGAATGAATGTTGAGTTACTAGAAATTACAACATTATGATGAATTCACAAAAATGGAGCAACAGGATATGACAAATAGGTAGATTTGTAAATATTAATGAACCTGGTAATTGATAAGTAAAGGATAAAAAGTCATTTTTTTACTGTAAATGGAAACTTAAGAATAGTACAAAACCTAAAAAGAAATTAAAACCAGAATAGATGGCTTCAAATTATATTTAGAGTGCAAAGATTTAGCAAGATTAGCTGATTAGTTTGAATAGGCGCAATTTTCTGCATATTTAATTAAAACACAATTCACTCTGAATGGAGAAAAACTGATAATAAGCGAATAGGTTTATAGCCAATTATGAAGAATAAGGTTGATAACACAACTCTTTAATACTTTAAAGTACTGTACTACTGAAATTTATATAAATAAATCAGCCCATCCTCCTAAAATGAAAGTACTCTGAGTAACTATTTGGTCGAAAGTATAAATATGTAGTGATTAACCACCAGAAAGTTGACTTTTGTATATTACTGAATTTGTCCAAAACCCAATTAATTTTGACCGCAACATGAATATAAGACCTAACCTAGCCTCTCCTAGCAATCCTAGGCCTATTTCATGCTTGTACGTAAAAGACTCAAACACTTTATGTAACATACATAAATCTGCGTATCTATGTATTTTACGTATGTAGCTTAGCCTAGCATTTTAAAAGCACTACAATCACCTTCTGTGGTTGATTGTTCAACCACAGAAGGTGGTTGAACCTTCAACCACATTGTTTATTGAACAATCAACCACATGGTTGATTGTTCAATAAATCCCTGAACTGTATGTTTGACAAATCTCTAACCCTGTCCATGGAGGACAGAAGAAAATGTATATATGCTAGTTAGCATTGTAAATGTGTGGCCACGTCTGTGGTAGAAAATAAAAAAAATGCTTGGACCTAATATAATACATATATGTGCTATACTGTACATATATTTGCCGTTCTTGTGCTATAAAATTAATAGTACAAAATGTGGTGTACTGGCGGTCCATCATTACATATTGGTACTTTCGACCAAAGAGCTACTATAAGTACTTTAATATCAGGAGGATGGGTTGAAATAAATACCATAAAAAGTTATATAAAAGGACTGTGGGTACTAGTAAATTTGCAAATTGTTTTTATCTTTCAGTGATACAAAATTAGAGCGTGAAAATGGTAATACAACTTTTCGTCTACATGAGAAATTGAATTACAAAAATTGTCAAAACAAATCAAAACCAAAAAAATTATGTTCAAATTCAATTCTCCCAAATGGAGTATACTGGAGTATGCGTAAAACTGAAGTATATTTTAGACAACAGTGAACATATTGCACAGAAACGACTTCACGTAAGTGGAAAAAGATAGTCCTAATAGCCTACATATTTAAGACTGAAAATCCTGAAATATTAAGTCATGGAGACCAATATTAATTATCTGTGTTAAAGATAAATATTATGGATATATATATTATATTACTATTAAGCGTTACTAGTTGTGAGATTAAAAACAACAATAAATGATGTTAAAAAATAAGTATCAAAATCAATTTTATAGCAGGTCAGAAAAATTAATTATTAATTATTAAATATATCACGTATCTAGATTTACTTACAGCTATTAAAATTTAAGGGGTGATGTTCAATGATGTTCTTCTATTCTTGTAAAGCCACTAACACCCATAGCGTTTCGGGCAGGTGCTTAATATAAGTGAAAGTATTAATAGATACGATGTAGTAGAATTTGAGTTCAACATAATATTGTAGCAAAATTTGAGTTTATCATAAAAACTACAATATAAATTGATGAGCATGATCACACTGTTGAAGTTGCACATCTTAAATACTAAAATTGGGAAAGTATATAGCACAAAATACAGTGCGAGTTTGAAGCACAAATTAGGAAATAATGAAGATGAAATCAGGTATTTGTTGGTTTTACTTTAGAATAAAGAATAGGTTGGATTTCTTTTGAAGTCATTGGGGAGTCAATTCCATGCACTGGGTCCTTTTATTTGCATGGAGTGTTTGCACATATTTAATCTGACTCTTGGGGATATCAAAGATATATTTATTTCTGGTGTGCTGCTCATGGGTTTCATTACATATATGAAGAAAGTTTCAGATTAAGGTTAGCATTTAGGAACAAGGTTTTGTACATGTAATTAACACAAGAGAATGTGTGGAGTGAGTGTATGTTAAACATATTTAGGGATTTAAACAGAGGGGCTGTGTGTTGTCTGAAGACAGAGTTTGTTATAATAAAGGTGTAAGGGGAGAAAATAATACAAATTAAGTAATTAATTTAATATGTAATTAAGTATTCAAACTGCTAGAAGAGGAAATATTAATAGGTTATAAGATATAATTTAAAAAGGTTTCTAATGTATTAATGTCTGCCCAATATTGGAGGCCAGGTGCTTGAGGCTAACTTTACTCAAATTTGCAAAGGGAATGGTACGGGATACGGGACGGACTTAGGCTGGTCGGGGTAGGCCTATGTTAAATGCTTTAAGAAATATTAGGAATTTCAGACTCCGGCGATTTTCATAGTCAAGTGTGAAATACAAGATGTGATTCCCCTAGAGTGTGTAGCGTTCGTAATGATGTATTTTCTGAGAGAAGGGGGAAGAGAAAGTGTGGAGGGACTAAGAGGATGGGGACGAGGTCAAGGGGAAGATGGGAGGGTGAAGATGGGAGGGGGGGAAGCAGAGGGGAAAGCTGAGAGGGAGCAAGGGCGACCGAGGTTATAGAAAATAACAACAACTTAATTCAAAAGAGCGACGAAAAGTAAATGTTAAAACAGCGACCAATTTGGGAAGACAAAATTAACCATTTGTCAAATTAATTCAATGTAAAACAAATTATTATTATTACTGTACGTCTTAAATTCTGAAGAAGAAGAAAGGCCCCGAGAGCCATCGTGAGCGACCATGGGACCTGCGGTACCGGAAGGTCTCGTAGGGTCTCAGAGCCTCGTAGAGCAGACCTTCGTATTATCAGCGCGCAGTAAGAGGATTCCCCCAAAACGGTGTGGGAATTGTCGCAGCTTTTATCCCCTGCCGTGTGCCACCTGCTCCTGCCCATCACGCTCACCAGAGAACAAAGTTGAAAGTGGAAAAGAGGAAATACTAGGACAGACAACGGTGATTATACTGCGAACAAGAAAACTGGGTAATAAATGTAAATATTATTTTATTTGCCTCTAAAGCATAGAAAATGACGTTTATTAGAAAATGACATGGTATACTGCATCAAAATTTGCTTTGACACACTGTCTTTGACACACTATGTCATAGACAGCTTTGGAAAGACATCTTGAAGGTACGTTAAGGTTACCGACTTATGAAACCGAGTCACAGCGCTAGGAGTCAGCGGCTTTCAGGTACCTGTAAGACGTCTTGAAGGTATATTGATGTACCTATTGGATGCTGCTGCATGATAGATGGATACTGCTGCATGGTAGATGGATACTGCTGCATGGTAGATGGATACTGCTGCATGGTAGATGAATATTGCTGCATGGTAGATGGATACTGCTGCATGGTAGATTAATATTGCTGCATGGTAGATGGATATTGCTGCATGGTAGATGGATATTGTTGCATGGTAGATGGATATCGCTACATGGTAGATAAATATTGCAGATATTAGATGATCGTACATGATCAATATGTTAAATATTTAATGTTAGGATAATATTATTATTGCCAGGTATATTAATCATAAGCAATAGTATTTATTAATCATAAATACTCAAATACTTTGCGAATTAAAACACTAAAAATGTTCATAAACTGCCTTAAGTAATTTAAATGACCCGCTGACGGCTTCATATCCAGGGCTAGGCGTCACCAAGCACTCAAGTGTCCTCCTGCGAAACCTCTACATCTCTCCTCAATTAATGTCTCCTTAATTGACATTAATTAACCAATTTATGAGCCGCGAAGAACTACGACGTCGTCTATAACAATAACTACCTTGGGTTGTGATGTTTCCAAACTCGTAAACTATTTACTAAATACAGACTAAGCCTCCACGATCGAAGAAAGATGTACAGGTTTCGTAACTGGACGCATACATGTTTTAGGAATACTGGTCTAGATGGGGGTACTGACAGCTGAGTGGACAGCGCTTGGGATTCGTAGTCCTAAGGTTCCGGGTTCGATCTCCGGTGGAAGGCAGAAACAAATGGGCAGTTTCTTTCAGCTCCTGTTCACCTAGCAGTAAATAGGTACCCGGGAGTTAGTCAGCTACTACGGGCTGCTGCTTCCTGGATATGTGTAACAAAAAGGAAGCCTGGTCGAGGACCGGGCCGCGGGAACGCTAAGCCCCGGAATCATCTCAAGATAACCTGAAGATAACTTCGTGTCCTCTTACGAGATGTTTTGCTGTTACCTTGATCATTGTAGTATTTACTGAACAACTGATGAGGCACTTCAAAAGGTCATTAACTCTTCAATTAATACAGACTTAGCTGCCATGTCGAGGTAAGATGTACAGATTTTGGCAGTAAATTTATCATTTGTTTTGTCTAAGTCCTTCTGGCAGACTTTTATTTGGTTTACATTCGTAGAAAATTTTGAGAGATCAATACACTCTCATTAGCCTCTGTAGAATAACATCCCAGGTTTAAATTCTCAAGGGAGTCCCACAATTCCTGCCCCCTTGACCGACTCTTAGAATGACCTACGGGTTCACCATAGCCCGTGCTACTTGTGCTGAACAATACCTTGTTCCAGGTAGCGAATCTTTAACAGCAACAACATCCTAGAATGACGTGTTGTGTAAGGACGCAGCATCAGGTGGCGCTTAGGGATGTACCGTCTCCGACAGCAGTGATGTTAATGTTGGTGTGCTGAGCTTAGCGACCTCAGGAACGTGCAGACTCCCCAAAAGATGACTTGTGTTGGGATCGAACTGTTGACAACCCAACACATTTAATTTAGGTTTACTCTGAATGTTTATCCTATGCTTCGTTGTACTACAACGAGGTACATGAATCTGAACAGGTGTCAGCCTCAGCCGGACCTGTTGTCAGGTGCGACACACTTTGTGCTGAGGTCTGACAAAGGACAAGAAAATAAGATGGTATAAAACTTCATCGTGGATATATTCGGATATATCTCTATTCACCTTATATACAATATATATTATATGTGTGCATTGTACACAAGTACAGTTATATATATATATATATATATATATATATATATATATATATATATATATATAGAGAGAGAGAGAGACATTGCGACCATGAAATGGTCGTCTCTTATCCGATTGTTCTTTCCACTTATAAATTCACTTGTCCGTAATTTTGGACCACTATTCGGAAAATCAGCGCGTTACCTCCACTCCGACCTCTAAATCTCAAAGCTGTTATCTTCCATAACTTTCAAGAACGTCGACCATGCCTCGAGGTCCTCTTCCTTCGTGAGGGTGGAGCACACTAACAGTTGGGTCCGTTGGTCACACATCCAAACGCGACGACAGCCTGTTGACTCAATGGAGGAGAGTAGATGTCTGTGTCTCCACATGCTCCGGCCAGCACACGTTACCTCGCCCGGTGGTTCTGATTGGCTAACAGAAATTCCCGCCACCGGACGAGCCATACCGTGGAAGATGGCTGGGGGAATATTTCCCATTTAGTCATAAGAACCATGTAAAGGAATTCATAAAATAATCGTGCCACCTTGTAGTGATTATGTTCCACACAAGGACGAAGTGTTAATATTATTATTATATTATTATTATTATTTCTATTTATCTATATTATTTCTACAAATATACGTAATATCTGAATTTGAGGAACAATCGTCAAGGAAAAGTGTGAGCGTGTAATGGTTGACCGGGAGAGTATTGGAGAACGATTTAGAGCAAGAAGACTCGTTTCTGAATGGCCTGGAAGTGCTGACACAAAAATTAACGCCACCGAAAATGTGCCATGGATATCCTAGAGGGAAGAGAGAGAGAGAGAGAGAGAGAGAGAGAGAGAGAGAGAGAGAGAGAGAGAGAGAGAGAGAGAGAGAGAGAGAGAGAGGAGAGAGAGAGAGAGAGGGGGGGGAGAGGGAGAGGGAGGGAGGGAGAGGGAGAGAGAGAGAGAGAGAGAGAGAGAGAGAGAGAGAGAGAGAGAGAGAGAGAGAGAGAGAGAGAGAGAGAGAGAGAGAGAGAGAGAGAGAGAGAGAGAGAGGCAAGTTAGTCAACCTGCCCGCACATAATAACCCACTAATAATCACAATTCTCTCAGAAAACCTATCATAAGACGCAGACTAATGAACAGATAACAACCACAAACTAGCCTAAATCCCTGCCAGTGACTGGGCGATTAACTGATAACGTTAGAAAGTGCGATAAAATGTGCAGCTTTCCATAGTAATATCCACTAGATGTATTATCCCCATAAGTCAGCCGGAAAGCCACACATCATTCCATGACGCGGTACAGCCTAATACACAAGTAATAAATAACACTGCAATACCTCAACAAGAATATGCACTAAAATGTTTTAGTCTTATTTCTTGACACTGAACGGTGGATACTGCTATTTAACTGTCACGTCAGTATAACGTATGTTCATTTGGGTAAAAGACTGCTCCTGATATACTGCCGTTGGCCTCGCTACACACAAGTCAATGTCTTCTGCTGCCTGCTGCACATACCAACAGTGCTGTGTATCAGAGCCAAGGTAATACTTTAAGAGATATTTATATATATTGATTAATATGTATATTCTCTTTATCCAGTCGTAGCCTATTAATACCTCTCTCATTGTTAATGTCTTCCCACAGAACTAATAACATCTACCCATACCTATCTATCCTCTATCCCATCGTAGCCTATAGCATCTTAACCATGTCTGTATAGCTTTAACCCATCCTAGACAACCTATATTCCTTTCCTAAATCCTAACCTACCCTGCACCTATTCCCCACTCTCCACCTCCAGACTTTATCCTAGCCTAGCCTGGTGTATCAGTCGCTTCCCTTCACTAGGCTACTCCCACCTATCCCTCGTCTATCCATGCATTTTTAACATAAGTGGGGAAAATACGGTTATATTATGATAACATCCACAACACTGTAAAATTAGATGTATAATGTATATACTTTCTTTATAATTACAGCTTTGATATATTAATGAAATGTGGCTATTTACATTAGTAATTTATTATTAATAACATGAGTAAAGTAATTATGATATTCTATTTATTAATTTAATTTACCTTTTTTAGAGTTTAAATGTTATTGTTTTTATTACATTTCACATTTCAAAAAAATTATCTTGCCGTGAGTAAATATGATTTCCTTTACCAACGCATTTAATCGAAACGTTCCTAATCTTGAATCCTCTGTACATTGTTGACTTTGATAAATTAACTTGAGGCATTTTTTTATGATCGATATTTACTGATAGGCCTACCGTTTCTTGTCATTAACCATTAGTTTACAAGATGCTATACATTACGTATGTAGGTTAGCTTAGCATTTTAAAAGCACCGAATCACCTTCTGTGGTTGAGTGTTCAATAAACCCCTGAACTCTATGTTTAACATTTCTCTAACCCTGTCCATGGAGGACAGAAGAAAATGTATATATGCTGGTTAGCATTGTAAATGTGTGGCCACGTCTGTGGTAGAAAAAAAAAAAAAAAAAAAAAAAAAAAAAAAAAAAAAAAAAAAAAAAAAAAAAAAAAAAAAAAAACATTTTGTTACACCACCAAATGTACAAAAAATATGAATACAAATGAACTCAGATCGCGATCTTTTGGCAATGCATTAATTTATTTTCCCTTACCTTTAGGGGGAAGGTGTTCAAAACTCTTGAATCTTTTATTCGTTATCATTTAATCTTTGTGTTCTTATTACACTACTGTTTTTCAGTGAGATTACTTTGCACCTTCTAACATGCTTCCTGGTCTCACAAGGAATTATTTCAGTGTTCAGAATTAGAATTAGTACCTCTAATATAGCCCAGATGGAGAATCTAATGTATTATTCGCATTCGATTCAGTGAATATACTTATAGGATTTTAAGCGTTCACAATAATTTAGGTGTTTTATTTAGTGATGTTGGAAAGTAAATGTGTGTGTGTGTGTGTGTGTGTGTGTGTGTGTGTGTGTGTGTGTGTGTGTGTGTGTGTGTGTGTGTGTGTGTGTGTGTGTGTGTGTGTGTGTGTGTGTGTGTGTGTGTGTGTGTGTGTGTGTGTGTGTGTGTGTGTGTGTGTGTGTGTGTGTCTGTGTCTGTGTGTGTGTGTGTGTGTGTGTGTGTGTGTGTGTGTATGTGTGTGTCTGTGTGTGTGTGTGTGTGTGTGTGTGTGTGTGTGTGTGTGTGTGTGTGTGTATGTGTGTGTCTGTGTGTGTGTGTGTGTGTGTGTGTGTGTGTGTGTGTGTGTGTGTGTGTGTGTGTGTGTGTGTGTGTGTGTGTGTGTGTGTGTGTGTGTACTCACCTATTTGTGCTTGCAGGATCGAGCATTGACTCTTGGATCCCGCCTTTCTAGCTATCGGTTGTTTACAGCAATGACTCCTGTCCCATTTCCCTATCATACCTAGTTTTAAAAGTATGTGTGTGTGTGTGTGTGTGTGTGTGTGTGTGTGTGTGTGTGTGTGTGTGTGTGTGTGTGTGTGTGTGTATATGTGTGTGTGTGTATATTTAATATTTGTATTTACTATTTGTGTCTGCAGAATCAGGCTATTAGCTCTTGAACCCCGCCTTTCTAACTTATCTATTTTTCCTCTATAATGTCTACTACATCTATTTCTCTCTAACACACGCACACACATCCCCAGGAAGTAGCCCGTAGAAGCTGCCTATCTCCCAGGTACCTATTTACTGCTAGGTGAATAGGAGCATCAGGATGAAAAACTGCCATTTGTCTCTGCCTCGGTCGGGAATCGAACCTTGGCCCTTAGGACTACGACCTCCAAGCGCTGCCCACTCAGCCGCGAGGCCCCGATCATGTGTGTGTGTGTGTGTGTGTGTGTGTGTGTGTGTGGTGTGTGTGTGTGTGTGTGTATGTACTCACCTAGTTGTGCTTGAGGGGGTTGAACTCTGGTTCTTTGGTCCCGCCTCTCAACTGTCAATCAAATGGTGTACAGATTCCTGAGCCTACTGGGCTCTATCATATCTACATTTGAAACTGTGTACGGAGTCAGCCTCCACCACATCACTACCTAATGCATTCCATTTGTTAACTACTCTGGCACTGAAAAAGTTCTTTCTAACGTCCCTGTGGCTCATTTGGGTACTCAGTTTCCTCCTATGTCCCCTTGTTCGCGTACCACCCGTGTTAAACAGTTTATCTTTATCTACGCTGTCAATTCCTCTGAGAATTTTGTAGGTAGTGATCATGTCTCCCCTTACTCTTCTGTCTTCCAGTGTCGTGAGGTGCATTTCCCGCAGCCTTTCCTCGTAACTCATGCCTCTTAGTTCTGGGACTAGCCTAGTGGCATACCTCTGAACATTTTCAAGCTTCGTCTTGTGCTTGACAAGGTACGGGCTCCATGCTGGAGCCTCATACTCCAGGATTGATCTGCGTGTGTGTTTGCGTGCATGTGTGTGTGTGTGTGTGTGGGGGGGGGGGGTTGCGTGCATGTGTGCATGGTTTAGCCCTCTCTCTCCCTCTGCCTCCCCTTCACTCTTCCTCAACCACGGCTCATTACCAACCCCCGCACACCTGATATACTGAACCATCACGGGAGGGAGAAGGGAGAGGAAGATAAACAGGAGCAGGATTAGCAGCAGCATGGCCATGATCAAGCTGGGAAAACCAAAATGATAAACAGACGGAAGAGGGAAAAGAAAAAGATAGAAGCTATCTTCCACCGCAGGAGGATATCGGTGCGGTTGAAGGGCAACTCATCTAGCTCTTCCCGCTCCAGTTTCTGTCCCAATTACGCAGGTGGTGACACGACTGGCCCGCTTATACGCCTGAAGACAGGAGATAACACCCAGACCTATATTCCGGCCACTGGCCCGTCGCTCTCACACCAGCTGCCTGTCAAAGAGGGAGACGGGGAGTGTGTGTGTGTGACAGGGATCTGTATTAATAGTGATGGCAGGTGGTGGTGGTGACCCAGAAACCTGACTTTGAAGGGTGCCCAGTACATGTTGGGGAGGGATGTGGGGGAGGGGATAATGTGGGGGGGGGGGAGTTTGTTTTGGTGGTGGAGCGGTAATGGAGTGTTGGCGGGGGAGGCGACGGCGGTGTTTTTTTTTTTCTTTTTTTTTTCCTACCCCAGACGTGGCCACACATTTACAATGCTAACCAGCATATATACATTTTCTTCTGTCCTCCATGGACAGGGTGAGAGATCTGTTAAACATATGATTTATTGAACAATCAACCACAGAAGGTTGATTGTAGTGATTTTAAAATGCTAATCTAACCTGCAAAAATAAATACACAGATTTACGTTTGTCCTGCATGAACAGTGTTCGATGTGTCTTTTTACATAGCGTCATTAATGTGCTTTTACAAAGGTGAAATACAATTATGACCAACTTCCACATACCCTGTAAACAAATACACACACATATACATATATACCTACACATATCCACATATATATATATACATACACCTGCCTCTCTCCTACTTTGACTTGGTAAGATAGCTTCTATAGAAACTGGTGTGATATTAAACACTTAACCACTGAAGGTGATTAAGATGCTTTTACAAGCTCATGTTACAGTTATATATATATATATGTTATGTATACAGTTATACATTGTATAACAGATGTATTACATAGCCAATCTCGGGTACAAGTCCAATATATGAACAAGTGTTCCAGTATTCATATAGTATCTACAGAGTTCAGCGTGGTGGGAGTGGCCGTGGTGTTTCTTACCTAACAGTACTTAGCTAACAGAGGCAACGTAAAAACGAGGTCTAGCTCTAGCTCTTTAGCTACTAGCTCTAGCTAGTAGGCTAGCCTACTGGCCCCAATAGGCTAGCCTACTAGCCTTGATATACCTGTTGCGTTATAATTGAACTATTCTGACGTTCGAGTTCTTTGTCGAATCTAGCCTTAAATTTGTGGATGGAGGTGGCTTCTAAAACTTCTTCTTTCAGTGTGTTCCACTTATTGACTACAGCCTGCGAGGATTTCTTTGTATTCCTTCAACATGTGTTTTCCAGCTTCTTCTTATGTCCTCTTGTCCTACTGTCTCTCAATTTAAAGAGACTCTCCTTGTCTACCTAGTTTATTCCTCCCAATATCTTGTACGTTGTGATCATATCCCTTCTGTTTCTCCGTCATCTGGGGCTGTACCAGTGGTGACGAGAATGGTGGAGAATTCGAACCTACACACCGACAATCGTGAATAATAATAATGAGGCGCCTTAGACTATTTAACGGCGACTACTTGACTACTACTTTAGCTGCATGCTAAATGCAACGCAACCTGAGATTCAACTGAATTCTCTTGGGGGTCCTGAGGCCTTCAATGAGGCTAATGTCAAGGTTTCACACATTGCCCGCATGCGCTTTGGCTCAGGACCCCCTTAAGGACTCAGATGAATGTCAGGGTGCACTGCTTTTAGTATTTAGTGGTTCAGTGGTCTAAGGCTTGGGAGTACCCAGTGTGTAAGTTCGAATCTTCCTCATGGCTCTTGCTAATTTTCTCCTCTATAGCAAGACTGATGTAGACGTGTCCTAGACCTGTAGCATGATGTTGGTATGTAGAAATATAATCATTCAATTGATTGGACTTATTCATGCAAAATAGTTTCTTGTAAATCAGTTAATGAAATGAAGAAATGGAATAGTCATTTATAAAAAGTAGTGAATTAGATATTATTAATCTAAGTTCATGATTATACAACTTACATTTTTTTTACAATTTTTAAGATTTGCCATCAGTATTAATTATGTAGAGAATTATTGTATCTGTAGAATATGCCAAGAATTACATTCCAGCCTCTCCTAATTCAAGCATGTCACTTCCATTATTCGAGTTTTGCTTTATGGCTCTTAATCTACCCGGGTGTAGTGGGGTATATTATCCCAAACCCATGTATTTTTCTCTCTGTATTACCTGATAATGGCCTGAAACTCGAAAACATTCGGAATAATCTTCCTAGTGCATTTTTTTGTGATTATTTTTGCATATTATTTTTGGCATCTTGTAGACATGGACGATAAAAATTGGAAAAAGAACTTTTGGGAGGAAATTTCAGCTTCCTTCACAAGTGGAGAAGTAGATAAGAAAAATAGTAACGATTTGGGTTAGAATCGATGATCTAATGATTTTGTCATTGATCATCATTGAGAGAGAGAGAGAGAGAGAGAGAGAGAGAGAGAGAGAGAGAGAGAGAGAGAGAGAGAGAGAGAGAGAGAGAGAGAGAGAGAGAGAGAGAGAGAGAGAGAAAGAGAGAGGAAGACTTTGCAGCAATAAAAATAATTCGATCAAAACTACTCTATGCATAAGAACCAAAATAAACCATTTCGGAGCAACAGGACAGCACACACACACACACACACACACACACACACACACACACACACACACACACACACACACACACACACACACACACACACACACACACAGACACACACAAACACACACACACTCAAGTGCTTGAATACGTTTTCTTTGTCGTTGTGTCTGTATATATCTCTCTCTCGCTCTTTACCTGCCTCTATTTAGCTGTGTTCCTCTCTCTCTCTCCCCCGTCGAAGACACGTATGCCGTGCATAGTCTGCACTATTGTTATGACACAACTTTCTCCTTGTTGCCGCTGACGGGGTCCTCCTTCGTTTAGTGTAATGGTCCTGTTGTTGTCCAACTCCTTGCTACACCCGTGGTGCTCTAGTGTAGAATGATAACTGCGGTGCTCTAGTGTAGAATGATAACTTTTGCCCTCTACTATTGAAGAATGATAACATCAGCGGTGTTCAATAACATCTCTGGTGTTCTAGTGGATAACTGAAGTGTTCTAGTGTAGAATGATAACTTTTGCCCTCTACTATTGAAGAATAACCATCAGCGGTGTTCATTAACATCTCTGGTACTCTAGTGGGTACTCTAGTGGAGGACAATAACACCTGTGGTATTCTAACTGTGTTCAATAACATCTCTGGTGCTCTAGTGGGTACTCTAGTGGAGAACAATAACACATGTGGTATTCTAACGGTGTTCAATAACATCTGTAGATAAAAATGAAATCCGTTGTGTTCTAATGGAGAACAATAATAATTATGGTGTTCTAGAAGAGAAAATAACTTTTGAGGTGTTCTAGTTGAGATCAATATGATCTGTGGTATGTTCATAAAGATCAATAACAACTGTGTTGTTCTAGTAGAGAAAATAACATCTATGGTGTTCTAGTGAACAATACCATACGCGGCGTTGAGCGTAAACAGATCAACATCCGTGGTGTTCTTCCGGAGAACAATAACATCAGGTGGAATGTTCTGGTAATGTTCTACAGTGTCGGTTCATAACATCATTGTTTTGCAGAGAATATTAAACCCTAATTTAAACTAATTTAAAACATCCACTAATTTAAACATCCACTAATTTTAAACATCCACTAATTTTAAACATCCACTAATTTTAAACATCCACTAATTTTAAACATCCACTAATTTTAAACATCCACTAATTTTTAAACATCCACTAATTTTAAACATCTACTAATTTTAAACATCCACTAATTTTAAACATCCACTAATTTTAAAACATCCACTAATTTTAAACATCCACTAATTTTAAACATCCACTAATTTTAAACATCCACTAATTTTTAAACATCCACTAATTTTAAACATCCACTAATTTTAAACATCCACTAATTTTAAACATCTACTAATTTTAAACATCCACTAATTTTAAACATCCACTAATTTTAAACATCCACTAATTTTAAACATCCACTAATTTTAAACATCCACTAATTTTAAACATCCACTAATTTTAAACATCCACTAATTTTAAACATCCACTAATTTTAAACATCCACTAATTTTAAACATCCACTAATTTTAAACATCTACTAATTTAAACTTTTTATCGACACCAAGTTCAACCACCAATCAAAACAGCTGTAAATCTTCCTCTGGTAGAGTATTCAACCCAACCACTTGGGCTGGACGGTAGAGCGACGGTTTCGCTTCCTGCAGGTCGGCGTTCAATCCCCGACCGTCCACAAGTGGTTGGGCACCATTCCTTTTCTCCTCGTCCCATCCAAAATCCTTATATCCTGACACCTTCCCAGTGCAATATAGTCGTAATGACTTGGCGCTTTCCCCCCCTGACAATTCCCTACCAAACCTCCCAAACCACCGCAAGCATCTTAAACCTCTCGTTAAGGAGGTTTAAAAAACCTCTAAATAGAGCGTTTTAAACCTCAGGCTTCTAAACATTGTTCCTTGACATATACGCTGAGTTAAACCTTCCACTGCCAACATTTTCAATCTCAGTGTGAAAACATTATTGCTTTAAAACACAGTTTTCTATGTTTAGCAGGATCACGTGAATGTTTAGCAGGAACACGTGAATGTTTAGCAGGAACACGCGAATGTTTAGCAGGAACACGCGAATGTTTAGCAGGAACACGCGAATGTTTAGCAGGAACACGCGAATGTTTAGCAGGAACACGCGAATGTTTAGCAGGAACACGCGAATGTTTAGCAGGAACACGCGAATGTTTAGCAGGAACACGCGAATGTTTAGCAGGAACACGTGAATGTTTAGCAGGAACACCTGAATGTTTAGCAGGAACACCTGAATGTTTAGCAGGAACACCTCAATGTTTAGCAGGAACACCTCAATGTTTAGCAGGAATGTTTTTTTGTTTACACTCGGTAGCCTGGCGTCGACACCGTTCACAAGGGCGCGAGATAAAAAATTTTGTGGGGCCGGTGGACGGGGAGGGGGGGGATGGGGTGAGGGGGGAGGGGGTGATGGGGGGTGATGGGGGGGGAAGGGAGGAGAACACCAGGTAGTGGAAGAGGTGTAGCTGATGGTGGGGGTGGTGGGGTGGGGGTGGGGAAGAAAGGAGGGGAGGGTGGAGGGAGGGGAATATTCCCTGCTTTCTTTTCGGGTTGGGGGGGTGGGGGTGGGGGTGAGGATAAGAGTTTGGGGGGGGGGGGAGGGGTGTTTGTGTACCTTGCGACATTCCTAATGAAAAAACAAACAAACTGCTTTTGCTATCTTTTATGCGGGAGTCACCTGGCTGACGGAGCCGCTGACGGAGCCGCTGACGGAGCCGCTGACGGAGGGAAAGATAACACAAAAAGAGGATGGGGAGAGAGATGAGTGGGGGGGGGGCAGGAGGTGCACAGGAGAGTGTCTGTGCACAGGATAGTGTCTGAGGTGCACAGGATAGTGTCTCTGGTGCACAGCATAGTGTCTGAGGTGCACAAGACAATGTCTGAGGTGCACAAGACAATGTCTGAGATGCACAAGACAATGTCTGAGATGCACAAGACAATGTCTGAGATGCACAAGACAATGTCTGAGATGCACAAGACAATGTCTGAGATGCACAAGACAATGTCTGAGATGCACAAGACAATGACTGAGATGCACAAGACAATGTCTGAGATGCACAAGACAATGTCTGAGGTGCACAAGACAATGTCTGAGATGCACAAGACAATGTCTGAGATGCACAAGACAATGACTGAGATGCACAAGACAATGTCTGAGGTGCACAAGACAATGTCTGAGATGCACAAGACAATGTCTGAGATGCACAAGACAATGTCTGAGATGCACAAGACCAATGCTTGAGATGCACAAGACAATGTCCTGAGGTGCACAAGACAATGTCTGAGATGCACAAGACAATGTCCTGAGATGCACAAGACAATGTCTGAGATGCACAAGACAATGTCTGAGGATGCACAAGACAATGTACTGAGTGCACAAGACAATGTCTGAGATGCACAAGACAATGTCTGAGATGCACAAGACAATGTCTGAGATGCACAAGACAATGACTGAGATGCACAAGACAATGTCTGAGATGCACAAGACAATGACTGAGGTGCACAAGACAATGTCTGAGATGCAACAAGACAACGTCTGAGATGCACAAGACAATGACTGAGATGCACAAGACAATGTCTGAGATGCACAAGACAATGTCTGAGGTGCACAAGACAATGACTGAGATGCACAAGACAATGACTGAGATGCACAAGACAACGTCTGAGGTGCACAAGACAATGACTGAGATGCACAAGACAATGACTGAGGTGCACAAGACAATGTCTGAGGTGCACAAGACAATGACTGAGGTGCACAAGACAATGACTGAGGTGCACAAGACAATGACTGAGGTGCACAAGACAATGTCTGAGATGCACAAGACAATGATCTGAGATGCACAAGACAATGTCTGAGATGCACAAGACAATGTCTGAGGTGCACAAGACAATGACTGAGGTGCACAAGACAATGACTGAGGTGCACAAGACAACGTCTGAGGTGCACAAGACAATGTCTGAGGTGCACAAGACAATGTCTGAGATGCACAAGACAATGTCTGAGATGCACAAGACAATGTCTGAGGTGCACAAGACAATGTCTGAGATGCACAAGACAATGTCTGAGATGCACAAGACAATGTCTGAGATGCACAAGACAATGTCTGAGATGCACAAGCCAATATCTGAGATGCACAAGACAACGTCTGAGGTGCACAGGATGCCGCTGTTCCTCTTCTATGAGGATCTCTGTTTACCTCTATAATCCAGTTAATTAAAATTTCTCTTTCGAAACTCATGTTGTTTTCCCGTTCCTTAATATTATAAATATTAATATTTAATCCTAATGTTAAATAATTAAAATATTATTAAAATCTTGCAACTATTTAGTGTTATCTGACGTAATATTCATGATAACAAAGGTTAACTCTGAATGATAACAAAGGTCAACTCTGAATGACAACGAAGGTCAGCTCTGAATGATAACGAAGGTAAACTATGAATGATAACAAAGGTCAACTATGAATGATAACAAAGGTCAACTCTGAATGATAACGAAGGTCAACTCTGAATGATAACGAAGGTCAACTCTGAATGATAACAAAGGTCAACTCTGAATGATAACGAAGGTCAACTCTGAATGATAACGAAGGTCAACTCTGAATGATAACAAAGGTCAGCTTTGAATGATAACAAAGGTCAAATCTGAATGGTGAGATCAGTGAGGAAGAATGACAGAAGAACGGTACCTTCTGGAACAGAAGTTTTCACTGTGCTCAGGCACAGTGTTTTAAAGTAAACCATACACAATGGTTTACTTTATCATTACTCTTTGTGACCTGTTTGTCAGGAAGTTCATTATTAATCGCCCCCACTTTGCCTGTTCTTTATTTGGACTTAACACTTTGGACTAGCACTCTATAGTCATATTGAACAACAAAAGCCTTATGCAAAATTCGTGTAAACAAAATTTCCATTTTGAGTTTTCTCGAATTATTCTGGAATTTTGTCAGCGGTTTCGTCATTGAGAATGGCATTATCTTGATGGTCTAAGTTCTGTAATTGTGTCACTAAGAAGTAGTCCGAGCAGTGTACTGTCAGAGACAACGAGGCAGAAAACTGTCGCCCACCTGGAGGTGACAGGTACAATGATAAGGTGACAGGTACAATGATAAGGTGACTGGCACACAGAGACGCGACACATTCTTACACGTGAAAGTGACTCATGACTACGGAAGGGTTCTCATACAAGGCCCAACCACTTGGAGTGGACGGTAGAGCGACGGTCTCGCATCATGCAGGTCGGCGGTATTCAATCCCCGACCGTCCACAAGTGGTTGGGAACCATTCCTTCCCCCCGTCCCATCCCGAATCCTTATCCTGACCCCTTCCCAGTACTATATAGTCGTAATATCTTAGCGCTTTCTCCTTATAGTTCTCTCCTTTCCCCGATAAGGCCACCAATATACAACCATAGATGCAGAGATGGGTAAACTTCATTTGTGTAGCTTTACAAAAAGCAAATTGATGCAGAGGCAAACTGGGCTACCTACAAATACATTGAATAGGGTAAGAGAGTACCCAACAGATAGCAAACAGAGTAACATTCAGAGAGATGTTCGTATATATATCAATATTTGTAGACGACGTAATGAGGAGAGTAACATTGTTAAGGACTGGTGGAAGACCTCGACCAATTGCAGGAGCTCAAACCCAACATGTTTAGGATGAAGAAGATAAAAAGAGAGAGCAAGAGGGCCAGAAGAAATCTATACCATAAATTAAAGGCAACTAACAGAAGACAGCGAGTCACTGTGAGGGGGAAGATCTCTGAGTACCGAGACGTCACCAGTGGAGTACCGCAGGGGTCAGTCCTTGGACCTATACTGTTTCTGATATATGTAAATGATCTCCCAGAGGGTATAGACTCGTTTCTCTCACTGTTTGTTGATGATGCAAAAATTATGAGGAAGATTAAGACAGAGGAAGATCGTATAAGGCTACAAGATGACCTAGACAAACTGAATGAATGGTCCAATAAATGGCTACTAAAGTTCAACCTGAGTAAACGTAAGGTAATGAAACTAGGCAGTGGAAACAGGAGGCCAGACACAGGATACCGAATGGGAGATGAAGTACTTAATGAAACAAACAGAGATAAAGATCTAGGAGTTGATATCACATCAAACCTGTCTCCTGAAGCCCACATCAAAAGAATAACATTTGCGGCATATGCGAGGCTGGCTAACATTAGAACTGGCTTCAGGAACCTGTGTAAGGAATCCTTTAGAACCTTGTATACCACATATGTAAGACCAATCCTGGAGTATGCGGCCCCAGCATGGAGCCCGTACTTTGTCAATCATAAGACGAAGCTGGAAAAAGTTCAGAGGTATGCCACTAGGCTAGTCCCAGAACTGATAGGCATGAGTTACTAGGAAAGGCTGCGTGAAATTCACATCACGTCGCTGGAAGACAGGAGAGCTCTGGAAGATATGATCACTACCCAGAAAATCACTCAGCCAGAAAAATGAAAGGATGGATTACGAGAACCTTCAAATCCAGAGATCCCATTACAATGGTTGTACTCTCCAAGTCACTTGTGTTGTCCCGTCTTGAGTACTGCTCAATACTCACTTCCCCCCTTCAGAGCAGGAGAGATTGCTGAACTAGAGGGAATACAGAGAACATACACGGCATCAATAGACGAGATAAAACACCTAAATTATTGGGATCGTCTCAAAGCCCTCCAAATGTACTCCGTAGAGAGGAGACGAGAGAGATACCAAATAATATACACGTGGAAGATACTGGAGGGCCAAGTACCAAATCTACACAGTACAATAACAACGTACTGGAGTGAACGACATGGAAGAAAATGCAGAAATGAACCAGTGAAGAGCAGAGGTGCCATATGCACAATCAGAGAACACTATAAACATCAGAGGTTCACAGTTGTTCAACACCCTCCCAGCGAGCATCAGAAATATTGCCGGAACAACAATGGACATTAGATTGTTTCCTCCAAGGAGTGCCGGACCAACCGGGCTGTGGTGGGTATGTGGGCCTGCGGGCCGCTCCAAACAACAGCCTGGTGGACCAAACTCTCACAAGTCAAGCCTGGCCTCGGGCCGGACTTGGAGAGTAGCAGAACTCCCAGAACCCCATCAGCCAGGTAATCAACCAGGTACCTACAAAATCATCAGAGGAATTGACAGGGTAGATAAAGGGAAACAATTCAACACTGGTGGTACGTGAACAAGGGTTCACAGGTGGAAACTGAGTACCCACATGAGCCACAGGGACGTTAGAAAGAACTTTTTTCAGTGTCAGAGTAGTAGACAGGTGGAATATATTAGGCAGTGATGTGGTGGAAGCTGACTCCATACACAGTTTCAAATGTAGATATGATAGAGCTCAGTAGGCTCAGAAACCTGTACACCTGTTGACTGACGGTTGAGAGGCGGGACCAAAGAGCCACAGCTCAACCCCCGCAAGCACAACCAGGTAAGTACACGTTCAAGAACCACATATATTCCTCGACCAGCACCTCTCATGTTTCTCATTTCGTCTCTTCGGAAGATGTGGAAAACAACATTTTGTCTTCATCATTAACGACTACTCCATCGTATTTCTCATCATCTCCACCATCTTCACTATTACCTTCACCATTGTCATCATCATCTTCACCATTGTCACTATCCTCACGAACAACAAACTATCACCTTCAAAAACTGGTCCAGATTATCATTACCATAACGATGTCTGCTAAACATCACTATCCTTCACCTCACCATCACTAATATTTCACCATCCCTATCGGCAATCCAATTATTATCTAAATAATAATCACCCCCTCACTGTCTTCACTATGATCATCATCACAAGCCTCTTTACAATCATCACCATCACCCCCCAACACTCAGACCATCTTTCAGCCTGCAGTGATGGATTGAGGGTAGGACGAGGAGTGCTGAATCGCTTCCCTCCTCCCGCCTTCGAATCCTGCCAAGGATCTGCTGATATGATGCTGGCATTCCGAGTGATGTGATAAGAGAGAAAGAGAGAGAGAGAGAGAGAGAGAGAGAGAGAGAGAGAGAGAGAGAGAGAGAGAGAGAGAGAGAGAGAGAGAGAGAGAGAGAGAGAGAGAGAAAGAGAGAAAGAGAGAAAGAGAGAGAGAGAGAGAGAGAGAGAGAGAGAGAGAGAGAGAGAGAGAGAGAGAAGAGAGAGAGAGAGAAAGAGAGAAGAGAGAAGAGAGAGAGAGAGAGAGAGAGAGAGAGAGAGAGAGAGAGAGAGAGAGAGAGAGAGAGAGAGAGAGAGAGAGAGAGAGAGAGAGAGAGAGAGAGAGAGAGGGGGAGAGGAAATATCTCCAACCTCCCTGTAATCAACTTTACTACACAATTCCTTCCTCAATGCAACTATCAGTGGAACTTCCTTAAGTGCTCACAACCATCACCATTGCATCTACGCTACACACGACCATCCTCATCACTGTCACCATCTTTACTAGCCGGGTACCGACCGACAGCTTCACCATCTACAACCTTGTCTCTCCTACACCACATTCCCTACCCTTCACCACCTTTGTAGCCTTAATATTGGACCTTTCTGACAGCACAACAGAAGAGTTACCGCCTCACACTCTGAGATCGGCGGTTCGAGTCTCCTAATGCCTAACGGAATGATATATATATATATATATATATATATATATATATATATATATATATATATATATACAACTCGGGTCACACCTATTTGTTATACTGACTGTGGGATGGAACCTCTTCCATTCCATCAACTAAATGTTTCCGTTATCAAATATGTTAGATAAATTATCTTTCTTTCTTTTATCTTTCATTAGTATTCTCCCGCAGTCTCTTTACTTGTTACTAAATCACTGTGTCTGCCTGGCTGATATGTGGGTCCTAAATTCATTTCGCTATCTCTTGGGCTTTTCCCTATTTTCACTAATTCATCTATTCATCCTAGAATGATTTGCTCCACTCTTGCAATCATACATACATACACCCTAGAGATGGAACTGATAGGTAACTGACCCATCCTGGTGAACTGTGGACCCCATCCTGGTGAACTGTGGCCCCATCCTGGTGAACTGTGGCCCCATCCTAGTGAACTGTGGACCCATCCTGGTGAAGTGTGGACCCATCCTGGTGAACTGTGGACCCATCCTAGTGAACTGTGGACCCATCCTAGTGAACTGTGGACCCATCCTGGTGAAGTGTGGACCCATCCTGGTGAACTGTGGACCCATCCTGGTGAACTGTGGACCCATCCTGGTGAAGTGTGGACCCATCCTAGTGAACTGTGGACCCATCCTAGTGAACTGTGGACCCATCCTAGTGAACTGTGGACCCATCCTGGTGAAGTGTGGACCCATCCTGGTGAACTGTGGACCCACCCTGGTGAACTGTGGACCCATCCTGGTGAAGTGTGGACCCATCCTAGTGAACTGTGGACCCATCCTAGTGAACTGTGGACCCATCCTAGTGAACTGTGGACCCATCCTAGTGAACTGTGGTCCCCATCCTGGTGAACTGTGGCCCCATCCTGGTGAACTGTGGACCCATCCTAGTGAACTGTGGACCCCATCCTGGTGAACTGTGGCCCCATCCTGGTGAACTGTGGACCCATCCTAGTGAACTGTGGACCCATCCTAGTGAACTGTGGTCCCCATCCTGGTGAACTGTGGCCCCATCCTGGTGAACTGTGGACCCATCCTAGTGAACTGTGGACCCATCCTGGTGAAGTGTGGACCCATCCTGGTGAACTGTGGACCCATCCTAGTGAACTGTGGACCCATCCTAGTGAACTGTGGACCCACCCTGGTGAACTGTGGACCCATCCTAGTGAACTGTGGACCCACCCTGGTGACTGTGGCCCCATCCTGGTGAAGTGTGGACCCATCCTGGTGAACTGTGGACCCATCCTAGTGAACTGTGGACCCATCCTGGTGAACTGTGGACCCATCCTGGTGAACTGTGGACCCCATCCTGGTGACTGTGGCCCCATCCTGGTGAACTGTGGCCCCATCCTGGTGAACTGTGGCCCCATCCTGGTGAACTGTGGACCCATCCTGGTGAACTGTGGACCCATCCTGGTGAACTGTGGACCCCATCCTGGTGACTGTGGCCCCATCCTGGTGAACTGTGGCCCCATCCTGGTGAACTGTGGCCCCATCCTGGTGAACTGTGGACCCATCCTGGTGACTGTGGACCCATCCTGGTGAACTGTGGACCCATCCTGGTGAACTGTGGACCCATCCTGGTGACTGTGGACCCATCCTAGTGAACTGTGGACCCATCCTGGTGAACTGTGGACCCCATCCTGGTGAACTGTGGACCCCATCCTGGTGAACTGTGGACCCATCCTGGTGAACTGTGGTCCCCATCCTGGTGAACTGTGGCCCCATCCTGGTGACTGTGGCCCCATCCTGGTGAACTGTGGCCCCATCCTGGTGAACTGTGGACCCATCCTGGTGAACTGTGGCCCCATCCTGGTGAACTGTGGACCCATCCTGGTGAACTGTGGCCCCATCCTGGTGAACTGTGGCCCCATCCTGGTGAACTGTGGCCCCATCCTGGTGAACTGTGGACCCATCCTGGTGAACTGTGGACCCATCCTGGTGAACTGTGGACCCATCCTGGTGAACTGTGGACCCACCCTGGTGAACTGTGGACCCACCCTGGTGACTGTGGACCCATCCTGGTGAACTGTGGACCCATCCTGGTGACTGTGGACCCATCCTGGTGAACTGTGGACCCATCCTGGTGAACTGTGGACCCACCCTGGTGAACTGTGGACCCATCCTGGTGAACTGTGGACCCATCCTGGTGACTGTGGACCCATCCTGGTGAACTGTGGACCCATCCTGGTGAACTGTGGACCCATCCTGGTGACTGTGGACCCATCCTGGTGAACTGTGGACCCACCCTGGTGAACTGTGGACCCATCCTGGTGACTGTGGACCCATCCTGGTGAACTGTGGACCCATCCTGGTGACTGTGGACCCAACCACTGAACCTCTGGCGTAAACATTCAGTTGGGTAAAATTATAATGCTATAATTTGACCTGTAAATACTGCCTTCGTATGACACGCTAACAAAAATGTGCCAAACGGCACACAGCTCATCTTAATGGGGTTCGGAGGATCAGTGCCACCCCTCCCCCACCCGGTCTCTGACCAGGCCTTTTGGTTCACCAGCCTAGTGAACCAGGCTGGTGAACCAGGCTGGTGAACCAGGCTGTTTGATGCCACTGCACGCAGCCTGAGGTATGACTCACAGCCCTGGTGATCAGGTACCCTTTGGAGGTGTTAAACAAATTTCCTTCTGAACATCAAGTGACGTCTGCTGGTTCATCCCGTCCTCCTAATAGAGCAACCCGTTCTCGCACTTGCGTATAGTCAATATTGGCTTATTAAATAAGTGCATATGTGACATACTAATTTATTGTGAATATTTTAGTTTAGCTTGAAAAGCTTCATGGAAAACACCGACCTCACCTAACCTTCTTAGTATGTTAAGATAAGCATCTTATTGCTTCTTAATTACAATTATTACTTAACCTATTAACGGTATAGGTTAAGTAATAATTGTAATTAAGAAGCAATAAGATGCTTATCTTAACTTACTAAGAAGGTTAGGTAAGGTCGGTGTTTTCTATGAAGCTTTTCAAGGTAAACTAAAATATTCACAATAAAATAGTATGTCACATATGCACTTATTTAATAAGCTAATATTGACTATACGCAAGTGCGAGAACGGGTTGAAAAGAGTCTTCCTAATACTAGAAAATGGGAGCAGCTCACGAAATTGACATACTGTCCCGTTTTCTGTTTTGGGTCCTCTGGAAGGTTAGGATAAGGTCACTTTAGTACGTCAGTTTCGTGACGTTTGGGAAACTTGAGGAGGACGAGCTGGCTAGTTATGTCCTTTATGTTTAGAGGGATGGACGTGTTGAAGGAACTCCTTAATGCTTAAGGAGTTACTTAAGTTACTCCTTAACTCCTTAAGGAACTCCTAATGCTCCTTAATGTTTATAGAACTGACTCTTCGAGCACCTATTGCACCTCTATTCATAAACAGTTTTTTTTTGCACTTTCTGACAAGCCTCCTGAGGTCAGATTCACGAAGCAGTTACGCAAGCACTTACGAACGTGTACATCTTTTCTCAATCTTTGGCGGCTTTGTTTATTATTATTAGACAGTTAATGAGCTCCGAAGTACCAGGAGGCTGTTTATAACAATAACAACAGTTGATTGGGAAGTTTTCATGCTTGTAAACTGTTTAATAAATGTAACCAAAGCCGGCAAAGATTGAGAAAAGATGTACACGTTCGTAAGTGCTTGCGTAACTGCTTCGTGAATCTTGCCCCTGGTCTCCTAACGACTTATACCATTGAACCAGTCTCTAATATTTTCCAGGTGTAAATTATTATGCATCTCTCTGGCCAGTGTTCCGGGAGTACAGCTTCAGGAATTTTTAGTGGTTCAAATATTTAAGGTGTTTCACTGAATAGATTCTGGCAATAAAAGTTCTCTGCTGGTTCTCCAGGTCTTCAACTACTCCAGGTTTGAATGAAGCTGTTAAGTGTGCAGCAATGTTTCCCCCCAGACAGTACTAGTCTCTTACAGAATACCATAATTGGTTGTTGTTGTTATAGATTCAGCTACTGGGAACAAAGAGTTCCAAGTAGCACAGGCTATAGTGAGCCCGTAGTGGACTTACCTGGCACAGGAGCGGGGCTGTAACAAGTAGCACGGGCTATAGTGAGCCCGTAGTGGACTTACCTGGCACAGGAGCGGGGCTGGAACTTTGCGATAATTGGTTGAGCATGTCTTGTTAAAAAGGTTTTGGATACCCAGCCATTGATGTACACCTTATGTACACCTGATGTACAGCTTATGTACACCAGGTGTATACCTGATGTACACTTGGTGTACACCTTATGTACACTTTATGTACACCTTATGTACACCTCATCTTGAAAAGGCCTCCAGTGTTGTACACGACAAAACACCCACTGACCTACACATGAACTAAAAGTATCCCACCATTGTATACCTGCTCAAATAAACTGGTTTATAAGACGTAGAGACCATACGAGTGAGGAGAGCCGGAGGTCTACAGAGAGAGAGAGAGAGAGATAATACAGAGAGAGTCTAAGAGGACAATGATCTTGGATATGAAGATAAGGATCCTGGATATGAGGACAAGGATACGAGTGAAGACAGTCGGAGGTCTCCAGCAACACAGCTCCACTACAGAGCCCAACCACCGCCTCCAGTAAGCTTATGAAACATGAAACAAGGCCCCGGCAAGACAGTTATGTTTTTAAACTTCAGACACAGCCTCTGCCCTCTTCCAGAAAGCAACATTTACAATCATAAAAACAAAGTACAAAGAAACATTTTCTTGCAGAAGAGACAAGCAAAATACAGAAAAATACATTAATGTATAATATAACCTGAACAGCTGACGGGTCAACCTTCTTAGTATGTTAAGATAAGCATCTTATTGCTTCTTAATTACAATTATTACCAAACCTATACCGTTGATAGGTTAAGTAATAATTGTAAATAAGAAGCAATAAGATGCTTATCTTAACATACTAAGAAGGTTAGGTGAGGTCGGTGTTTTCTATGAAGCTTTTCAAGGTAAACTAAAATATTCACAATCAATTAGTATGTCACATATGCACTTATTAAATAAGCCAATATTGACTATAAGCAAGTGCGAGAACGGGTTGCAACGGGTATATCAGCTGTTGTAGTATACCTGTTCTCCAGAGATTAATATATTAACCCTTGTAGGGTCAAGGTCACATCAGAGGTCAAGGCGTCTCAGGTGAGGCTCTGACCTCCATCTTACAAACAGTTTGACTAATCGTCTTTGTCTAACTCATGACATGATATTTGTCTTGAAGATTAACGCTATAATCCCTGTATGTCAGGATCGAGAGAGGTCAAAGGTCAAGCGCCCGACAATGAGCAATGACTTCAACCATTAAGTCTGAGAATTACCTGATACGAATTGTTAAAGCAATTCGTCTTCAAGTGCTTGTATTCACCTAGTTGTATTCACCTATTTGTGTTTGTGGGGGTTGAGCTTTGCTCTTTCGGCCCGCCTCTCAACTGTCAGTCAACTGTTTACCAACTACTTTTTTTTCCACACCACACACACACACCCCAGGAAGCAGCCCGTAACAGCTGACTAACTCCCAGGTACCTATTTACTGCTAGGTAACAGGGGCATTCAGGGTGAAAGAAACTTTGCCCATTTGTTTCTGCCTGGTGAGGGAATCAAACCCGCGCCACAGAATTACGAGTACTTTCGCGCTATCCACCAGGCTACGAGGCCCGTGTGTGTGTGTCTGGCTGTCCTTATTGTCCATTTGTCTATAAACAGCCCGTCCTCCTGTTTTGGTAGTACTTATAGTAACGATGAGGACCATAGTACATATACCGACATACAACACAATTACAAAGTAGAAATCGGTACTATTGAAGTTGGACAAACCGGAAAAGATTTTATATTTACATTGCAAAGACAAACTAAACTAATCTAACCTTCCTAGGCCTAATACACTACATCTGAAGCCTAATATAGTACATGTGTGCTTTATTAGGACTAGGAATATTTATCTTTGTTTTTTATCGTCATTTTTTTCGGACTCTATAAGTAAATAGTACCAAATTCTACTATTTAATTGCTTGGTATGTCAATCTAGCTCTAGCAATCTACGTCAGTACATCTCTATATATATATATATTGTGACAATAATCTCCTTCAAGAGATTGAGCTTGCTCTTCCCTCTACAAATACGTCGCAACAAACTATATAAAACCACTAGGGAAGAAATGTCCAGCAACGACAACAACATCTCCAAGGTTTGCCAGAGCGCAAAACGTATGCAGCCAGGGACACCTGTTCAGACTCAAACCGCCAAACTACCTGTTGATCACTACCGGCTCCGCTGATTGGTCGCCGGTCTGGCTGCAACTGCACCCGACGGAGAACCCTCTACAGCAGTCAAGCGTTGTATACATGTACACTTGCCCCCACGAAGGATGTAACATTCAATGTAAGTACATAGGTATGACGTCGACCAAGCTGACGAGGCGTTTGACATGCCATCTTCAATCTGGTGCCCCTAGGAATCACATGAGACAAGCCCATGACATTACTCTAACAAGAGAAATGTTGAACAAGAATACTTGCATAATAGACAAAACCCAAGATTCAAGAAGACTACAAATTCTTGAGGCAATTCACATAAGAATAGAGCGACCTACCATGAACACCCAAATCACGGAACTATTTACTCTACCCACCATGAGAGTAAGGACAAGACAAGAACATATCGATGCCAACACAGAAGACAATGTCCAACATAACAGGCCAATTACACTGGATTAATCTTTGTGTTTAGATAGGAGATGCCTCGTATGGGCCAATAAGCCTTCTGCAGCCCCTATGTTTATCCCTTATGTATCCCCCCATGTTTTTCACCTTCATTGTATTATCACCTGACCTAATGCGGGTATAAAATCAACTAGTATTGTAAGATCTGTTCACTTGAGAATGAACCATGGAGGTTCGAAACGTCGTGCAAATTATACAAATAAGTGTAATACACTCTATAGTAAATCACTTCTTTTCTTCACCTTAAAAGTACGAAAATGAGTTTTGGAGAACTCCTATTCCAATTAAGCCCTGATGCTAAGAAAATAGTTAGAGGGATAGAAGCCCTAAACCAGAAAATAATAAATACAGAATATGCGGTCATATTCAATGAAATATATATATATATATATATATATATATATATATATATATATATATATATATATATATATATAATATATAATATATATATATATATATATATATATATATATATATATATATATATATATATATATATATATGTATATATATATATATATGTATATATATATATGTATATATATATATATATATATATATATATATATATATATATATATATATATATATATATATATATATATATATATATATATATAATTCAGAGAGAGTCTAAGAGGACAATGATCTTGGATATGAAGATAAGGATCCTGGATATGAGGACAAGGAGCTGGAATACGTAGCCTGAGTGAAGGACCCAACCTCCTGAGCCATTGGGAATCGAACCCCGACCGTAGAAGAAAATAAGCGAGGTCGTTGGTACGTGTCCTCCAATCAACGGAGCATTGTAAGGTCGCTGAGTACATTCTTCCCTCGTGAGTACTCATTACCCCAGAGAGTGGTGCTGTGATGAGTACATGTACTCACATCCCAAGAGCAAATACTTGCCACATGAGTACTCACTACCCCAGAGTCCTGTAATGAGTACATGCTTTTCCCGTGAGTACTCTTTACGCCAAAGAGTAGTGCTGCGATGAGTACATGTAGTTCCGGATCTCAGAGAGTGGTGTTGAGTACATAATTGCCTCGAGAGTACTCACTACCCCAGAGGGGTGATGTGGTTAGTACTGACGAGACTTTAAAGCAGGCTACCTTACCTTGAGGTGCTTCCGGGGCTTAGCGTCCCCGCGGCCCGGTCGTCGACCAGGCCTCCTTATACCAGACCAGGTTATATTGATCTCTGAAAGACGATCCATCAAGGTTGTGTATCTATGTGTATCGATAAACCAGGCTGTGACTCATACGTCAGGCTGCGAGCAGATGCGTTTAACAGCCTGGTTGATCAGTCCAGCAACCAGGAGGACTGGTCGACGACCGGGCCGCGGGGACGCTAAGCCCCGGAAGCACCTCAAGGTAACCAAGGTAATCGTCCTGAAGGCGTTCACCGCGCGTTTTTCTGATGAACTTTACTTAATATCCACCTGGAAATCCTCCCTGAACTTCAGCGAATATCCACCAGTAAATCCATCCTGGACTTCAGCGAATATCCACCTGGAAATCCTCCCTGAACTTCAGCGAATATCCATCTAGAAATCCTCCCTGAACTTCAGCGAATATCCACCTGTAAATCCATCCTGAACTTCACCTGACCTAAAGAGCTAATCACTCCACTACACTCGCAGAACAAACAATTAGTGCAGAATCACGAAAGAAGGAATATGTAATCCTATTATCTTGGTGACATCAATTATTAATTAGTGACATCAATTATTAATTGGTGACATCAACTATTATAGCGGTAACTATTCATTTATATATTTTTTTCTATGTCACCCCACTAAACTCTTGTTCACCTGCGACCACCCACACATTAGACAATTATATATATTTTATAAGAGAAAGAGAGACAGACAGACAGACATCCTGGGGATGTGTGAGTTTGTGTATGTGAGAGATATGTATAGTCGTGACTGAACATTAGGCAACCTACGGTTTGAAAATTGGGGCCCAGGAGCTCGACCATGCTGACACATATTGTTAATACACGTAGATACACAGACAAAGAGACAGAGACAACGATGGATAGGTAAATGGATAGATAGACGGATAGACAGACGGATAAAAATATTAACATTTGAGTAGATGGGTGGATAGATGGATGAAGAAATGTATGAATATATGGGTGGATAGATGGATCAATAGATGAATGGATAAATGGATATAAAGATGACCAGGTGATTGGACAGATAGATGGATTGATATATGGATAGTGATGGATATATGAATGGATAGATGGAAACAGATGAGTAAGTAGATGGATAACTGGATGGGTAGCTGGACAGCTGAATTAATAGATGACTGGATAGACAGACGATTGGTGGGTGGATAAGTGCATGGATAGATGGATAGATAGATGGACGGATAGACTGATATATGGATGGATGAATATATATATATATATATATATATATATATATATATATATATATATATATATATATATATATATATATATATATATATATATATATATATATATATATAACGCTGACGTTAGTATATTCAATAGTTCAATATCTGTGTGATCGTTATTGATAACGGTTAACCAGAAGTTATTCATTTAGATACTGATACAGCGTGACACCGTGTTGAGGGCCCGTGTTGAGGGCCCGTGTTGAGGGCCCGAGAGGTGCTGTAGCAGCCCCCGACCACCGAGATAATACTGACACAATTTGATTTATTCACGATAGATTCTTTACAGTTTATGAAAGTCAATTTTTGCCCGGCCAAAAAGGGATGTTACAATAGGTAAGTTAATGAAGCTCACGTCCACCTGGTGTAAAGATCTGTTGTGTTCTTGACATGTTTATGAAGTAGTTGTGTTATAGTGTGCACCCAAACAATACATACACACACACACATGCGCACACACACACATGCGCACACACACACACGCGCACACACACACATGCGCACACACACACATGCGCACACATGCGCGCACACACACACACACACACACACACACACACACACACACACACACACACACACACACACACACACACACACATGCGCACACATGCGCGCACACACACACACACACACACACACACACACACACACACACACACACACACACACACACACACACACACACACACACACGCGCACACACACACATGCGCACACACAGAGAAAACTAGAAGACAGAAGAAAAAGAGGTGATATGATCACTACATACAAAATAGTAACAGGAATTGATAAAATCGACAGGGAAGATATCCTGAGACCTGGCACTTTAAGAACAAGAGGCCATAGATTTAAACTAGCTAAACACAGGTGCCGAAGAAATATAAGAAAATTCACTTTCGCAAACAGAGTGGTAGACGGTTGGAACAAGTTAGGTGAGAAGGTGGTGGAGGCCAAGACCGTCAGTAGTTTCAAAGCGTTATATGACAAAGAGTGCTGGGAAGACGGGACACCACGAGCGTAGTTCTCATCCTGTAACTACAGTTAGGTAATTACACACATAAACAAATGGGCAGTTTCTTTCACCTGATGGCCCTGTTCACCTAGCAGTAAATAGGTAACTGTTGGTTACACAGCAGCTATGGGGTGTGTGTAAGAGAAATATAGTAGATACCAGGCTGTGTACCAGGCTGTGACCCCAGCTGTGTACCCGACTGTGTACCAGGCTGTGTACCCGACTGTGTACCCGGCTGTGTACCCGACTGTGTACCCGACTGTGTACCCGACTGTGTACCAGGCTGTGTACCAGACTGTGTACCAGGCTGTGTACCCGGCTGTGACCCCAGCTGTGTACCAGGCTGTGTACCAGGCTGTGTACCCGGCTGTGTACCCGGCTGTGTACCAGGCTGTGTACCCGGCTGTGTACCCGACTGTGTACCCGGCTGTGTACCCGACTGTGTACCCGACTGTGTACCCGGCTGTGTACCAGGCTGTGTACCAGACTGTGTACCAGGCTGTGTACCCGGCTGTGACCCCAGCTGTGTACCAGGCTGTGTACCAGGCTGTGTACCCGGCTGTGTACCCGACTGTGTACCAGGCTGTGTACCCGGCTGTGTACCCGACTGTGTACCAGGCTGTGTACCAGGCTGTGACCCCAGCTGTGTACCCGACTGTGTACCCGACTGTGTACCAGACTGTGTACCCGGCTGTGTACCCGACTGTGTACCCGACTGTGTACCAGACTGTGTACCAGGCTGTGTACCAGGCTGCGTACCAGGCTGTGTACCAGGCTGTGTACCAGACTGTGTACCAGGCTGTGTACCAGACTGTGTACCAGGCTGTGTACCAGGCTGTGTACCAGGCTGCGTACCAGGCTGTGTACCCGGCTGTGTACCAGGCTGTGTACCAGGCTGTGTACCAGACTGTGTACCCGGCTGTGTACCAGGCTGTGTACCAGACTGTGTACCAGGCTGTGTACCAGACTGTGTACCAGGCTGTGTACCAGGCTGCGTACCAGGCTGTGTACCAGGCTGTGTACCAGACTGTGTACCAGGCTGTGTACCCGACTGTGTACCCGACTGTGTACCAGGCTGTGTACCCGACTGTGTACCTAGCTATGAACCCGGCTGTGTACCCGGCTGTGTGTACCAGGCTATGTACCCGGCTGTGTACCCGGCTGTGTACCCGGCTGTGTGTACCAGGCTATGTACCCGGCTGTGTGTACCAGACTGTGTACCCGGCTGTGTACCCGGCTGTGTGTACCAGGCTATGTACCCGGCTGTGTACCCGGCTGTGTGTACCCGACTGTGTACCCGGCTGTGTACCCGACTGTGTACCAGGCTGTGTACCCAGCTGTGTACCCGACTGTGTACCCGGCTGTGTGTACCAGGCTATGTACCCGGCTGTGTACCCGGCTGTGTACCCGGCTGTGTGTACCAGGCTGTGTACCCGACTGTGTACCCAGCTGTGTACCCGACTGTGTACCCGGCTGTGTGTACCAGGCTATGTACCCGGCTGTGTGTACCAGACTGTGTACCCGGCTGTGTACCCGACTGTGTACCAGGCTGTGTACCCAGCTGTGTACCCGACTGTGTACCCGGCTGTGTGTACCAGGCTATGTACCCGGCTGTGTGTACCAGACTGTGTACCCGGCTGTGTACCCGGCTGTGTGTACCAGGCTATGTACCCGGCTGTGTACCCGGCTGTGTGTACCAGGCTGTGTACCCGACTGTGTACCAGGCTGTGTACCAGGCTGTGTACCCAGCTGTGTACCCGACTGTGTACCCGGCTGTGTGTACCAGGCTATGTACCCGGCTGTGTACCCGGCTGTGTACCCGGCTGTGTGTACCAGGCTGTGTACCCGACTGTGTACCCAGCTGTGTACCCGACTGTGTACCAGGCTATGTACCCGGCTGTGTGTACCAGACTGTGTACCCGGCTGTGTACCCGACTGTGTACCAGGCTGTGTACCCAGCTGTGTACCCGACTGTGTACCCGGCTGTGTGTACCAGGCTATGTACCCGGCTGTGTGTACCAGACTGTGTACCCGGCTGTGTACCCGGCTGTGTGTACCAGGCTATGTACCCGGCTGTGTACCCGGCTGTGTGTACCAGGCTGTGTACCCGACTGTGTACCAGGCTGTGTACCAGGCTGTGTACCCGGCTGTGTACCCGGCTGTGTACCCGGCTGTGTACCAGGCTGTGTACCCGGCTGTGTACCAGGCTGTGTACCCGACTGTGTACCCGGCTGTGTACCCGGCTGTGTACCAGGCTGTGTACCCGGCTGTGTACCCGACTGTGTACCCGGCTGTGTACCCGGCTGTGTACCCGGCTGTGTACCAGGCTGTGTACCAGGGTGTGTACCCGACTGTGTACCAGGCTGTGTACCCGACTGTGTACCCGGCTGTGTACCCGGCTGTGTACCAGACTGTGTACCAGGCTGTGTACCAGGCTGTGTACCCGACTGTGTACCCGACTGTGTACCAGACTGTGTACCAGGCTGTGTACCAGGCTGTGTACCAGGCTGTGTACCAGACTGTGTACCAGACTGTGTACCAGGCTGTGTACCCGGCTGTGTACCAGGCTGTGTACCCGACTGTGTACCCGACTGTGTACCAGGCTGTGTACCAGACTGTGTACCCGGCTGTGTACCAGGCTGTGTACCAGGCTGTGTACCAGGCTGTGTACCCGGCTGTGTACCAGACTGTGTACCAGGCTGTGTACCAGGCTGTGTACCAGGCTGTGTACCAGGCTGTGTACCAGGCTGTGTACCCGACTGTGTACCAGGCTGTGTACCCGGCTGTGTACCAGGCTGTGTACCCGACTGTGTACCAGGCTGTGTACCAGATTGTGTACCCGGCTGTGTACCAGGCTGTGTACCAGGCTGTGTACCAGGCTGTGTACCAGGCTGTGTACCAGGCTGTGTACCCGGCTGTGTACCAGGCTGTGTACCCGACTGTGTACCAGGCTGTGTACCAGACTGTGTACCCGGCTGTGTACCAGACTGTGTACCAGGCTGTGTACCAGGCTGTGTACCAGGCTGTGTACCAGGCTGTGTACCAGGCTGTGTACCCGGCTGTGTACCAGGCTGTGTACCCGGCTGTGTACCAGGCTGTGTACCTGGCTGTGTTCCAGGCTGTGTACCAGACTGTGTACCAGACTGTGTACCAGGCTGTGTACCAGGCTGTGTATCAGGCTGTGTACCAGACTGTGTACCAGGCTGTGTACCAGGCTGTGTACCCGACTGTGTACCAGGCTGTGTACCAGGCTGTGTACCCGGCTGTGTACCAGGCTGTGTACCCGGCTGTGTACCAGGTTGTGTACCAGGCTGTTTACCCGGCTGTGTACCCGGCTGTGTACCCGACTGTGTACCAGGCTGTGTACCCGACTGTGTACCCGGCTGTGTACCCGACTGTGTACCCGGCTGTGTACCAGGCTGTGTACCAGGCTGTGTACTACAGCAAGGAAGCAGGGGCTGGGAGCGTCTCTTGGGGCGACTGGCACATATTCAACTAGTAAACATAAATCTTTACTCACGGAAGGTCAGAGTTCGAATCCCGCTCCACTCTCGTCCTCCTTCAGTACAGCCACGACCCTGGCTCATTATTATTATTATTATTATTATTATTATTGTAAGTGTTATTAATATTTATAGTATTATATTCTTATTTTTGTAATTATTTAAAAAACAATTGTCGTAAAATTGATTTTTAAGTTTTCAAGCTGGAACTGTAATTTTCTGTATATTTAAAAAGTTTTGAATACGAAGGGAGAGTCTAAGAAAGAAACTAAGAACACGGACGGAGCTTGACTGGGGCTTCAACAACTGAAGACAGATTTAATATGTGGAGAATTCTTTATTTTGTTCTGATGAAGGGGAATTGAGCCGGAAACGCATTCAGCATTCTCTAATTCTTTCATGCGGGTTTTTTAGTAAGCGTTTTTTTCAGCATACATATTCAGAGTTCAGACTTTATATATAAATATATATATATATATATATATATATATATATATATATATATATATATATATATATATATATATATATATATATATATATATATATATGTCCGCTCATACATTATATAACGTTTTTCATAACGTTTTGAAACTTTATGAGAATTTCCTGCCCACCTAACCTATCAGAGGACCCTTAACTTACTGTTGTTGAAAAAAAAAATCCCAAATTTATTTTCATTTTCAAATTACGTCCAAATTCGGCCATACGGGCAAACGGCCAAAAGCGACGTTCTTTTTAAGAGGACAGGTAGTTGAGAGAGGCAGATTTAATTTTTGTTTTTTGGCTGATTAAAAAATCAGCGGTTGATGGATGCTGATGAAGCAATCTTTAACAAACGGGAGACATCGACCTGTGTCAGCAAGAGAAGTGAGATCTGGGAGTAGATATGTGAGAGTAGGGAGCCGGTCGGCCGAGCGGACAGCACGCTGGACTTGTGATCCTGTGGTCCTGGGTTCGATCCCAGACGCCGGCGAGAAACAATGGGCAGAGTTTCTTTCACCCTGTGCCCCTGTTACCTAGCAGTAAAGTAGGTACCTGGGTGTTAGTCAGCTGTCACGGGCTGCTTCCTGGGGGTGGAGGCCTGGTCGAGGATCGGGTCGCGGGGACACTGAAGCCCCGAAATCATCTCAAGATAACCTCAAGATAACATGCCACTGAACCAGAAGCACAGAGCAATATAATCTCATCAACAGCATACATTACCACTCCTATGACAGGTAAATCCACTACGGGCTCACCATAGCCTGTGCTACTTGCCCCGCTCCTGTGCCAGGTAAGTTACGGGCTCACCATAGCCCGTGCTACTTGGAACTTATTCCGAGTAGCTGAATCTATAACAAAAACATACACTATAACTCCTGTGCCAGGTAAGTCCACTATGGGCTCACCATAGCCCGTGCTACTTGCCCGCTCCTGTGCCAGGTAAGTTACGGGCTCACCATAGCCCGTGTTACTTGCCCCGCTCCTGTGCCAGGTAAGTCCACTACGGGCTCACCATAGCCCGTGCTACTTGCCCCGCTCCTGTGCCAGGTAAGTTACGGGCTCACCATAGCCCGTGCTACTTGCCCCGCTCCTGTGCCAGGTAAGTCCACTACGGGCTCACCATAGCCTGTGCTACTTGCCCCGCTCCTGTGCCAGGTAAGTTACGGGCTCACCATAGCCCGTGCTACTTGGAACTTATTCCGAGTAGCTGAATCTATAACAAAAACATACACTATAACTCCTGTGCCAGGTAAGTCCACTATGGGCTCACCATAGCCCGTGCTACTTGCCCGCTCCTGTGCCAGGTAAGTTACGGGCTCACCATAGCCCGTGTTACTTGCCCCGCTCCTGTGCCAGGTAAGTCCACTACGGGCTCACCATAGCCCGTGCTACTTGCCCCGCTCCTGTGCCAGGTAAGTTACGGGCTCACCATAGCCCGTGCTACTTGCCCCGCTCCTGTGCCAGGTAAGTCCACTACGGGCTCACCATAGCCTGTGCTTTTTGCCCCGCTCCTGTGCCAGGTAAGTTACGGGCTCACCATAGCCCGTGCTACTTGGAACTTGTTCCGAGTAGCTGAATCTATAACACCAACATACACTAAGCTGGTAACACCAGAACACCCGCCAGACACCATGCCATGCCCCCACAAAGTGCACCAACCACCAGTGCTAGAGTATGCGGCACCTGCATGGAGCCCCGGCCTCAAAATGTCCAGTCAAATAAAGTAGAAAAGTTATCAACACAAGCAGTCAGAGAACTGAGAGAGCTGGACTACGATGACAGGCTCAGGTTGCAGAGATCAGTATCACTCGAGGACAGATCAGAGACATGATCCAGACATACACAATACTTAGGTATATCGGCAGTGACAAAATGTTTAAATAGAATAACAACCGAGGAATAAATTAGGCGAGGAAAGAATAGACGCTACAACTAACCTACACAGAACGAAGCCCATCCCGCCAAACGCACACCGAAACTACGACGTTGGTACAACGTTCGAACAAGTTTTAACACTTCCTAACCAGTTATAACAACCAATATAGCAAGTTGTAACAACGTTCTAATACGACATAAACACGTTAAGCCAAGATGTAACAACTTTATTACCAGTTGTAACAAGCGGAAAATAGAGACAATTACGGTTTGTGTTTCCAAGGAAGGAGGCTGAGACTCCCCTCATTAGACGACCAAGAAATGAAAAGGTGTAGCCCAGGAGCTGAAGCTCGGTGCTGCATGGTCTTCTAGGTAAGCGATGACTGACTGTTCTTGTTGTTGTTGAAGATTCGCTACCTGGAACAAAAAAGTTCCAAGTAGCACGGGCTATGGTGAGCCCGTAACTTACCTGGCACAGGAGCGGGGCAAGTAGCACTGGCTATGGTGAGCCCGTAACTTACCTGGCACAGGAGCGGGCAAGTAGCACGGGCTATGGTGAGCCCGTAACTTACCTGGCACAGGAGCGGGGCAAGTAGCACGGGCTATGGTGATCCCGTAACTTACCTGGCACAGGAGCGGGGCAAGTAGCACGGGCTATGGTGAGCCCGTAACTTACCTGGCACAGGAGCGGGGCAAGTAGCACGGGCTATGGTGATCCCGTAGTGCCTTTGATGACTGACTGCCTGCCCAGCCGGGTGAGCGGGTCTCCGGCACAGCAATAATTCCTCAGGTAATGAAGACCCTTGACCTGTGCTAATTACAGGCTCCGGATACAACACACACCGGCAAGACGGACCAACGCTACAGCGAGGCTGTTTAACGTTTAATTGGAGGAAAGATTTCTGCAGGAACAGCTTATGTATGATTACGCTTATCTGTTCACTGTCTTGTTTGTTCACTTTTGAATGTTTGTTTATTTTGTATGTTGGTTCACTTTGTATGTTTGTTCACTTTGTATGTTTGTTCACTTTGTATGTTCACTGTGTGTGTTTGTTCACATTGTATGTTCATTGTGTGTTTGTTCACACTGTATGTTCACACTGTATGTTCACATTGTATGTTCACACAGTATGTTCACACTGTATGTTCACACTGTATGTTCACACTGTATGTTCACACTGTATGTTCACACTGTATGTTCACATTGTATGTTCACACTGTATGTTCACACTGTATGTTCACACTGTATGTTCA